>NW_003303732.1:284545-347815 GCF_000142945.1 Phytophthora infestans T30-4 | reverse complement strand
CGACGACGCTCTTCACGCGAAGATTCTCGGCGTTGGACTCCGTCTCGTTCGCGCGGCCGCTCAATTCGCAGATCTCGGGCTCGTTCACGTGGTCGCTCGAGCCGTTTTCCTCGTTCGAGCTGCATGCGTCACATGATGACTCGCAGCGAGCTTGAACTCATACGCCTGGACCCCATCCGGGACGTCACGAAGGAAATTGGCACGAGGCTCCCACGTATCCTCTTCGGGAGGAAATCCGAGCCATCGTACTCGATATAGACGGCGACCGGAACATCGTGGGCTCGCTCACGATGGCGCCTGGGAGCGCAAAGTGGATCTTCGTGGGCAACAGTGTGCTCAACAATCCAGCGGGTATGTCCGGCAGCGTCAACAACATGAGGAAGACCGTTGCGTCGATACCGCTCACGTTCTGGCTGCCTAGATCGAGAACGATTTGTTGAACCGCTACTGAAATGCCCAGCAGGAGTTGGATGAGGCTCTTGATCGAAATGCCCGAGCCACCGAGGAGAGTGCACAGCTGCGTCAGTCGAACCGGGAGATCCTTGCTCGGCTGCAGATGCTGGATAGGTCGGTTCACGGTCGCTTATAGACGGGGACACAGCCTCGAAATCCTATTCCTGGTGCGGATGGATCGATGGCTCGCCGCGCCCATTGAGGAGGTCGCTCGACGCATGCTCCGGCTCAGGAGGCTAAGACGACTCCGGAATCGTAGCGGGGTGATATTGCTTGAGTCGTCCGACGTAAAACGTCGGATGCAGACGTAGTGACGTAGGAATGTCCAGAGTGTAGGCGTCACCAATGGCCTTGATTACCGTAAACGGCTCAGTAAAGCGCGGCGCGAGTTTGTTCGCGGCGGGGCTGGTAGCCGCAGAGTTTCTGATACCCTCAGTCGACAGGAGCACTCGTTCGCCTGTCGTAAACGTGGAGGGTTGTGTAGGAACATCCACCATTTGGGCAAGACCACCCTGCTTTTGGTGCAAAACATCTATTTAATAGTGCGAAACACCACCTTTAATAGTGAAACCACACATCCAGGACTATAGCACCCACCCACATCCAAGTACTAAACACACGAGCACCCCAGAACAATATGTAGCTTGCTGAAAATCGGCACATCGGCAACCTAAGGCAACGGTTTTAAAGCAATTGGATCTGCATTAACATGTTACCCAAAGGGGCGTAATTGGACGGCCGAACATACATCTTTTTATTAGTGGAAAGCATCGGAAGCTATCACCACCGCGACATACAGTAAGCAAATTCGTGTTGAAGAATCTCCTGTCAAATGAATCGACGAAAGAAAGATGCCTGTCGTACATCAGCCTGAAAGGAACGATGCAGCGGCTAGCGTCGGCGCTTAGCAGGTGCTGTTGGGTATCAAGGGCTCGACGACTGGGTATTTTGTACCGAAGGTGAAAAACATGTTTTTCCAAGGAAGAAGTGGGCCACGTTTTCCAGGTTCCGCGAGTCAAGCTTGCTTTCAGTACGACAGCCCAGCACAAACGAATGGCTAGATCATTCAGGGAGATTTGCTGATAGTGTAGCTATATCTAAGAGTAGTAAGGTTAGTTTTGGGCTCTCTTGGCCCAGCACGCAAGCATTATGCTTCCCACCACACCACATCTGGGGCTGCTTCGCATGGATCCGCTTCGACACCCACTGCGAGGCCTGCCTCACTAACCAAGAGTGACCGCCTTTGCCCCCAACGGGTTCACGGATGACGCATGAAAATAAGGCGACGACGTCCTCCGCTGCGGCGAACCCTACGGTCTTCTCGTGCATCACCTAGAGCTTCACCACGGACAGCGTCAGTATCTTCGTTATGGACAAGCTTCCGTCTGTGCCGAGGCTACAGACCAATTGGCATCCAGTGGTATATTATTTTCGCTAATGGCTTGTGGTCGAGGCCATTGGTCAAGCCCATGAGTTGTGGCCACCTCTGCTGGTGTCGTCGCAGGGGCCTCTGCTTCTTGGACTGGTGCCGGAGCTCATACGGAGAGTGGTCGTACACGCTTTGATGGTGGAAAAATCGGAAATCTGGTGGGTGCTCTTATTTTATTGGTGGGATGATTGGCTCCATTACATGATGTCGTTGCCCAAAAGGTGGATGCTCCTACTCGGTACTCCGTAAACGTGGCCGTGTTCTTGCGGCCAGTCTTGTCTGCGTTCTCCTTCTGCTTGTCCACTGCGTCCTGCAGTGCGTCTCAAACACAGCGGGTGACCGCTTGGCGCTGTAGTACGAAGTTGGAGACGACTGCGGAGTGGATTGATCGCGCCACTGGCTTCGACGCGTAGCTAGCTGGCGTAAGTAGGCACGATACAGCTCCGGGGTTGATCAGATTACGGTCGGCCCAAGCTGCAAAATGGGACGCCGCGGAGCGCGTCACTGCGTCGACCGACGTGGGGATTGGAAATACACTCGAGATATCATTAGCAACCGATATATGTACCGGTTGACCTAGGACCGGTGTTGCCGCTGGAGACGTCGGAGCTGGAGTAGACGACTTGTCAGTAGCTTCTTCCCCACCCAGAGTGGAGACACACAGCGCTGTGGGATGGCCCACGGCGAGGAGAGCAGAGACACGCGGATGGCGCGCGTCGTTAATGAAGAAGGGCGTCAGCCCGGTCGACGCATGTACTGCGCTGCTCAGCGCAAACTCGGCCAGAGGCACAAACGAGCTCCAGCTGGAGAACGACGTCGCGTAGCTTCGAAGGAAATCTTCGAGAAGGCGATTTACGCGCTCAGTCTGGCCGTCCGTTTCCGGATGGGCTGCCGTGGACACCAACAGCTTCGATCCCAGTAGCTCGAAAAGCTTTTCTCAGAAGGCCGACGTGAAGCGCAAGTCGCGGTCGGAGACGATGGATTCAGGGAGACCATGATGGCGGAAGATCGCATCGACGAAGTGCACTGCGGTATTTGCCGCGGTGATTGAATCTGACACCGGAATCAGGTGGACCATCTTGCTGAAGTGGTCGACAAACACCAAGACACCTGAACGTCCTATAACATCGGGTGGGAGCCCGAAGATGAAGTCCATCGACACCGAGCACCAGGCCTCGGTGGTCACTGCAAAGAAGACGCAAGAGAGCCTGCGACGACGAAGCAGGTTTCACGCGCTGGCAGATCTCGCAGGTGCGCCCCCACTTACGTACCCATTTATACAGATGGGACCAATAAAAGTCGCGAGATACAGCGGCAAACGTCTTTTTGCGACCGAGATGAGTGCCCAGCGGAGAATCATGAAACTCGTGGATAATCCGTGAGCGCAGATCGGGGTCGTTAGGGACAACAACACATGGGGCATCGAAGTTGTAGATGCAGTACGTCAGCAGCTCATGGCGTCCAGTGGTGCTGCCTCACTCTTGCTCATGGGTGGTAGGACAGCTCATTCTACAATTAAAATCCCTTTAAAATTGAGCGAGAGCTGGACGTGCGGCATCAGGAAGAACTTCTATATTCAGGAGTTGATCAAGCATGCAAGTTTTATTATATGGGACGAAGCAGCCGTGGCCCATCGCCACGCGTTTGAGGCAGTAGACCGAACACCGCGGGACATACAAGACAACGATACCGAGCCTTTCGGCGGGAAAGTGTTTGTACTTTCGAGAGATTTCCGCCAGATTTTCCCGATCCTGAAGAATGAAACACCCGTTGAGACAATTGACACTTGCCGCAAGGCATCTAGGCTGTGGCCCCATTTTCAGACGTTCCATCTTATGGAAAACGTGTGAGTGCGCACAGCTATTACTGCAGACACTACCGAGGAAATGGCTGCGCTCTCCGAGTTTCTGCTGCAAGTTGGGGAGGGGAGACATGATGTTAATCCTACTCTAGGAAGTAACTACATGAATATTCCGCGCGATATGCTGATTGAGAGTCCACCTATACCCGAGGACAAGGACTTGAAAATTCGTCCTGGCGTTATTCCAAGAGGCATGGATCGTATCATTGATGAAATATATGGCGAGATTAATAACCCAGAGGCTGCTTCCGACGAGTATTTCGCTAACCGAACGATTCTCACAACCACGTACGCAATCGTCCACCGCACCAATGAAGCGGAGGTCGACTGATAAGCTGAACAGGCGCGGTAATACATGTCTTCCGACTTGGTACAAGACGAGGGCGACGGAAATTATTTCGAGCAGGAGGTACTCCACTCAATATATCTCAGTGGAATTTCACTCCACAAGTTGACCCTCAAGGTAGGAATGCCTATTATGATGATGCGGAACCTGAATCCAGATCTAGGGCTGTGCAACGGAGCACGGCTTCGAATGGTGGCCCTCAAGCCACTTGTCATCCACGCCACAATCGTGATAGGTGGGCGTCAAGGGCGAGACGTGTTGATTCCCCGCATTGTTTTCATCAGCGACGGAGACATTCGGAGCTTTCCGTTTCATTTGAGACGCAAGCAGCTTCCTATCTAACCGGTCTTTGCGACAGCCATTAACAAAGCGCAAGGACAAACGGTGCAGTACTTGGGGCTGTATCTTGCTACGCCTTGCCTCGCCCCCGGGCAGCTGTACGTTGGGATGTCGCGAGTGACTTCGAGATCAAGATTCAAGGCGCTGGTTGAGCACCCAAAGCTGGAGGATGAGGATGGAGCTTACACCCAGAACATAGCCTATAGGCGGATCTTTGATTCGGAGTAGAAATGCTCACTTTCATATGCATATAAAACATCACGTTTACATTAAAACATGTTTCCGCCAGAGCGAGGCGAAGGCGGGTGCCTAATTCCCCTGGGACTAAAACCTGCCACCTCCGCCGCGTACCGTCGGCGAACGACAAGTCACTCCATCTAGTGGAATGTGGTCTGCGTCCGTTCGTCAGTCTGTCCGTAACGGGCTATGGTTCTAAAATGTAACGCAAATACGGGCGTTCTACTGGCTGCCGAGCGCACCGAAGGCGGCCTCGATTGGCTAAAAAGATGGCGAGCGCAGCGAAGGCGGCCCCATTGGCTGAAATACATATTTTGTGGTGTACACACTGACGTGGTCTACACATCGTACGTATAAACACCGTTCAAATTTTATTTTGCCTTCCATTTTCAACCGCGGAGCACCACGACACGCAAAGGGCGCTGCCTGTGTGCGCGCTAGTTAGCATTAGTAGGAGGTGCCGATAAGCACACACGTAATAAGATGGTCTCAGCAACTGCTGAAAAACAATGTGACTACTGGTGACTCACATTTCGTGTTAAATGGTCATTTTAGTGCTATTTAAAATGTCTTTCGTGTTTTTGCTTTCAATCTTTTGTAGTAGTACACATAGTAATCATATCAGCGTTAGATTAAACCGCACACTTATTTTACGAATACTTATCGTTTATAAAAGTTAAAATGTGACTAACGTTATAGTGGCTTCCCAGTGGGACTCACCGTTTCACACCACACAGACCATTTTGCCGCCGCGGAAAATAAACGACTTCCCTTAGCTGCGATAATTGATTTGTATTCGCGCGTGTAGGGCACGAATAAAGATAGTTGGCGCGCTTTCCAACACGTTGCGTAGCGTACATCGAACCCACTGATCGAATTGACGCAGAGCCACTGAAGTACACGAAACCAGGTAAGAGCTGGAAACACGGAAGGACCTTATATAATACTATGGACACGCTGAGATAGAAGCAGAAGCACGGATGGGCACGAAAACAGCGAAAGCCACGAATTATTTTGAAAAGGGCGAGCCACGGGAGAGCACGTAGCCATAAAACTTTGGAAGGACAAGAACATGACGGGAGTGCTCGTACCACGAAAGGGAATTAAAATTTTGACACTCTAGTATGCTGAAAAGCACGGGCAACGGAAGAGCACGCACGTTCGAAGTCACTGTAGAGCACGTACCGGTAAGAGCACACGAAAACAATTCTCCAAAAACACCACGGTAGAACATGGAGCAGAGTCAACGGCGAAAACAATTCTCCAAAAACACCACGGTAGAACATGGAGCAGAGTCAACGGACGAAACCCGCGGGAGACCATAAACGGGAGATTGTTGAGCATTGAAACGCGTGCCAAGGTGGAACCGGGGCTCACTGGGGAGCGCGATACTACGGTAGCTAGCGATGGCACGGACGACAGACCAACCGCTACATCACAAGATAACACGATAGCATGGACTGTGCCACTAAAGCATGGCAGAACGCAGCCGCAGAGCTATAGACATGAAATCACCTAGCCGCGGAATACGTTACCAGTGTAGAACCTGATCTTACCGAGCCACGGAGCAGTAGTACATGAAAGCGCGATTGCACGGACGGCAGACCAGCCACGAAATACACAGGGGGGCCGGCTTGGGGTGAGCGCGATTGCACACCGTGAAGCACTATGCCAACACGGGCAACGCAGATTCACTGCGCGATATACATCATTATCGTAGCCGGCGCCCGGGCCGGGACCAGCTCCGCGCGTACAAAAACCTCGTTACCACCCGCAGATGAGGTTAAATATCCTGCTTATCTGGACATAGCGCCTTGCAAGCACTGATTGGTTGAAAATGTGAAGGGAGGAGTGGGCGGCCCACTCCCAAACGCTAGAAGGTGAGGGAAGAGCGCCATTGCAGAGGCAGCACGTATGAGCGTCGAGCTGTAGGAGTCAATCAATCGAACGTATGCGAAGGCCTCTCAAATTCGTCCCAAGAACACCCAACGCGCGTACAACAGCCTCAGCGAGAGTTTTTGGACTGGTGTACAAGACCATGATGGCGGAAGACCGCATCGACGAAGTGCACTGCGGTATTTGCCGCGGTGATTGAATCTGACACCGGAATCAGGTGGACCATCTTGCTGAAGTGGTCGACAAACACCAAGACACCTGAACGTCCTATAACATCGGGTGGGAGCCCGAAGATGAAGTCCATCGACACCGAGCACCAGGCCTCGGTGGTCACTGCAAAGAAGACGCAAGAGAGCCTGCGACGACGAAGCAGGTTTCACGCGCTGGCAGATCTCGCAGGTGCGCCCCCACTTACGTACCCATTTATACAGATGGGACCAATAAAAGTCGCGAGATACAGCGGCAAACGTCTTTTTGCGACCGAGATGAGTGCCCAGCGGAGAATCATGAAACTCGTGGATAATCCGTGAGCGCAGATCGGGGTCGTTAGGGACAACAACACATGGGGCATCGAAGTTGTAGATGCAGTACGTCAGCAGCTCATGGCGTCCAGTGGTGCTGCCTCACTCTTGCTCATGGGTGGTAGGACAGCTCATTCTACAATTAAAATCCCTTTAAAATTGAGCGAGAGCTGGACGTGCGGCATCAGGAAGAACTTCTATATTCAGGAGTTGATCAAGCATGCAAGTTTTATTATATGGGACGAAGCAGCCGTGGCCCATCGCCACGCGTTTGAGGCAGTAGACCGAACACCGCGGGACATACAAGACAACGATACCGAGCCTTTCGGCGGGAAAGTGTTTGTACTTTCGAGAGATTTCCGCCAGATTTTCCCGATCCTGAAGAATGAAACACCCGTTGAGACAATTGACACTTGCCGCAAGGCATCTAGGCTGTGGCCCCATTTTCAGACGTTCCATCTTATGGAAAACGTGTGAGTGCGCACAGCTATTACTGCAGACACTACCGAGGAAATGGCTGCGCTCTCCGAGTTTCTGCTGCAAGTTGGGGAGGGGAGACATGATGTTAATCCTACTCTAGGAAGTAACTACATGAATATTCCGCGCGATATGCTGATTGAGAGTCCACCTATACCCGAGGACAAGGACTTGAAAATTCGTCCTGGCGTTATTCCAAGAGGCATGGATCGTATCATTGATGAAATATATGGCGAGATTAATAACCCAGAGGCTGCTTCCGACGAGTATTTCGCTAACCGAACGATTCTCACAACCACGTACGCAATCGTCCACCGCACCAATGAAGCGGAGGTCGACTGATAAGCTGAACAGGCGCGGTAATACATGTCTTCCGACTTGGTACAAGACGAGGGCGACGGAAATTATTTCGAGCAGGAGGTACTCCACTCAATATATCTCAGTGGAATTTCACTCCACAAGTTGACCCTCAAGGTAGGAATGCCTATTATGATGATGCGGAACCTGAATCCAGATCTAGGGCTGTGCAACGGAGCACGGCTTCGAATGGTGGCCCTCAAGCCACTTGTCATCCACGCCACAATCGTGATAGGTGGGCGTCAAGGGCGAGACGTGTTGATTCCCCGCATTGTTTTCATCAGCGACGGAGACATTCGGAGCTTTCCGTTTCATTTGAGACGCAAGCAGCTTCCTATCTAACCGGTCTTTGCGACAGCCATTAACAAAGCGCAAGGACAAACGGTGCAGTACTTGGGGCTGTATCTTGCTACGCCTTGCCTCGCCCCCGGGCAGCTGTACGTTGGGATGTCGCGAGTGACTTCGAGATCAAGATTCAAGGCGCTGGTTGAGCACCCAAAGCTGGAGGATGAGGATGGAGCTTACACCCAGAACATAGCCTATAGGCGGATCTTTGATTCGGAGTAGAAATGCTCACTTTCATATGCATATAAAACATCACGTTTATATTAAAACATGTTTCCGCCAGAGCGAGGCGAAGGCGGGTGCCTAATTCCCCTGGGACTAAAACCTGCCACCTCCGCCGCGTACCGTCGGCGAACGACAAGTCACTCCATCTAGTGGAATGTGGTCTGCGTCCGTTCGTCAGTCTGTCCGTAGCGGGCTATGGTTCTAAAATGTAACGCAAATACGGGCGTTCTACTGGCTGCCGAGCGCACCGAAGGCGGCCTCGATTGGCTAAAAAGATGGCGAGCGCAGCGAAGGCGGCCCCATTGGCTGAAATACATATTTTGTGGTGTACACACTGACGTGGTCTACACATCGTACGTATAAACACCGTTCAAATTTATTTTGCCTTCCATTTTCAACCGCGGAGCACCACGACACGCAAAGGGCGCTGCCTGTGTGCGCGCTAGTTAGCATTAGTAGGAGGTGCCGATAAGCACACACGTAATAAGATGGTCTCAGCAACTGCTGAAAAACAATGTGACTACTGGTGACTCACATTTCGTGTTAAATGGTCATTTTAGTGCTATTTAAAATGTCTTTCGTGTTTTTGCTTTCAATCTTTTGTAGTAGTACACATAGTAATCATATCAGCGTTAGATTAAACCGCACACTTATTTTACGAATACTTATCATTTATAAAAGTTAAAATGTGACTAACGTTATAGTGGCTTCCCAGTGGGACTCACCGTTTCACACCACACAGACCATTGTACACCTCTGTATTGCGGGACCGTAACGACTCTTCCGCATGTGGCTGCAACTTCGGTTTGGCCAATTGGCAGCCCGCGCCACTCGCTTTTGGAGCGTAGACGCTCGCGGTGGGTCTAGGACCCCTAGGCGCGTGCATGGTGGTAGACGCTCCCAGTCACACCCACCCTAACCTGATTGCTATCGCTACCAACTGCCATACCACTTTGGAGTCTCGGGGCAAGCCTCAGACTGTATCCTGAGAGGTCTCTCTTGAATATATGGTAGGGCAAGGAGCCCCACGCCCGTACATACATGCATATACATCTAAAACTACCCTACTGCTATTATACAGCCAGCGCACCTTGTCCTCTCCGCGCCGTCGATCAAAAATCCAATTTTGCGTTTTGAATGAAAAGTAAGTCGAAAAATATTGCCCAATCAGGGCGCGAGTTAATTGTGTGACGCTTTTAGACATATTTGTAATTTATGCATAGCTAGGTCGAGTCAGAAACGTAGGCGCGGTCGGTAAGATGGGACGCAACTGTATTAGCCCGGCCAACTAGCCCGGCCAAGTGTAGCCATGCAAAAAGGCAGAAAAAAGCAGCAAGAGAGGAAAGCGACGGACTGATTGACGGACGGACGGACGGACAGACACGCTACAAGGTTAGAAGCGGAGCGACTAGCGCTCTGGGCGCCCGCTCCGCGGACGCTAGGGCATGGTTGGCTGGTGTGGTGTGAGCTGCCCGCCTCCGCTGCGCTGCGGTGGGCTTAGAATATCTACTTAGAGCGAGGCTACAGATAATATATGTATACTGTGATCTACTTATGCTACGATCCAAACAACACCGCACACAATATTCTCAGTGCTCACATGCTATGGTAAACATGACCAGGATTTAACGTGATCTGCAAGATGAGCACCATCTTACCCGGGAAGGTTTTGGCTATAATCCCGTTTGAACGTATAGCTCCTAAAACAACACGAATCAGAGGTGCGCGTGGTAGCAAATGTAATATATGCTGTGCGGAAGACGGGTCAGTACCAATGATGATCCCAAATTGGCATAGGTAGGTGAGGAATCCCAGTGTAGCTGGAGTAAATACGCCTGCTCAAACATATTACCATCCGCACGTCATTGCCATGAGGCAGTCGACACGATATCTTTGATTGCGACGGTCTATTAGACCAAGGTTTGTTCGGCTCCTCGCGCGACGTTCAAGTACTATTTGCCGATGGTCGCCACAGACACCAATATTATGCCTTATTATCGTTCCGCTGAGCTCTTTATGATAGTACTGAAGGATCTTTCTACTATCTTCCGCATGCACTAATCTTACTTGTGAAGCTGTCTTACTTACTGATTTGCATAGCTACTGACTGACAGAGTGGCGTAGATCCTTTCGAGTGACATTTACTGGTTGGGATATGTATGGCGAACATACGAAGCCACATGGCTGTATGCAAATTCTTAGATCGTATATATCGTAGACTTGAATCGAAAAGTGGCTCATGTACATTAGATGAAGTACTTTCGCTGTCTACCTGACAGCCCGACGTGCTATTTGATGTGTCCGGCGCATATCTCGCAAGGTGGTCAATGAGTGTAGATACCACGTGCTTGTGATAACCAAAACATATACATGGGGTCACTGTTGCGTTCACGGTACTTTTGCATCGTGATGGTAGTTTATTGTGCTTACTCTTCTGATGTATGAGTCATTATGACCAAGCGCATTTCTTACTGTAAACAGGTCATACCGCAGGGATACATGCATGCTAACCGCACTCTGTTAGCAGTAGTCAGCACTTATATATAAGCGCGGTGGGAGCACCTTATAGCCACCCGCGACTCAACCGAGCTCTTATCTCGACCATTATCGATAGGGCACTAAAGTACAGTACTGCGTACAGATACATCGACTTGCGACAGCCACTTGTATGGTCTGCATTACCGCACATGTGTTCGTGTCTACGTAGACAGCAACGTATCGTAGCGGCGTGTAGTACTCACTTAATACTGTAGTTTCAATTTGTGAGCGCCCATTAGTGGAATACGCGCTGTGAAAGGTTGATGGTACATACAGCATGATTTAGCTTATGTCCCAATGAGTGATTGTACTTGTCGTCTACATGACGTGTATGCGGATAGGAACGGCCAGCTTGCGGCTGCTCCGCAGTAGATATTATGTGCTAACTGTCATATGAAACGCGCTACGTTCTTTAGGTGCGTCAACACGCTTGGTAGCGCCACAGTCAGTTTACCGTATGTGCGGTCCCAAGCCTTGCGCTGCCCGCCGGTATACAAATTACAAAGATAAGCGGGGTTAAGGGCCTAAAAGGGTATATTTACCAATTACTTTCTCTTCTGCAGCTTCTTTTGCTCGATGTACTTGGCGTTTCGGGCGGTCAGCTTGCAAGGGCGGCTGCGCTTCTTCTTCTTCTTCTTCTTTGGGTACCAGTCAGGACCCATCGCCTTCTTGACGTTCGACAGGCTTTCCTGGCGGCGCACTTCGGCCGAATCAGGTGGCACGGGCTTTTCCTTCCAGAACTTAACCGCTTTCGGGCCGCTCTCGCAGGCAGTACAGCGCTGCACGGTGTCCCGTCCACTGATTGTGCGGAGCGCGTAGCCACGCTGCAACAGGCGCAGCGTGCCCGTGAGCTCATTGAAGATCGCTGCGGATTAAGCAGAAGCAGGCCAATATTGGCCTTGCACGTGAGCCTCGCCATGTTGCAAACTGTAAAGAAAATTTTATAATTACTAACGTGCGTAAAAATATTAGGTATTCCAACGGATACTTACGGCTGGGTGTATAATATTTAGCAAAATATTAAATAGTATGATTATATCATAAACATTATATTATATTAGCCAATACACGGCCATTTAATGCTGGTATCATTATTAAACAAAAAAAATATTTTAATTTTTGGCAATAGCTTAAAGAATGATTTTATTAATTTTAAACCAAACATACTTTTCAGCAATAACAACACCACCACGTAAGTACCGCAGTGCTGTGTCCGGGTGCAACTATAATAACGCAACGGTCGTGGAGCCTCCTTTAGTAATAATAATACTAATAAAACTAGTATCGTCTCTACCTTGAAAAACGTGTGGAAAATAACATCGCAGAGCTTTAACTGCATGGGCTGGTTACGGTGTCCGATTTGCAGTACATACGAATCGTATCACAGTCTGTGAACCACATTAATATTTACTGATGTAAGCTACATCATCCAATTTACCGGAGTAGCCTGTCTGTCCGTCCGTCCGTCGCTTTCCTCCCTTTCTGCTTTTTCCTGCCTTTTCGCATGGCTACACCCGGCCTGTCTTATACAGCTTCCTCCCATCTTACCGACCGCGCCTATCTTTCTGACTCGACCTAGCTATGCAAAAATTACAAATATATCCAAAAGCGTCACACAATTAACTCGCACCCTGATTGGGCAATACCTGCCGACCTACGACACTGACTGGATCTGTTGCACGATCAGACCGTCTCTCGCCCTCGCGATTGGACGTAATGTAAACATTTGTGCAGCGAACGAAACACATCGATTGGATGGAAGCACCAACGCGAGTGTGCTGACAATTGCGTATCTACATTTAGCTACGCAAAACGTATCGTATCATACGATACGTTTTGCGTAGCTAAATGTACACTGTGAATCACAGTGTACATATGGAGATCTGCACGAGGCTATTCATTATCCAGAGGCGGCATCGTTTTAACACTATTTGCTATTTTAATAATGCACTTTGTTTTTATTATTTGAGTGCTTAACTGAGCTACTTATTCTACATGTAGCCCTAAAGACGCTTTTAATGCTGCAAGGTGCTTAGCGTACACGTAGGAATGCGTTTTCCGAGAACATACTAATAATATATGTAATACTCTGTACTAAATAGTTTCTGCAAGATACAATGACTAAAATAATACAACTGTTTTGTTGTGGAAATATTAATAAATTAAATGAGTGTGAGGTAACTGACTGATATGACAAATCGTAGTACATGTACAACAAAGCTGGCCGTAAGAACTGGCCGTAAGAACAAGGCTGTGCTCAAAAACGTTGTCGCTTGAGTCATAACGATAGATACAGTGAAGTTTCAGATGGAGCAAAATAACGTATTTGTGCTGGTGACAATTACTGTTAGCGAATTGAACTTGGCCTTTGTTTTCTAAAAGCTGTTTAGACAACAAAAACTGATACTACTAAATTGGCGGACGTTTCGCCGACAGGGGCGTAGGATAATGTTTGAAATGGAGCGAAAAGACAACAACACACCATGAGATGCGTAAACTCTGGTTTTTTAATTAGACCCCATACAGTCTAATTAAACAACCAGAATTTACGCATAACGCTAAACTTAGATTATAATTGATCGTTAAATCAT
This sequence comes from Phytophthora infestans T30-4, assembly GCF_000142945.1. Lineage (NCBI taxonomy): Eukaryota > Oomycota > Peronosporomycetes > Peronosporales > Peronosporaceae > Phytophthora > Phytophthora infestans. Next base: position 334,200 of record NW_003303732.1, on the reverse strand, counting down.
CCTGAAATACTAGTTCGACTAACGTTATCAAATAAAAATACCGCCGCCAACAACAGCAGCAAGGCGCATTATCCAAATGTTTAAATCATAACTGGCAGATTCGAGTATCTAATGACTAAATTTAAATGAACACAAAATGAACGCACTTCAATGCGGTAAAAATATTACAGCTTGAATATTTTTTTAGCTTTCTTTGAGTTTGGTATGAGAAGTGATCAATCTTCAGTGAATTGCAAGCTCTAAGAGGCGGTACACGCGGGGTTTTAGTGCAAGCTGGACAGGTCATTACTATCCTTTGCATTGATACGAGCTAAGTTTCATAGCGGCTCAGAAACGGCCCATGACATCGAGCACGACGCTAAGCTAAAACGTTTGTAGACATGCTATTTGAAGTACAGGTGATTCTGACAGTGATAGCCTACAATAGTAAAGAGACGGCGTCAAGACCACTAGAATGTTTTTAAGCATGATAAGTATGATGCTAGGGACTCGGTCTTTTGTAAAAAATAATTGCACAGCTTACTGGGAACTCAGAATTTTGGTAGCGACTGGTCTAAATTAAACCCAGATTTATGAAATTAAAGAAGTCGATTTAGGCACATAGGGGTTCAGACGTTTTGAAATAATTATCCCGCCGAAGCGAAGCGGAGGTGGGAATGCAAACAGCTAAAATATATTAGTGTTGAAAAGTGAAGTGCAGGCGTTTTGTGCACAATTATCAAATAATGCACTGTGAGATTTAATTCAAAAGTGCGTCAAAAGTGCTTCTGATTTCGCATGGTGACTAAACTTCTGAATTTCTGATAGAAGATATTCTAAATTTTGGGCTGTGTCGATGCCCGCACTCACCTAAACCCCGCACTTACTTCAGCTTAGACGCGCGCAACAAGACTAAGGACGGCGTCGCTCCTGAGCTTGACAACAGTACAGTGAGTATTTGTGCGGATGAGCGGTGATAACGGAAGTCCACTCGCGATTATGATCGATTAGACCATGCCGAGGCGTCTACATTACTTCAGTTTCCAAGGGGGTACATATTACCTGATGTTTTCAAGTTCGACGAGAGGGAACTCGCTCTCCTACGAGACGAGATTGGGCGCTTCATCACCATGAAAGAGTCATGCCCCCTGCAAGATCTTGAGAAACAGACCCGTTACTCCCCAATTAGCTGGTGGGACACCCATATCGCAACCGCTCCGACACCCTAACCCTTTCCGACATGTTTCTGACAGCTCGGATCCGCCAATCAGATCATGACGGTGTACTCAGATTAAGTACACTTACACTAAGTACGCTAGCTTTTATAAGTACGACCATTCCAGTCAGCTTTAAAAAGAGAACTCGAAGGCGCAAGGAAATGCTCTAAAGAGGCCTGTAGGCCGAGAAAACTCATTGATTTTGTTTAGGGGCATTATAGGCCTCCCAGCACTATGCTCTCCAGCCAGCAAATTCATGAATGAGACCCGACGCGAGGGTGAGGGGCCACGTTTAGAAATTATTTTAGAAGAATGACACTTAGGCTAAAAATAGTGACAAAAATAGTGACATCGTTGTCGTAGGCCAGTCATTTGAATTACCGCATTCAGGTTTGTTGTTCAGCCAATAAAACAACGTCACTTATTAAACCTTGCCTAGGTTCTTTACCTAGCCAATTATACAGCGCCACAAATTACCAACAGGGGGCATGTGGTCTCAGTCTTTCTTTTCCAGAGCCATCCCAGCAAATCTTCGTTAGCAAAGGACCAGAGCACAGAATCCCATTGCGCAAACGAATCTCGCCGGCACTGCTGGTGCAGCGCTCGGATGGTAACGAGTGGGGTCCAATTCCCTGCTGTTGGCTTTATGATGTTTCCGAAGAGTTGCTATTCCTAAACATCTACTGAATTGTCTTACACATGTCCTTCGAATTGAAGTATGTCTTAATTTGATGTAGGCGCGGGGTCAGCAATTTTGTCCGCGGTGAGGTGTGATGGTACAGCCGTCGTGAGACCCTAAAAGATGAAGTTTGCGCATCTCACGCAGTACGCTACTGCTGCCCTCGCTCTGATGCCTTGTCCACTCCGAAAACTGAGGACCGCCGATACTGCGCGTTGGCTGACCTCGATAGCACGATCCTTGTAGTCCTCCGATCTCTTGTGAAGCTTGAACCCGCCTCAAGGAAAAGCTTCATGTACACGACGATCAAGCGGTAATCTGACTTCTTTTGTCGGTCGTTAGAGCTCCAGACGCGAGGCTGCTGTGTGTACCACTCGAACCAGATCGATGACAGATTGGTAGTCGCTTTCTTTTTGCGTTTCGTTGCAGGTGTTTGCTGACGAAAATTGCTCCTGTTCCGTAGTTTGGGCTGGCTCTTTATGCGGAGGTCGCTTAATGATGGCAGCCCCCAGCACCAGCAGGCATGCAGACAACAGCCTATTGCTTTCGATAAGCTCGTTAATGACAGCAGCGTGATGACACTCCGTTCGATTGCAGTCCTTCTTTTCAGTGTCATTCCTTTGTTGAGCAGATATGGCGGAAGGGAAGACTCTGGATCCCAGGAGCTTGTTTGTTGTTCGAGTAGAAGAATGCTTGGAAGCAGCTGACATCTCCCACACCGACCTGCTGGCGTGGTCGGTCGCGCTGAGCCATGTCGCCTGGAAATGCCTAATCCGGTAGGTAGTATAGACCCCAATTTCTTTGCGACTCGCGTTAAGCTTGTTGTTCTTCAGCCCTACACAGGAAGCGAACAGCAACTCCTGCAATCGGGTAATGCGCTCCTGTGCCCCATGGTCGAGAATGACAACATCAAGAATCGTCGGTGTCTCGTCAGTAGCCCACCCGCTCAAGACCCGTGCTACTTTTCGGTCCTCGCGTGGCGTGTTAAATACGTAGGCGAAGCCTTTGTTGATGCGCGTCATATCCCATGACCCACGATCAAAGATCCACTGTGCAGCCAGCCGCTCATCCCCGTTTTCGTGCTGCACCCCGCCCCGCCTGAAGGAGTGCGAAGTACTCCTTCAGGCGGGGCGGGGTGCAGCATGCATAAATTTTACTGAGGCTCCTGCTGGCTCTGACACCCGCGTCAGGAACTGGTTCACGTACGCTTGGACACCGTCGTCACCGCGAGCTTGGTTGGTCGCTGAAGGGTTAGCAGCGGAGCTCAGAACGCTTGGCTTGGTGGCGGCAGCCCGGTCAGTCATTCCTGCTGCAGGAAGCTGCGAAGAGATGGCAGCATTGACCGAAGGTACTTGTAGTACATCGAGAAGGGTGATCCTGCATCGAGTGAGGGCGCAGACGGTGTCACAAGAGAAGGGAGCTGGCTAAGCAGGGACACACAAGGCGACTCCTGCGTCACCAAGGCTACTGCGAGCGTGCGCAGCGGGCATGTCACAAAATCCGCCCGATCAGGTACGAGCGTGAGGCCTTGCTCCTCAGCTGTCTTTATTTGTAGCATCCGAATGTAAAAAACGTTGTCAGCTGACATTGTGATTTGCTGCTTTGTGACGTGGCCGAGATCCGATGAACGGCCGAAGCAATGCCACATGATGCACGCAAGCGCTGCATCTTCGTAATCCGAGGCGACAGATGCTGTTTTGTACACATAGTAAATTAGTGAGCGCAAATCCGCCTTTGTACAAGGTGGCGCCTTGTTAGTAAACCCTCCATTATCACGTTTTAGGCAGTGTTTTCTAGAGTCTTCCCTTGTTTAAGCAATATTAACGCGGTTGGTTCTCTAAGATGAGGATACTCATAAAAACAAAGCTTCACGTTTCTTATATTCATGGACGTTGTCCGAGCATGCATTTTCAGTGACAGCTCCGGAAAGATCTAAGCGGCAGTGATGGATCGTTTTGGCTACTATCTCGCCACATGCGAAGGTAAGAAAGGTAAGTTTGCGCCCAACACCGCGATTTCTTACTTTATCCTCGACTTTCAGCATTCGCTCGAACACACCTATTCCGGTAGTACACGCTTTTTGCGTGTTTGTAGGGATAAGTGCGGAGAGGCTCATGCTGGTTGCTGCTTGTCTCTTCTGTTTTTTTATTGGACATGACTAGTTGAGTGTACCGTTACACTACTGTTCAATATTAATAGGTATGCGGCATTGTCGGAATCATAAAAATATTGACATATTCCTTACACGACTTATATTCAGTATTGGTTTCTAAAAATTAGCTCTCGACATTAGTCAGAGAATGTTGGAATGAAGAACCTGCTCCTGTGCAATCTTATTGGCTAAATTAAGATAACAATCTTGCTTTTGTGTCTGTCGGGAAGACGTGTATGTATATTCATCCATATCAAGATATTTTCGACGCTGGCCAAGATAGCACACAGAGTGTTCGCCATCTCAACCTCGTCAGTAGACACACGACTACATCAACTCGTAGCGACAAAATCGACTTAGTTTGGAGATTGGTGTTCATTTACTCGAACATGGGTGTCAAGGCCCAACAATATATATACGACACCTTGGCTAAACAACACTGAAGTCGTAGTTTTCGAAGATGAGCTAGGGATCGAAGATCTTGTCGAAGATGAAGCTGCAGTCGCCGAGGAGCTGGAGTTCGACCTGGAACGTGTTGTCAATGATCGACATTGCCCTCGTGGTAGAAGCGATGGTGCCGACAGCGATACCAGCTCCACGGCTTCTTCGGTGAGCACAACGAATTAGTTGCAGCTCGTGCGCTAAATAGTACTGAAGTACTACGTAGTAGCTACCATAACAAACAAAAATACTAAACACTGTTGCTTGGAATACTCGCACATTGCTCACCAACGTGGTCCTACATGTATATTACATGATTTTAAGTACAGTCGTGCACCTCCAATTCGGCAGGGCGGACCATATCAACAGTGCCAGGGCATAAGTGCACAACGTAAAGCAAAAAACAAACGCAAATCCAGTGCACTGATATTTAATTTGTTAATTCAGTACAAAATTTACGTTTAGTTTTGAGACAATGCCTGTGTGGCACCAACAGTTTCTAATAGTCTTTGCAGATATGTTGTTCCAGCCTTCAGACAACCACTTCATGGCGGAGTAAACGTCGACCGGCGTGTAAGGAACACCCTTGTAGAACAGGTCCAGCTCCGCGGCTTGCTTCTTGTTCTGGTACTCATTCTTCAGGCACTTAATGATGCCCTGGTCCATGGGCAGCAGTACGGCAGATGTATTAGGCGGGGGCTTGCGAATAGCAACATTGGATAGCTCAATAGAAGCGTCGTTGTGCGACGAAGCATTGTCAACAAGTAGTAGTACGTGTCGTTCTTCCAGCTGCATACGTTCATTTAGCGCCTGACTTGTGCTTCTCGCACAAAGACTGCTTTTGTGCTAGAGTTAGGGACATGTAGGAGGAAGGGCGATGTCCCATTGTCTTTGGCGGTAAAAATCAAAGTGTGTGTTTGTATGAAGACGTCTGATCCAAAATTTAAAATCAGATCGATGCGGCGTGTCATCCCTCCGCGAGGAGGGGAAAACTGTTGAGGTTAATTGCTAGGGTGGTGATGGGCAAAGGTAATTGCGCATCTGATTCGCGTAATCATAAAATCTGGCAGGGTATCGACTGATACCGGTGCCGAATTAGAGGTGCACGACTGTATCTCTAAAAATAGCTGTGTGAGTGGTCGATCGAAAAGTGCATTGCACTTTACAGCACTGCAAGCTAAACTACCGGCGGCGCTCTGCTAGTAATCGGGATTGAAATCTTTGGGGGTTCTCACATAAGAGCAGAATCCCTAAGGCCTTGGGATTATTGCTAGCGTTACATGTAAGCCACCACTACATGAACAAGGCTCAGCTAAGCATAAAAAATGATTGAGTCCGGGAAAGTGTCGTGTTTCATTATTACCCTACTAAGGTAGGGGGGGGAAGGCTTAGGTGCACATGCCGCCGGGTTCAGGTTTAGTAGCGCTTCCAGCGTTCACCGCTGAAAAAATCACGCTCTCTCTTGTCATAGGCTGCTTGCTTCGCAAGACGCTGGCGGAGCATGCGCTCGCGGAAATCACCGTATCGAGCAGAAATCGGCTGTGGACCCCCAGCTCCGGCCGTCCACGAGCAGGAAGTCACCATGACGAGGGCCATGAGAAGCAGTACACGCTGGGAGAAGTTCATCGTTGTTGGTACTTCTTGACTTGTTGAGTTGTGGGCTCGATTTTTATTTGCGTGCTGTTGTTCAGAAATACTTCTCGTCCTCGAAATCAGATAAGAATGTGTATGCACTAGGATTTAAAATATCTCGCCTCGCCAACTAAGAACCCATCGAGCCGCTACTACTGCCCTGACTGGCACGGTTACGGTTACGACGTTTGGTGATGCCGCTAACAACGGGTGGGCTTGGTGAGTCAGTGTTGACCTCTGGCGGCACGTACGCCATCATGCGAATCCAACGACGGCGACGCACCGAAGCACCCAAACGCTTCATGCTAGACTTGCCCCGAGCCAAATGGAACTTGAAACGTGGGAAGTCAGTTGCATAACTCCATCCTTCGTCGTCACAATCTGTGTAGCTCTTGTCAATTCTCCACGGAGTCGTCCAGCTCCAGCTAGGAGGAAGAGAAACCTGCTCGAAACTCATTGCTTTGTCACCATCTCGGTTTGAGAAGCGCGGTCGGTCCGTAGGCAGCAAGTGGTTTGGTGCCCACTTTCCAAACATGCTCACCCGCTGGTTTTCAAAAATCTCCTCAAGCGCAACGCTTCCATCTAGAGTGCTGTTGTAGCGTGCCACGCTTGGACGGCGCCGAGAAGTGGCGCCAATTGATGAACTCCTCCGCGGGCGGCCACGGCCATGCTCAGTAATTATGGAATTACGGGACGTCTCGGTTGAGTCGACCGGAACTTCTGTGCCCACTGCCTTGTTGAGCCCGTCGACGACCATCTTTGTACTCTTCACAACGCCTTCTTTGGTAGCAGACATGATCTTTGACTTAAACATCGTGCTCTTGGAAAACGGGATTCCGATATAGACCTTGGCAATCAATGCAGACCCCATAGCATCAGTACGCGGCTCAATCACATACACAGTCTCGACGTGGAAGCAGTCTCCATAGGGAATTTCAAGCAGCGTAAGCTTGTGTTCGATCACGATTCGATCTGCGTCCAAACTGTTACGATCTTGGGGAGAGAACGGCACGTGCACAATCTGTTCTGCCATAGTCGACGACGGTCCAAGAGGTGACGTACTCTTTGCACGGTACTTCATCTCACGCACCTGACCGCCATACTCTTCCGACTCCTCCCACTTGCCGACAACATGCTCCGTGTCTCCTGCTTCTTGGTGAATCGTCTGCCAACGCGATAGCGTGTTGTTGGCGTAGAACAGGTCGAAGAAGTGCAGGCCATCCTTAATAGCAGGGTGTAACTCGTATTCGCCAACAACTTGTCGCTCCTCCTCCGTGGACACCAAGAATGGCTTTACAGGCGTTGCTGGCATCGAGGCGCCAAGACTCTCCATGGACCGGTTCACCATGTGGAAATACAGCTTCGACGAGCTCGCCATCGCCTCACGCGTCGCGGAAATAATCTTCGACTTAAACATACAGCCCTTCGAGAACGGGACCCCGAGGTAAATTTTGGCTACGAGCTGTCCTGGGCTTCCGTCGTTGGAAGGAACTCGCTCCACGATAGTCACCTTTTCAACAGAGAAACAGTCGCCATATGGAATGTCGTGCATGAATACCTTCGACTGCATGACGAGCTTTGCGCTGTCATCAATGCCTCCCTCGTCAAATGGCACGTGATCCGTTGTCGTTGTCATAGTGTGAGAAGGACCAATCGATGCGTTCGTGGGCGAGCGGCAGCTCATTGTGCGTGTTTGGCCACCGAATTCCTTGGATGGAGTCCAGTCGCCGGCCTCAATTTCCGTGTCCCCTCGCTCCTTGTAATATTCGCTCAAGCGGTCTGACGTGCCATTCGCCAAAAAATTATTGAAGAAATCGTAGGCACTTGTCAAAGATGCGTGAAGTGGGTACTCTCCAACTAGTTCACGCTCGTCAGCAGAGGTCACAAGAAACTGCATCAACTCGGCTCCCCCAGCATTATCCACCGAGTATTTCAGCGAAAGCATGAGTTGTCCGAGAATGGCATCACGAGTAGATGTGACAGGCCACGCGCATGTGAATTGAGCCGTCCGCATGCCCGTAAAGCCCAGTAGTTCGCGGAGAGATAGCGACACTTCGCCAATTTTCGTCGTCAGGTAGCGTAGGTGGATCTCGTACACGTGCAGCACCATAATGTCGGGAAGGCCACAGAAAGCACCCGACATGGCACCCAACGAGCGACACTCTTGACACTCCGAGCACAGGTGATCTTGGAAATGCCACGTCAGCTTTTCGTTCCACTTGACAACGGCTCCTTTCTCTCCCTTCTCGCCTCGAGGCTTGGGAGAAGTCTGGCCCACAGGGACACTTGAGTAGTCGTGGAGTTCGGATTTGAACTTGGCCACCACGTAGAACTGGCGTAGCGACGCGTCCTTGTCGTAGCTCATGTCTTGCACCACCAGCTCCAGTGCGTGTGATTTCAGTCGTACGGGAGGGACCTCAACGTCCTCACCTGGACTACTTAGGAGGTTTAAAGCACTAGCTGTGGCATTCAACGGGTTAAATCCATTTTCGCTCGCCTCAGAGAATGAATGCAGTTTGGACGCGAGCGGGGCCGCGGTGCCGCCGTTGGTCGTCTGCGACTGCGACGGCACGGACGCGACTGCAGCACTAAGAACACTATCAATGCGCCCTGGCACGTGACCCTGAATCGCGCGCATCGTGAGCACACAGAGCCACGAACGCGCGGCCATGTCGTCCTCCGCCCTGAAAAAGTAGGTGCCGCCCAGTGTGCCTCGGATCTCAAGGGTATTGGCTCCGAACTCGAATGGATCAGCAGGCTTCACGGCGTGCACGGCTAGCGATCCCTTGACGTTTGTATTGCGTCTCGCAGCATCTGCATTCGGGTAGTATTTGACCCTCGCGTGCGCGTCCAGCACAACATAGCGTTTCTTCCAATGTTTGCCTCGTTGCAGGCCCTTCTTAACGAGTAGCCAGCCGTCCAGCGGCGCGTCCCCCAGCTCCACGAGGCTCTCCACAAACTCCTGCTTGTTGGCTACCGTGTCAGCGAAGAAGGGCATTGAATAGTAAGTAGAGCGACGCGGTAGTCTCACGCGGGTCTCACGTTCCAGACGGTCGCGCACGCTGGTCGCTCGCATGACAGGGTGTCGATCCAAGGTCTTTAGGTTACGGGGCGCTTCGGGGCTGGCGGTAGGGCTGTTGTTCACACTAGCAGGCCTCTGTGCTGGCATGGGGAACACAGTGAATAGAACGCGGAAGAGCACGACGCAGAGTGCAAGCCCCACGGTCACCACCATGAATAGATCGAGGAACGCGTGCGTATTGCCACCCAGCCGTTCACCGGGTGGTACACACGTTGCCGACTCCATTCTTGTGGAGCTTTGGTCTGTGGGAGCCAGATTCGGCTATGCAGGGGCTTACTCCAAGCCCCGCCAGCGGTGATTACCCGGTTTGCCAAACGTACGCGCTTGACTTGACATTTGTATGCCAACTGGGATCATGATCCGGTTCTTTTTATGCATGTAATACACTACCATAGAGCACGTGTCCTAAGCTGCCTGAGAATGTGCCGTAATAAAATCAGGAACTTGTAAGATCTAGGTTTGTGCATCGGAATTTGAAGTTGTCTCGTTTCGTTAAGCTTTTAATACCAGGAGCTGGTCTAGTGCGAGATCAACTTGATCATTAAGTCTACAAAAGTACCCGTGGTAACAGCTATTAATAAAGCAACATCTGATCGACTGAGAGCATCGCAATGCAGCACCAGGGTACATTGATGCTTCACGGTCTAAATTACAGCTGACGAATTGTCATTGACGATGACTCCACCAAGGTGGAGTCAACACACCATCACGACGGTGCAAGATCTACAACTGCATTATGCAATGCAGTCTGCATGGGTTGCTGCAGCATTATCTTCAAGCCTGCCTTATTGGAGTTTGAAATGCATTCGGCTCCTGTTATTAATACCTAGATAACTGAGCTGCGGCAGAGTCAAAGCGACGTTGTTGAAGATGCCATCCTTACATGCTGAAAGTTTCAATAAGATACGAGTCGGATCGAGTTGAAGCTTAAGTAGGGTTGTAAATGATTTACACGTCCGGTGGACAGATGAGAGCTTTTCATTGAGAAGGCATTTTAAGTGCTGTATCTGAGACAGCCCAAACAAAATGATACTTATGATCCTAAGTACGAATCGCGATTTAAGCACTCTAAACGAGGCGTCTCCTCTATCTTTTGAACCCTTATAAGCTACAGAATGCTTAAAACTGAAGAAGTTGTGGTCGCTCACAAATATTATCTCCATTTATGGGCCCTCGAAAAGACGATACATTTAGAAGTGTTGTGAGCTCAATATTTTTTCAATTTTAAAAATTTAAGTGTTATTTTAAAGCTCTTGTAAAAAGCAACTGAATAAGGGTAGTTTTACAGTTTTTTATGGAAGTTTACAATAAATGTCACCGTTTCGGTTAAGTGCGAAAATTTATTGGCCAACTTTAACTCGATGGCCGGCTGTTGGAACACCTCACCCTGATTAAATATGAGTTTCTTATTTCACTTAATCTTTTCTTAAAAATATTATTTCTAAATTAGAATCGCACATTCACCGACGGTTCAGCAATTTTTCTATTAGCGATGTTTTGTGGAGATGGATCTCTGTCGAGTTGGTTGGAAGGAGGCGGGTGAGGCGAAGAAGGAGAATTAGAAAGTGAGTGAGATTAGAACTTACGCAAAGCCTGCTTACACCTAGTCTGCCTGCAGTCCTTGGGTATCGTGTCCAGTCCAGCACGCTGTCGTGTCCTACTTTGAAGTAGACCTTGAAATTGCCAAGATGACTCAAGTTACCGTTGCACCTGCGGTCTTACCACTTGATGACGCGTGATATGTAGACCGTGTGCCGCACTGTGCTCACAGAGTAGCACGTTCCGACACTCCCACTCGGCACATGCCAAGTCGCGTGACGAACAAGCTGAACTTTGCTTGTGGCAGCGGCTTGGTGAACATATCCGCAACCATGACCGCGGTCGAACAGTACACAATCTTGATTGTTTCGCGCTGCACTTGCTCGCGAATCCAGTGATAGTGGAGGTCGATGTGACGCGATCGTTGCGAGACGCCCTTGCCTTCAGCCACATGCTGAGCTGCCTGGTTGTCCTCGTGGACTATCACCTTGCCCACGTCAAATCCCAACTCGAACAGCAGCTGCTTGAGTCCGATACACTCCTTGGCTCCGTGCGCTAGAGCAACATACTCTGATTCAGTAATCGACAGCGTAACAATCGGCTGCTTCTTCGACCCCCATGCAATGCAGCACCCGTTGAGGAATATAACGAATCCCGTCGCCGACTTGCGCTCGCGCTCGCAAGCAAATGCAGCATCACAATACACTTCCAGCTGCAGCTTACGCTGAGAAGATCGACGGTAAACAATTCCCATGTCGGCCGTCCGCGCGATGTAGCCAAGTACACGCCTAACTGCATCTTGTACAGTGCGGGTCGGCTGCTCGGTCTCTTGTGCGATCAGGCGAACTGCTGTTGCGAGATCAGGTCGACTAACCGTTGATGCGTACAGCAGTGAACCGACTTCAGGACGGATCGACTCATCAATGACTTCGGTGTCGTCGGCTACTTGGCGTTGGAAGTTGCTGTCCATTGGTGTCCGGGGTTGCGACCTGTCACCATGGCTGGCGAACCGCTTCACAACGGTGGCGGCGTACTTCTGCTGTGCGATCGTCAGCACATCACCGTCCTTGTTCCAGCCTAGCTCCATGCCCACGAAGCTGCTTGAAGCATCGCACTTGTTAATCGCGAACCGACTGGTGATGCTGGCTTGAAATGCAGCAAGCTCCGATGCCAAGTTGCTGAAAATTAGCATGTCGTCTACATAAAGTAGCACAACCACAATGCTATCAGTAGTCCACTTCACCAAGACACAGGAGTCTGACTGGCATTGCACGAATCCAGTCTCGCACAGGAACTTGGTCACGGTCTCATACCAAGCGCGTGATGCCTGTTTAAGCCCATACAGGGCTTTGCGAAGCTTCCATACCGTTTTGTCGTTGCCCTCGGTGGGTGGAGTGACGAAGATGGTTTCAGCAAGATTGCTGTTCAGGAACGCCGTTTGCACATCGAGCTGAAGATGATCCCAGTCCAGTTGAACAGCCAGAGCAAGAATGGCTCGGATCGAGTCGTGACGTACAACTGGGCTGAAGGTTTCCGTGTAGTCCACGCCATACTGCTGTGTAAATCCCTTTGCAACCAGCCTGGCCTTGTACTTGTCAAGTGATCCATCAGGCAGTGTCTTGCGTCGGAATACCCATTTGGTCTGCACTGGACGCACATTCGCTGGAGCGAACACTTCCTCGTAAGTGCCATTGCGACGCAGGCTGTCCAGCTCACTGTTGATTGCTTGACGCCACTGTTCTGCGTCGGGCCGAGCCATGGCTTCCTGCAATGTAAGCGGGTCGCTTAGCTCGCTGACCAATGCTGTCTCCTCCGCGTTGTGCGACTGCTCGTAGTCCAGCCTACGCACGGATTTCTTCTTGATACGCGTACTGCGACGAGTTGGCTGTTTTTCCGCGCGAGGATCAATGAGATGGCGCTCCGGCAAGTCACTCAAAGGTTGACTGCCATCCGCGTCACTAACCAGTTGACTGCCATCAGAGTCCTCCATCTCGATGTCTTCTTGGATCGCTTCGAGATAGCGAGAAGGTGCGACCCCATCCACTGGCTCGTCATACACCTGCGTTGGTAGTTCTCCATTCAGCGTCACCGTCGTGTTTTTCGGTACGCTTGACTCAAAGAATACTGCAGTCATGGAGACAATAGCTCTCCCACTGCCTTTGTGACCACTGGGTACCCAAAACCGGTAGGCGCCGCTCTTCTCGTACCCGATGAAAATCGCCTTGATGGTCTTTGCGTCGAGCTTGTGACGCTGTGACTTCGGCAGTAGGACTTCAGCATCACAGCCAAATACTCGAAGCCTGCTCAGCACTGGGGCGCCGCCAGTCACCGCTTCGAACGGAGTCTTGCCACCAAGTACCTTCGTTGGGCAGCGGTTCCGGATGTATGCAGCCGTCAGCACCGCGTCACTCCAGAAGCGTTTCCTCAAACCGGCAGCCTGCATCATCGCTCGCGCCATTTCAACGACGACTCGGTTACTGCGCTCAACCTTGTCGTTCTGTTGTGGTGTGTATGGCGTGCTGAACTCCTGTGCAATCATGTTTTCATTGCAGAAGTCAGCGATTTCTCCTCCCACGTATTCTGCCGCATTGTCGCTTTTCAACACCGCCACTCTTGCACTCGGGATCACCACCTTGAGGTTGGCGATGCACTCGCGTAGCGCGCTCAGCTGGGTGGCCGAGCTCTTGTCCTTGACAGGGAAAACTGAGGCGAGATGGTATGGCTCGATCATCATGCTCACCATGCCTGTGTAACCGTCCCGTGACGTGGTTTCCATTGGCCCCACATAATCGATAGCGATCACCACCTGCCCGCGCTTGAGCTTTCGCGGCTTCTTTTCCGGAAATGACACACTGGCCAGTTTCCCAGCTGCACAGGACCCACAAGGGAGCAGCTGCGAGCTTCGGGTTGTCACATCACCGGCTTTCAGCAACGCCTTCAAATCCCGAGCATTCAAGTGGCCCAATCTGGCGTGCCAGGTAGCTAAGTCGTCCAATTGGTCTCCAGACGCGTATTCCACCTCAGCACAATTGCCTGTGCTGAGGGCCGATACAACATACAGCCCACTGGTGCGACGTGTAGCAAGTAGCTTATCGTGACCGCTGGTGATGACACAATGCTCACGATTGAAGGTTGCCGTAAGGCCAGCTGCTCCGACCTTGCTCAAGCTCACAAGATTGCGCTTGAGGCCTGGGACGTACAGCACGTTGTCCAGTGTGCAGGTGCCGCCAGAGACGAGAGGTAGGTGAGCCGTTCCGCGATGCGTAGCGCTCAGCTTCATGCCACTCGCAGTCGTAGCCACGATGTCATTGTCCATCTTGTTCAGGCCATTGAGCAGACCACGCGATCCCGTCATGTGACTCGAAGCTCCTGAGTCAATGATCCAGTCAGCTCCCACCGACTCTGCACTCGAGCTGACTTGGAAGGAAAAACCGCTTTCCTCACCTTCGTCGTCGTCTTGTCCAGATGTAGCAGCGTGGCCAAAGGCACCACCAATTTGCTTGGCCTTGCACTCGTTCTTGAAGTGATCGTACTTCCCGCAGCTGAAGCACTTGCCCTTCTTCGCGCCTGGCTTTCCGTGCGTAGCAGCAGCAAATGCATTACCACCTCGCACAGCCTGCGTTCCACCACGCTTTCCGCGTTGCGTCTGCGTCGTGCGGCGCCTGGCTTCGGCAGCCGCCTTGATCAGCAATTCCTCCATCGAAGCACACGATTCCAGCGATCCAATGTAGCCATTCCAGTCAGGTCCAAGGCTCTGCAGGAAGTTGCTCTTCTTTTCCGCGTCCGTCAGAACTACCTTGTAGCACTCCAGCTCAGCAAGCATCAAGCGCGTCTGGCGGACGTGCTCCAGCATGTCGCCACCAACGTCGACATAAAGCGACATGTACTCTCGCTTGAGAGCCCCAACGGTTGTGTCACACACGTGACGATGCGTCTTCTGCAGCGCCCCCAGCATGGCCTTCGGGTGATGAAGATCAGCCACCAACGCAGCTTGATCATCCGTCAGCGCTGCCAGAATGATGGTCATGGCCAGCTTCTGCTGCATCTCCAGTTGGTGCAGCGGTCGCTCTTGCTGCCGTAACGGCCGATCGGCTTGGCCGGACTCTTCGTTCTCGAGCTGGAGCAACGTCGGTGCGGGCTTCAGCACCGCGCTCCATACGTCCTTCACCTCCAGGTAAAGTTGGAGTTGCCGCGCCCAGACTCGGTAGCCCGTTCCGTCGAACTTTCGAAGCTTGGTCGTGAACGCGGTCGTGGTGTTGGCACTCATAACCTGTCGAGTTGGTTGGAAGGAGGCGGGTGAGGCGAAGAAGGAGAATTAGAAAGTGAGTGAGATTAGAACTTACGCAAGGCCTGCTTACACCTAGTCTGCCTGCAGTCCTTGGGTATCGTGTCCAGTCCAGCACGCTGTCGTGTCCTACCTTGAAGTAGACCTTGAAATTGCCAAGATGACTCAAGTTACCGTTGCACCTGCGGTCTTACCACTTGATGACGCGTGATATGTAGACCGTGTGCCGCACTGTGCTCACAGAGTAGCACGTTCCGACAATCTCCTCCTTCAGCGTTGCGCTTTCACGTATGCTATTTCGGCTGCAGCTAGTCAGCGTATCGGTCAAGAGAACTACTGGATTAGAATTTATAATTTCTTAATATGAGCCTGCATTGTCCGATCTTCTGCTTTATAATGTAATTTATAAAAGAAAATAGGAAAAGGAATCCGAGGAGTCATATTTGTAGATGATAGTTATGCAAGTGTGGCTTAATTTCTGTAAAGAAATCTAGATTCTTTCAGCTCCTACGTCAGAGCGTTTCGTGCTTGCATTCGTTTATGTTTCGGCTAGGGTCCTGGCTTAATCCTAAGGTCCACCGATACGTACTGGTTCCACCTGAAGATGCGGGTTACATAGTGCACTGTCGGTTGTCTGTGTCACGCTTGTAGGCCACGATCTAAACGGAAAGGTGTACGTATCGCGATGATGTCCTATCGACGTCCGTGTAGAGTTGTACAGCGATTCGATACGCTTCCCGTCCTCTGTAGCTGCGCAAATCGCGTGAAATTCTGCACCCTGCCACCGCCACAGGTACGTTTGAAGCGGGTAGGTTGACGAGGTAAAATTATAAGAAAGAGTATTTGAAAGGAGAATATTAATAAAAAAAAATTACAATCCAATCAGCACTACTTGTCTTGTCCGAAAAAGAATTAACAGTTCTGTAAATCGGCGATAACTTCGGTCGTACAGCTCCAACGGAAGCGTGGTTAAGCTAGTTTGAAAGCTCTACTTACGTAGCGTCAGCACGATTTTTATATGAACAAACTTCCCGCCAATTTTTCCAATACCTGACCATTTGAACTATCACTTTATGGAGGGGTGGATCGCTTTGATGTCAAAAATAATCAGAACTAAACGTTAAAATATACTAGAGAAAGCGCTAACGAAGCTTAATCTAGCGATATATCACTTAAAGCAATTGAATCCATTTTCGTGTCAATTACTCTCAATCCGTGTACATACAAATCCTCTTATGAACTCATTTTAACCAATCGTCTCTTTCTCAGTATGGACATTGACCAATCACACATGCGAGGTTTTTTAAAAAAAACCTAGCTTTTAATTCTTTTTACCGGACAGGTACTGTACTTGCATGCGTAATGGTAAAGATTGGGACTATTAATAACCCAGTACATTGTTCTGTATTATAGAATTTCCTCTGTCGCTTGTACAGTACTCAGACCCCACACTTGGTATTTGTATTGATTTGCGATCCTGACCACAAAAACACATCGAGACTGCAGAATGCGGCGAGACTCGTCTCGGGAGCGCCTGTTCTTCCTGCTAGTGCTAGCGGGGACGCTGCTGCTGCTGTCGGCACTGATGCTGCGTCACGAGAGTGCCGCGCTGCCCACACGCACGTTCCGCGACGGCTTCACGGTGGCTGAGGACGTCGTTCGCCGAACCGAGATAGTCGCGACGGACAAGAATGCGACAAAGGTGCCGGTGGTAGAGGAAGAGGAGGCCGCCGAAGGTGCGGAAGTGCGCACGACGACCATTAAGACTGAGGACGGGGACGAGATCACCATCAAGCGGGCGGCCACATCCAAGGGCAACAAGATCACGACTATATCTCGGGACGAGAAGGGGAAGCTTACGATCGAGGACACGACTGCCGAAGAAGAGCGACAGGTAGAAGCAGAGAACGTGAGCAATCAAACACAGGAGGGAAAGAAGCAGGATACACAGCTCGAAGGTATCCCTGCAGAATCTCCCAGTGCAATCTACAAGGAGGATACAAGTACTACAGTCAGACGTGACGAGGAGGAAGCGCGGGAAACCGTCGACGAAGAAGAAGAAGCAGGAGAGGAAGCAGTCATGGTGGACAGCGGCAAGAAAGTGACGATCATGCAGGTGAACCGGTCGCTGGCCAAAGTGAGTCTGTCTGGTGTAGAGGAGAACGCTGATGAGAAAGCCACGAGGTAGTGCATGGAGGTCTTCGCCATCGCCGTGCTCTGGCTGGCTGTTATTTATGTGGGAGTGGAAGCAAGGATATGCTGACTAATGCACAATAATGTACTGTAGTACAACATTACTTGTATGACCTAATTGTTGCTTTCTACTGAAGTACCACTACTACATGTAATACGTAGTACTATCTAACATGTACTACCATACCAGGTAGTATTCATAGTATCAAATCTAAATTCCTATTGTAAATTCCCAAAAGACAAATGCGAGGTGCAAGTGTTTAAACTTCATGAGCATGGAGTACCCAGCTGATTCTGTAACTGTGTCTGTAGGGGACTTTGACGGTGTCTCTCACGAATCTGACTACACACTCCAGTATTATTTTTCCTCGGCGAGGACCAGGCGGTATTCAACATGCACAATTGTGTTCTCACGCCTGGACCCTTCGATCCGCAAAAGTCGTCAATTCTTGTCCCCCGCTTTGACACAGTGCCACAGTTTCTCTAACCGTGATCCAGTATCGAACTCCTAAAGTCAAATTAGTGAGTACGTTTAACGAGAAAGTGTCATGTTTGCTACTCCAGGGAAAGCAACGCTTTTGTCGGCGCACGCACCTGCTTAAGCTGCACTGCGTTCCGCATCTCCAGTATCTTAAGAAGTTCCGACTGGTCCAGCGTTCCATTGCCTACGGAGAAATAATACGTCGGCTTCC
Source organism: Phytophthora infestans T30-4 (assembly GCF_000142945.1). Lineage (NCBI taxonomy): Eukaryota > Oomycota > Peronosporomycetes > Peronosporales > Peronosporaceae > Phytophthora > Phytophthora infestans. Next base: position 316,309 of record NW_003303732.1, on the reverse strand, counting down.
AGTATTCCTTGCTATGCGAGACTTGTAGCAACCTACCGTCTTCATCGAAGATGCGAAAGGCGAGCTGCACAACTGGAGACGACAGCTCCACGCCGCTCACCACGCGTGCCGCCCGAATGAAGTCCGCTACAAGCATTCGTTTGTTTACAAAGACTGGTTGTAGTTTGATTGAGATGCTGTCGCCTTACCTTCAGTGATCTCATCGGCTCCTGTGAGTTCGAACGCAAGTTTGATATCGGGCAAGTTGCTCTGAACGTTGAAGTGGAACATGAAGAACTCATCCCACGTCACCACCCCCTAATATCATCATCGAACAGGAAAGAAACGTTAGACTATATCAGATCATGCAATCTCGAGATTTAGACAACGCACTTCGCTGGCGTTTAGCTCGTGAACGCGATCGAGATATGGTGGCAGCTTCTCCGGGTCAAAGCACGACACAAGCGTAAGCGCGAAGTCGTGTACTGACATGGTTTGCTGCTGCGTCAGTGGGTTCACGGTGGCATACAGGTCAAATTCGGCCCTCAATATTTGCTGGCGGAGTCCATCCAACACCGCTTCAAGATCCTTGGCGGAAATAATCTTTCCAAAGCGTCCAAACAGGAACTTGGTCAGGCGCGGCAGCGTGTCCTCAGCAGAAATTGGTACTTCACGAGGGATGATAGATCGCAGCAGGTTCTCAATCACAGCACAGAACTCTGCCTTGTCCACTGATCCGTCGCCATCCAGATCGAACATACAAAAAGCCACATCGAAGTGCTCTTTCGGGACTGTTCGAACACAATACAATACGCAAACAAGAGTAAGCTCAACCCTCTTCCACTAATGTGACGTCTGTTGTGAGACAAGGGGGAACTCACTCTGCAGCAGATGGACGAGCAGATAGCACTCCTCATACGTAATAAGACCGTTAGCGTCTCCCACAAAGTCGCACAAGTACGTCAGATCCGGCCGCTGTCATAAGGTAATTATTAGGCCCCACTTCAACATGTTAGACTAAAGGTATAATGGTTTGTCGAGCGACTTACAGGGGGATGAAGATGGAACTGCGGCAACACATAGGAATGCAGGAAATCGGTAAAAGTCATGACTTTAACGCATCGGCCGCCGCCTGCATCCAAGTTCTTGCTCGCGTATATGTCGAACCGCGTACGCAGAGAGTCGATGGCCTCTCGACGCTGTTGGTACTCATCCAGATGCGTCTTCATCTGGTCCACCTCATGCATTCTGGCCTCGTGTTTGCTGCGCTGCTTGAGCAGCACACGGCGGGCCCCTCTGAGCTTCGAAGTCGTTTCCTCACCATCACCGCCGATCACTGTAGCGCCGATCCCCCCTCTCATCAGCTGGTTCGCTTCTGCATGCGTCCCAATGCCTCCGTCGGATGCGGCCGCCGCCACTACGAGCGCAGTTGCCGCCATACCGAGTGTCGACACTGTGCTCGATTGGTGTCTGTACCGCCGCGTTTCAAGTCGTTCTAGGGTTGTCGCCGCCGCCACACGGCCGGCGAACGACTGAGTCGACCGCAAGACGCGCGCCATTTCGTGTTCACAGATCTGCAAAAGGTTACGGATCTGCTCAAAAATGTGGACCAGATCTAGATTTGTAATCGGATTTGGTTCGAACGATGGTTTCGCTAACGGTAGCGGCTGTTCAAGATCGATAGGGGTGGACCAATTGTTGGTGCTGGACTTAGCATGTGGCTGGATGTCTCCGCCCACTGGCGGCTATTATCGTCCATCGCAGCAGCGAGCGCCATGTTGCCTCACTTATTAATCCCTTGACAACACGTGCCTGACTCAATGCAACAGACGTCACGTAGGTCGTTGCCGTCCAGTATGATACCGGCGCCTGCCCACCCAGGCCGCCGTACCTCGTGGCGATTAAGCTCTCGCAGCGCTGCCAGCAATGAGAGCACCAGCTCCATCAGCGCCGGGGCCGCTCCGGTCAGCAATTCTAGCTCTTTCACACTCACGAATAGCTCCATCGATAGTTGCGACCCTGCGAGAGTTACGGAACCAGAGACGACGCCCTTGCGAAGGCCCGAAAGCACGAGGAACTCGCCGGTTAAGTCAGTGGATTTGGCAGCATATTACACGTTTACCAAGAGGAACAGCAAGGTTGTGCACGATGAATCGCAAGGACTCTCCGGTTTTCTCGAATATCGGAAGCTCAATGGAACATGGCGGCCGTTCCTGTTTCAAACCATCGGTCATCAACTAGTTCTCTACCGAGTACATGTACGTACGATGTAGCTCCCATTCCTGCAATGGTGGTGCTGATTATCGCTCTTAACGGTTACTAGTCTTCTCACCAAGCGCTGGTCATGTCCACTGACATTCGTTGCGCCTCGGAGATTACTCTCGACGATGGCAGGGCCAAGGGTGAGTAAATACGTACAAAGAATGCGCTTCTAAACCCTCAGTTCATTTTAAAGTTTCTATTATTTCTAGAGAAAGACCGAGAGGATACCAAATTATTGCGCCTTGGTATCAACGGCACGACGATTACACTTCGCGCTGTGACGCATAAAGCTGCAATGTACTGGGTTGATGTAAGTTTTGCCGAGGTGGCAAGAGTTTTGATGGCCGTGCTGAAGCTTTCTAATTCGTCGACAGGGGCTGCAACGTCTACGAGACGGCAAACCTCTGCAAATTGTTAGTGATCCCCCATGCACAGGTATGGTGCGTAGTAGCGTGATATTTTGCTGTGGTATTTTGCTAAGCTAACGCGTTGTTTCGCGTGCAGAATCTGAAGACGAGATCTTCGACGAAATCGACAAAATACTGTCACTCCGTGAGTGCACGCCCCCTCCACCCCCTCCACCGCTGTGCGGGCTTTGCATTTCAACTAGCAAACCCGAGCCTTCGACTGCTGGTACGCTCCTAAAATCCAAGGTACTACTTCTTTAATTAGCGGTTTATCCGTTTCGAACCTAACGCTGCTGCCATTTTCAGAAAAATACCCAGGACGAAGGAGTTTCGAGTGGTTGCAAGATCTGCTGATTGGATTCTGGCCAGAACAGTTTTATTATTATTATAAACATACGTAACGTATATTGCTATTAATAACATTGGTGCAGCTAAAGAGATGGCCAAAATCCTCCCGCTCCGACATTTTAACCCTTTAAGCCCGGTGTTCTGTATTATACAGAATATGTAATATGACAGTGGGAAGTATGCTGCAAGCTTATATACGCAATTGGCGACAGCGATTCTGCGCATATAGGAGTTTGTATTTGTGGGGATGGGGCATCTTATCATTTTGGATCAGAGATCGGGAGATAGACGGGTATTATTTCTCTGCAATAGAAAAGGCAATATAAAATGCCCAGAGGTTTCAAAATTCTAACTTCGTCCCGTCATCCACGCATTTCGTCCATAGGTTTCAAAATTCTAACTTCATCCCATCTTCTCGCCCACCATTTCGTGAAATCGTCCAGAAATGACGGAGTGGATTGACCCAAAGGAGTTCAAGCGTTTATGGGCCTCTCTGATCAAGGCTGGATGGAGGGCACGACCGCCGACAGGCCTGGACTCGGAGCACACCTATGTAAAACCAGGCGTGAAAGGTCGGCTTCGTAAGGACAAAGCAGGAGTGGAGTACTTTGTTGGTGCGTGTTGCCCGCCATAAACATGACTTGCTTTTTTCTAACGCTGAATGTACTAGGCACAAAAGCGTTGTGGGATTTTGCTATGCGAGAAGGGTTGATACCTCCTCTTACCCCCTCTTTTCGGGGCCCAATAACTGTCGGACGGCCTCCAATGGGAAAGCAGGCCGCGTATGCAGCTGCAAGGAAACGAATGCCCTCGCGAACCCTCTTGTCTGGTGCAGTGGAAGATGACACGGTCACGGTGGGTACAGATCAAGGGGGCGACGTGGAGAAACCTGTTACGGCGGATACAGAACAAGGGGACGCCGAGGCGGAGACTGTGCCGGCGGATACAGAACAAGGGGGCGCCGAGGAGGAGACTGTGGCGGCGGATACCGAACCAGTTGATGCCATGCAGCTAACTGCGACGACAGATACGGAACCGACTGCGGCGGCAGATACAGAGCACGGTGATGACGTCGAAGGTAGTGTGACGGCTCCTACAGAACAAGGATGTGGCGAGGTTGCGACCAGTTGGACCGGTCTGGATGTGTTCGATTCCCCACACTTTATCGACGCGATGAGATCTGAAAGATTGTTTGGGCCTGTTGATGCGGACGATGTGAACATAGCTGACCATAGCCTGGCGCCTCAAGAAGACGTTGAGTCTGTTAGAGATCCTGTCGATGCTCCTGGGGACCTATCCGAATTATACGAAAGCGAGGTGGAATCAGATGACGAGTTTGAAGACGACAGCAGCGAATTTGCACAAGATGATATTGCTATGCGCACGATGGCTGCTTCTGGTTGGGAGATCTATGATCAAAACCATTGTGATAAGATAGTATCATACAGAGTACTTTCAGCTGCCTCTTTATATGCTGTGCCTGGTAGTTTTTCTAACATGTTTGTAATTCTGTATAATCCGGAGTACAGGCGACCTACAGCTTGATGAAGCAACCGACTTATACAACGGAACATGGGGGCCCACCAGGTCTGCCGCAGCCTTCGCCAGTTCGCCGTTGGGTATGTTTTTCTACTTTCTCCCTAAGAAGTTGTGGTTTCACATTGCGAAGGAGTCCGAGGCGTATCGTATCGAGTGTATACCAAGTGTCGCTGCCACCCAGCGTGCTAAGCAGCTCGAGGCTAGTGCAAAGGACCCCACGAAGACAGTACAACCAGTAGAAGCATTGGTGGAGAAGCTGACGAAGACAAGATCGATAAAGGCTCACGAAATTTTGCATGTGGTGGGTCTGCTGATAGCGCGGTCGTTGTGCAGTCACACGGATGGCCTCGACAAGCACTGGCGGACACAGGAGGATGGAGCGATACCCCGAGGAACGTTCATCAGATACATGTCTCGGGATCGTTTTAGTACCATCATGAGATACCTTCACTTTCAGAGCTCAGCCGCGGGCGCTGCTACGATTGACAAGGCTTGGAAGGTGCGACCTGTATTGCAGACACTGGAGAAGACGTTTCGCCGAGGGTATCGACTTGGAGCGCGCATTAGCTTCGACGAGGGGACCATTCCTAACCGAAGTAAGTTCAATCCGGTGCGCGTCTACAACAAGGACAAACCGCATAAGTACGGGACGAAGGTGTACATGACCTGCTGTGCGGAATCCGGGTATTGTTCTCGGTTCGTATTCTCTTTTTACTCTGTACGATACAGCATAAGCTACGCTGATTAGCTTGTTCCGGATGGTACAGAATGGCATGTTCTGTCGGATACGGAGTTAGCTGACTATTGTGCTTGGTGTTCTGTATGGCTCAGCATTGAAGTGTACATGGGTGCCTCGAACGAGTCGAAGAACGCGCAGACTCCTGCAGAACGAAAAGTAGCCAAGTATAAAGCGAAGGGAGTCGCGCAGAAAGCTGTCATTCGCAACGTCTCCAAAGCTCTGGATGGGCAGCAGGGAAAACGTCTTATAATTGCGGATAACTTCTACTCATCGTGCGCACTCGCGATCGCGCTGATGGAGAAAGGGTATTACTACGTCGGGACTCACCGAAGCAACCGTCTCGGGTGGCCAGCTGGATTCGCGTTCACACAGAAAAAGCGGCCCGTGTCGATGCCCCGGGGAACTTACCGTATTGCCCAGTCGAAGGATCACCCTGACCTGGTTGCTGTGTCCTGGATGGACTCAAAACCTGTGAATCTAATTGCTACCGGTTGTGCAACCACGGCTACCACCGTCACCAGAAAGGAGAAGGGATCCGCGATATCTCAAGTGGTAAGCTACTTGCCGATTATCATAGTGGAATGGGGGGGGCGTTGACCGGCACGACCAGTTACGTCCCCAGAGGTATTCAATCCAGCGATGCGTTGCCTTCAAGAAGTATTACCGGCAGCTCTTTCTCGGGTTCGTCGACATGGCCATCGTGAGCGGCTTCATCGTGCATAAGATAAAAATGCGAAAAGATGGCAAACCAGTACCAAGTCATGCAGAGTACATGCGTCTCTTACATGTCGAGTTATTAGCACTCACCGCGCCAAGTTTGGCTAGTAATAAGCAAGCAGAAGACTTGGCCTCGATCCCACTGCCTCGACCCGAGCACCAACTACAAGAGCAAGAGAGAAAATACAAGGACAAGCGACGTCAGCACCTATGCAAGGTTTGTTCTGCTATGGCTCCACCCAAAACCAAAGGGGTTGAGAGCCGTTTTTTCTGCGAGGCCTGTGAGGAGCTGCACGATGGATATGTCCCCCTCTGCAACTGCGTGCGCCGAAAAGAAGCAGGAAACCGACTCACATGCGATCAAATTTGGCATGACTTTTGGGCAAACGGCACTGCCATACCTGCTCACCTGAGGAAGAATATTCGATTCCGTAAGCGTAAACGCAGCGAAGATGCATGAGAGCATGCCGAGGTTAGTTAGCGAAGTATTAGTTTCTAATGCCGCATTGAAATAAATACCTCCTTCTCCCTGTCAGTAGTTCTATGCGTTCCCACACCAACATTTCGGCCAAGTTCTAGCCTAGTTCTTCTTCACTTCCGTCTAGTCTAGAACTGGCCGAAAAGTTGGTGTGGGAACGCGCCGACGCGCCGACAAACCTTTAGCGCGACCAGTCATTCTGGCGCCAAAACCGTTTTGCTATCGGATTCCGGGGGATACTGATAATCAAAGTTTTTATGACAGACATCGTTCGCTGCACATCATTTCTAAGCCAATAAAAACAGAGATATCGTACAGATGGTGGGTACATTGTTGCATTTATGGCAGCCAAAACATCACCTATGTCCCAATTCACAGCGTCTACGACACTGCTCATGCCGAACGGCTTGCAACGGATTAATTTTACCGAGCTAACAGCAATATGTTATTCTAATCAAACAATTGTTCTGTATAATACAGAATAGAGCTCGGTCTACATGGGTTAAGCAGGAAACGCGGGCGAATAAATGTCACGGTCTTCAGCTAGAGGAAGGACTCGCTACTGGACGACTGCTTACGGTAATTCAGTGAGCGACGTAAGAAGAGTGCCAGGCCCGATCAGCCCCGTCCCCCGTCGCCAGCTACCTCGTCCCTAGTCTAAAATGGAACGAAGAGGTTCAGACAGTGGGACGCTGGCGCCGTTCACAAACTACGACTAGAGGTACTCTGGTAGGAGGTACTTTGGTAAGTTAGAGGGCTGGTGAGGGTGCTGTCAGTCGTGAATTTCCTTCTTTTACGAGAAGTGCTCAGGAATAGAAATAAGAAACAAGTACATTTTACTCATCTATTACGTCTAAGCTCCTACGTCGGCTTTTACAAGATACACGACCCCGACAAGAGAAGGAGACCGCGACAATTTGGTGGAGAAGGAGGGTATCTTCTAGCCAATTTTCGTAGGAACGTAAGAGAGAGAGAGCGGAGAGAGCCGCTTGGAAAACCATAGCGTCGAAGTACTAAGGCGAAGGTGCAAGGGAGCTGGTCGAGATGAGCTCCCTGAACTGGAACGATCCGATAGAGGATATAGAGCAGCACCTCGCACGGATCCTGGCGGAAGCGGACGAGGACTAAGTCGCTGACGCCCCGGCTGCGGAAGGCGAAGGCGGCGAAGCGGATCCCTGAACGCATGGTGAAACCGGAGAGGCGAACGAGGTACAGACGGAACGAGCTGTAGAAGGTCTAAGGGAACTATCGACCCAGGAGGAAGACGAGAGCTTGTTTGGCGCGTCACTACGAGCCGAGGAGAATCGAAGAATGTTTGTGACGATGTTGGGGACACCTCAGGACAGAGCTAGCTTCCAAGCGTTCCTCGGGACTCTGGCTGACCGACCGACTCCCAGAGAGCAGCAGGCGCGGTCCAGGGAGGCACGAGAGACCGAGACGACGTGTTCTGGAACGAGACGCGGGGTGTCGCTCTCGCTGGGTTCGTCCCGACCGTCGCTGAATCCCGTGGACGAGACTGGGTGAGAAGCGTTCTCAGCTGCGGCAGCCGATTACTCTCAGGAGGAGGATTTCGGAAGGCTATATGAGAGCGACGCCCCTGTGTCTTGGTCGCACTTTCGAAGTACGACCGACTTCCAAGCTGAGCCTCCGAGCGGAGTGGAACATCACAGAGCGTCAAGTGCGACTTTGCAAGCTCCTACCACGACTGCGCGCCGTGGAACGACGCCGGCTAGGCAAAGATCGACGCCTGTGAACCGAGGGACGACGCCAACGAATAGTGGAACGACCCCTGCCAGGGACGGAACGACGCATACGAGTGAAGGGACGGCGACGGTGGACCCGGCTCTTCAAGCCTTTATCGTCAACACCATCGGCCAGGCAATGCAACAGATTGCTATGTCAAGTGGGTCCGTAGGAGCTCAACACTCTCCGTCGAAGGACCGAGGGTCGAGAACGGTGGAGGCCTCGCCTCGATACTCGATGAACGAGTTGGGTCGACTGTTGGAGTCCCCGAGGAGTGGAACCCGTCGTCCCGGGAAAGGGGAAACCGTGTATTGGTCAGCCCATGAGCCTTAAACCGGCGGACCTACGTCTCCTATCCATTCGTATGAGAAGGTATCCGCCCAAGTACCCCGAACGTACGACGGAGGCGGAGCATATGGCACGCCGAGACAATACTCGTCCTCAAATCCGTTTGGTCCGATGTTACCGCCGGGCTGGAACCCGATTGAGATGCCTCGTACTTACCCATCTACACCTATGACTACACCTTCAATGCCTGCCGGAACGAGAGCGGAGGGAGCGCTGAATTGGGGAACGAAGCCGACCAACGAGAGATCGTTCCAAGCTTACGATGAAGATCCGAGGCTCAGTGAAAACGCGGGACTTGACCGAGAACGCTACCCGAGATATGTGACGCCTCACCCGAATACACCCACGGCCCAATATGTTGGACGTGAGCCACGTGACTATGTCCGAGGGCATGCTCCAATGGAAGGAATTACAAACGAGTCGAGGAGCGCAGTCAAAGTGATCGTTCCGTTTTATTCGGACACGGCCTCGAGTGAACGAGCAGCGTCGTTTTGGCGTTCGTTCGAGAAGTGCATGATGGGCATGGACGATCAGCTGCACCTAACGACTTTTGAACAGTGTCTGAAAAGGGTAAAAAGGGACAAGAATGGTGGTACAATTCGAGGATCCATAACTTTGAGTCGCTTCGTTCCAGATTTCACAACCGGTTCGTCTGTCTGACTCCGGCGCAAACGTGGACCCGTCTTAAGACGGCGACAAGGAAACGGGGCGAGTCTGCCGAGGAGTGGGATGATCGACTCGAGACGATATCCGACGCGCTGAACTTGCCCGAACCCCGCATGAGGTACGAGTTCTTCCTTGAAGGAATAAGAAACAAGCAGTTGCGAGCGGTGCTGAACGGTAACATGATTGGGTCTATTGAGCAAGCCTGTCGTGTTCTGTTGTTCAAGAATCTTCACCTGCCTATCGAAGAGAACGATGAATTTCCCGAGGAGGGGATGAAGCCACAGAGTACGAAGGATGTGCCCTCGACGAAGTTACAAGTACTTCAAGAACTGCAACAGCTAAATCGGAACGTGCAAAAACATTCTAGAACGAGTGACGGATACATAGGTGCCGTGACTCTGAACAATCCGAAACCGGTTAGTCCTTCTAATTCTAACGGAGGAGGGAGTGTTGAGTTAGGACCACCCAGCATTCGTATGGGTCCTGACACTCGCACAGCAGAAGGAGAAGTAGTGTGTGGTCGCTGTGAACGAAAGTAGTGCAGTCGAGAGACGTGTCCTCGTGCGAGAGGCCTGTGTAATCGTTGTCACCAATTTGGCCACTACTCCATGGAGTGTAACTTGCCAAGGAGAACGGGTGGAAGTCGATTGGGAGATCGTCGAACCACGAAGTGTTTCTTTTGTCGACAACCGGGTCATGGCGTGACCAAATGTCCTGAGATCGAGAAACTACGTAGTCTCTCGAGGAACGCCGTAGTGACTAAGACGGTTACTGCTCAGGGCCCGACTACAGCAACTGGAATGTCCCGACAATGAAGGGGGCAAGAGGAAAGGGAAAATAAGTGTCGCTCTTTCCTCTTGCCAGGTTGGCGACACAAAGGGAGATCAAGGCTCTCGACTAAGTGGATTTAGTGGACCTGATAGGGCTCCCGGGTTGATCTGAATACTGGGGTAAGCGCTCGGAACGTTCCCGTTGCGAGCGTGATGACTAAAAATACGGATGCTGTAATTGGAACGAGCAGTCTAACGAAACGGACTGGCTCAAGGTATGAAGAAGAAGAGAAAGTGTCTACGGAGGGACCGGAAATAGGGATGGAGCGAAGGAAAGGAGCAGTGGAAAGCGCCGCGATGACAATGAAGTGTGAAGATGGAACGAAACATCGTTCCAATAGGGCACAGGATGTCGATCAAGGGGCAACGGAACGTTCCGAGGGTGCATTGAAGATCCATGCAGAGTGCAGTAGAAGAACGGAAGCGGATGAGCTGTCCAACAAGTCTACACGGGTTAAACAGGCCCTCAAGACTAAGACGGAAGACGTAGTAAGCGTCAGGACCAACCTGTTTGCGGCCGTAATCGGATCAGTGAATGCACCCCCACAAGGTCGTTAAAATTCCCGAAGCAGAACTGGATTCGGAACGTACCAAGGCGACGGACTCATCAAACGAATATGATCGTCTGTTTACCGACGAGGAGCTAGATATGCTCGAGCGCGGTGACGATCCAGTAGCGAAGAGTGGACCTGAGGAGTACGACAAGGAACTGGAGGAGCGACTGTTTCCGTTGGATGACGAGAAGATTCGGTCACGAGTGAAACGGAGCACTAGCAGGCAGGAGAAGCCGTCACTTGCGGAGCTGAGTGAGCAGCTGGTAATATCGGAGGAAGTGCTGGAACGCACGAGCGAAGTCTCAACGGGAGAGACGAGTGTGATGCTGGAGTTCCCACGTGAACTCTAGCTACAAATGTAGTTAGGACGTTCCCACAACAATACGTCTACAAGGATAGTAAACAATCGTTCGGGCGGACCTGAAGACCCTAGTACTGCCCTTGCACTGGGACAAACTGGACCTTGAAAACTACTTATATAGGTCAACCAGTACAAAATAAGAACACGCTACTAGCACGAGCGAAGCCAATAGGTGTTATGAATCCTTATGGTCCCAACAGAGGAAGGGTATCAGGCACGGGTAAGCCTTTTACGAGGTCACCGAGTGTTCAACACTCGGTTGGAAGAATAAAAAAGATGCAATTCAAGCACTCCCAGTCGTGCAAATAGGCAACAATAAGCCGTCACGTAATACCTCCCGATAGTAATCGGCCAATACACAAAGTCTCTTGGCCTTGCCGGATGAACCCTCGCTACAGAGCTTCGAGTTCACCGACAGGCATAACACACTCAAACAAGCTTGACAGGATGCTTACCTTGAAGTCGGACGTCGCTCTGTGTGCTTGAGTGGAAAATATGTTCTGTATTTATGTTTACGCTTTCGGGTCTATTCCTAATAAGAAGTCCTAATCAAATATACAAATATCAAGTGAACAATGATCCGTTATGGATCTTCTTGCACGCCAAGCGTCGTCTGCACCGTCGCATGAGTATCTTTAACGGTTCGCGCCCTGCCCAGACGGTAAACGTGCCTTCAAAGGGTCGCTGAGTCTTCCGCGAACTCACCCCAACCGCCACCGAGGGTTCGTACCGTAGACGGTCAGTTCTTGGCCGCTGAATGCGAATCCGGCCAGCCCATTATTAAAAAAAGGACAGACTGGATTCAGTGACATATGGACCGTATCCAATATCCGTTGAGAGTTCGGTAGTGACGCCGTCGAGTCCCTTGCACCTTGGCGTCACCGTACATCACATGACCGAGGGTTCGTCGCTTGAATAACTTGGGCGGTGTCGCGTCTTTGGCGACGGACGATTATCCGCAACTATGGAGAAATCACTACACCCCAACTGCCTCTGTCGCAATGGAAGCCACGGTACTGGTGCCCGTTGTGACATTTCTCCATTCCCCAATTCACCATCTAGTCCAAGCGTTTCAATCGAGCCATGACCGACGCGCTTCAGCGTCTCCATCCTCACCGACGTCGCGAACGTGAGCAGCTGGGGGTACGTCAGCTCATCTTCCTCTTGAATCATCGGCGCCTTGCTCATCACCATGCATTACTCGTCTTGTTTCTCAGGAGGGCAACACCGACGTTTCGAACGCCCCTCAGCCTGCTACACTTCCTCCGACAGCAGTGTCATCAGCCGGACCTCCGGCGCTTCCTGCCCCGGACTCTTCACCCCCTGCGGCGGCTCCTGCGGCACTTCCTGTCGCCGCTGAATCCACGGAGATGGCTCCTGCTGCTCCTCCTTCGCCTGCTAGTGGTCCTCCACCACTCACCGAGGATTTGCTGCGCGCCATGCTGGCTGAAAGTACGGAGGCATCGGTCGATCACATGATGACCTCGATAATTCCGTACTTGACTGCGATGGCTCGTCACCAAGCGCAGCTCAGCGTTGCTCCTCCTCTTCACGGCGATGTCCACGCTCAACGTCGCCTCGAGACTGCCGTTGGTTTCGATGATGTTCTCGCTGCTGTACAGCCTCTTCCTGACGCGCTGTCAGCACTAACCGACCGAGTTGCCAGCTTGGAGCGTCAGTTGCGGTTTGCACAGACCGAGGCTGCTGCCGCCGTACGTTCGGTGGCACCCGAAATCATGGCTCGCGAGAACGCGAAGGCATTCCTCAAAGCTGCCAACGCTGAAATTGAAGCCCTTCACAAGACGGTCAAGATTCTCCGCGAGTCGAACGCCAAGAACGACGCCATGCTCGCAAGTGTTCAGGCCACCATGGAGCGACATTCAGAAGACTTGAATCGTCTGCACTGCGAGGTTCAAGCTCGGGACGCATTTATCACCACGTTGAACAAGAAGCTGGCCCGTGAACGCGAGGTGTACAAGTCTTCAATTGGTGCGAACACCGAGCAGACTCGGAAGCTTCATCTCCTCTTGGTCAAGCTTGCCCAGGGCAAGTATGTTGACAACGACACGCTCAAGGTCCTCGAGAACCAGCAAGATCGTAACACTCGCCTCCTCCAAGTGAATCGCACCCTCCGTGCACACGTGAGTCTAGCCGGTATGGATCCAGAGGTACAGCGTCTAGCTGTTGATGATATTTTCCTAATGTTGCTCTTTCCACCGTGTGTTCAGCAACTAACGTCCGTTCACAATCCTTCGTGATAGGTCTGACTGCAGGTGAGCTGGACCTGGACGCCCTGGACTTGGACCAAGAGATGTTGGTCGCTTTGCAGCGCATACAGTCTGCTGTCACGTCTTCGGACGATCGACAAGCGCTTCCTGCAGCTTTGGCAAAGGCTGCTCATCAAGTGGCCCATGGGAAGTCCCACAAGCGCCTTCGACCGGGTGGCGAGGAGTCAGACGACGAGCTAATTGACTCTGACGAAGACAAGGCTCCCATCCCGACGGACAAGGCCAGTAATTCGATGGCAGCTGCTGGTCCCGGTGATGCGCCACCGGCCGACACTTCAACTCCCAAGTCGGCGCGTATGTCGTTATTCGGTCCGAAGACATGGAAGCAAGCGGCCCAGAAGAAGCGTCAGAAGACTCGTCCTCACTCCCCCGCCAAGTCGCCCCGACGTCATATGAAGACTCGGTCCAAGTCGGTACCATCTTCTTCAAGCTCATGGTCGCCGCCTCCTACACCAGCGTCTTCCTCAACTCCCGCCGTGGTCGACCTCAGCGGTGACCAGAGTGACGTGGGCATGGTGGATGCTGGTCCAAGTGGTGTCCCGTCGGTTCAAGAAAGTGCCACCGAGTCTTCGGGTAAAGACGTGGACTCTGGGGTTCACGACGATGTTCCCGGTCTTCCTGACGCGCCTTCGCCCCCGCCTCAGGGTCCTCTCGATGTGGCCAAGCCGCCAGCTTCGACAATTTCTCCTTCTCCAGCCGATATACGTGCCGCTGAAGAGGCCTTGCGCGAGGCTGAGCAATTTCGACTGATGCTTGGCTCCAGTGATGAAGGTGAAGAGCCGGACAACATTGTCCCACAAGGCAAGGCTGCTTCGTCGTCTGCTGCGACGTCCACGACCGTGGAAGACTCGGGAGTGGTTTCTACAGCAGGGCCTGCCCCGTGGAAGCTGCTCCACAAGCCTCCGTGTCTTCAAAGCCGGCTCCGACTGTTCCGACAGCTGCCGTGCCAAGCGTTGCTTCGCCCGACCTTTCGATGAAGATTGGTGACGATAGAGATGTTGATGATGATCGTGGAGATAACGTGGATGACGATGGAGATGTTGATGATGATCGTGGAGATAACGTGGATGACGATGAACTTTCGGTGGATGATTCTCCTGATGGTCCAAGTGGTGGCGGTGATGCTTCGCCACCTACCGAGCATTCAAGCACAGTCGATGATGAAGATGTCGAAAATTCAGACGGCAACAGGAGCGGTCTTGGCCCTGCTCGGCCTCCGACTCCTCCTCGGCCAAATCCTTCGCCGATGGTCACTTTTCCGATCATAGTCGGTGGTCCGCCTCCTCCGTCATCGGCAACGGTGGAGTTTGTCGACGCCGGTGCCAAGAAGTGTTTCGAGCGACTTTTGAGCATGACCCTTCCTGAACCAGCTGGCGAGGTAACCATCCGTCCAACGTTGGAGGGTCTCCAAGCATATTTCGACTATTCGCATCCTGATCACCCGTACCAGCAACTTCGGCAGCTCTACCCTCTTCAAGCGTGTCTCTTCGACACCGTCGACTTCGATCCAAGCGTCCCCATCTCAAAGCGTGCTCTCATTATGACTCATCTCAAGATGATCCGGGCGAATTTTCGGGGTGACGGCGGTAAGCAAGGTGACCTCGGGTTCGCGTTGTGGGAGCGGATCCACTGTCTTCCGCTGGCTGGCATTGAGCGAGGTCTCGTTGAAGAAGCCAAAAAAGTTGGTCACGACAAGGAGCGCTTGAAGGAACTAAGCGATCTGTTGAAGAAGCTCTTCAGTGAGCGCGACCGTCGTGCCGATCGTCTTCGTAACAAGTACCGTGAACAGTACACGGCGTGGAGTCGTGACTCGGTTTCCTCTGGTACCCCCGGCGCGCCGTTTGTTCGCCCTGAGTTGCTTTTGGAGCCGTCGAAGCCATGGTACTCGATCAAGAACTTGCCGTTCGCACCTCGGACATCCGACTGGCTTTCCGAAGCTCCGGCGCTCGATGCACGTCAGCCCTGGCGTACTGGATGGATGAACGCGCCGCATCAGCACCCGTACAACACCACGTACTTTCCGTGCCAGTGTAATCCGGAGCTCTTCAATCCCCGTGGTACGCGTTTCGTGGATGTGTACCGAAGCTTGCTTGCTGATCCGCCTCTGGATGCTAATGAATTTATTCCGACCTGGCGTTCGTTGTTTGACTCGCCACCGGTTACTCCACGTCCCGCTCTGGATGCTGCTCCTGTTGAAGCTGGTGCCGAGGATTCGCAGGGTCCTGCTGCGGCTCCAGCTGCCGAGGTCCAGGTCCCCGATGAAGAGGAGAAGGAAAGTGAGGACTCAACTTCGTTGGCACTATTGGCCACCGCTGCCCGGCAATTGGAGTCACTTTGAATCCTCGTTGCAGGTTACACGACGTTCTCCAACATCTCAACTAACTGTTGAGGGGTCCCGCGAGGTTTCATTTTCCGTGGTCGATCCTCGGCCGGCATTCATGTTTTCTTATTCTTAATCCATTTCCACAGCGTAATCATGAACATGTTGTTCTTCAAATGCATACACAATCTGTTGTTGCAGTAACGTTTTTTTCTGTTACCACAGGCTCCATCGCCCTGTGGACAGTTCATACGTGATCCAGTCACGCTAGTCTTCGTCCGCCACTTGCGCCATATGCAGCCGATTCTCGCTCTTCTTGGCTCGCAAATAGTCGTACAGCAGACCTCCACATGACAAGTTGGATGCTGGTTCTTAAGTTGGATCTTCATAACCAACCCACTTGACTTTGAGCTCGCGTACAGCACGCTCCGTGCTCGTCGACAGTGGTGTCCTGTCGTCGAGGATGGCCTCGGCCTCGTATTCACCGGCAACTTGATCTGGTTCCCAGCTGTCCTCGGGCAACAGCTCCTCGTCGAAATTTAGTCTTGCTTCATTAGTCGCGTCTAGTACCAACCGAGTGTTCGGTCGACTGTTGAATTCGTTGACAGCCTTGAGTCTCGACATATGTACCACTGGGTAGAAGCGATACCCACTGGCAGTTTCAGCTCGTACGCAAACTCTTCCACCTTGCGCTTAATCCGAAAAGGTCCATGCCACCGATGAGCTAATTTCTTCGTCAAGCCCGGCTTGACGCGTTCCATGTACAATTACGCCCGGCTCCCAATCTCAAAAAGAGATCTCGGTGAGGCTCTTGCAGGATCATCTATCTCTTCCGAAGCTTCCGGAAGGTCCACCGAGTGTTCATTTTCACTTGGTTGAGATACAGCGGCTTTTTCCAGTCGACGCAGGGCATCATTATGCTTTTTAGTCCTTTACTCCTTTTCTACAGCCTGATAATCTTTGGCCATAGTGAGGGCGATCTCATGTTGTCGACTGATCTCACGCCGCCACGCCAGTGCGTCAGACTGCATGCCGAGTCCTCGTTTGAGTGATGACGACATCGCCCGCAACGCCGACTGAGCATCCCAACCGTGAACGAGGTAAAACGGCGTTTCCTTCCTCGTAGTGTCTTGAGAAGTATCAATAGCAAATACTAGCTTCTCTGCGATCTCGTCCCAATCTTGCTGTAGAGGGTCTTCCGCGTACACCCGTACGAAACCCGTCACTGACTTCACCGAGCGTTTCTGCTGTCCATTAGCCTGTGGACGATAGCTCATAGTCGCTCGTGATCTTGACTGCATCATCTCTGCAAATGCTTGGAAAACCTCGCTCATGAAGCGTGGGTCGCGGTCATGCCTTATTAATGATGGGGCCCCGAGCCGTCGGTACACACATTCTTCGAATACTTGGGCCACACTCAGTGCAGTCGTATCTGACATAGCCTTGGCAATAACGAATACCGTGAACGAGCACTGAAATAGGAACAACGCAGTGTTGCCCCTGCGAGATTTCGGTAGTGGGATTACAAAATCCATCGAGACGATCTGGAACGGTCGTTCGACTAGTACACTGCCAGGCGAGTATCCACGAAGCTGCGGATGGCTTTTACTCGAGCTGCAATCCGGACATGACTTCACATGCTTCTCCACGTCAGCGTACAGCCGATCCAATAATAATCGGACTTAACGCGATGGAACGCTCTCACCACACCTTGATGTCCACCTTCCAGCGAGTCGTGACAGTTCTGTAGGACCTCTTGAATTATCGTTGTCGATACCACCAGCGCAGCTTGGTCTCCTCTTGCCAACCGTGGTCGTAACGACGATTCAATCCAAGATAGTGAAGCACACCGTCTTCTGATAACACGAACCGGTCAGCGTACTTCCAGGCATCTCGAGCTTCTTTGTAACTCAGCTCTTCTGCTTGGCTCTCAAGCACCTTCTAGATGTTAGACCACTTCTGCTTCTCGTCTTGTGCCACCATTATCCGTCTACGTCGTTCCCGCTGTATTGCTACCGGGTCAAAATCTTCCGCATCGGGAAATGCCGCTGGTACAGTCTTGTGAGGATGGTCTGGCAAATCTTTGCCGATTGAATCTTCGTTGGACGTTTCTCGTCATTCTTCATGCTGTTCTTGAGCTTTTGGGACCCCCTCCGAGTGCTCATCTGCAAACCTGACGCGTTTCTTGGCTTTCGTCTGTCGCCTAGTCACCACTGCAATATTACCATAATCGCACTCAGGTGAGCTGTAATCAATCATGGAATTTCCGAACATTTTCCACTTTGAAGACTCACTACCTGACAGTACATGTACTTGACGCTCTGCTCCACGTGACGAAACATCTACCGAGTCTTCATCCGGCTCGTAGATCATTTCCTGGATGCGATTCAGGGACGCCAATTCCGACTTGCTAAGATGACACGACTGACCTTTGATTCCAGCGCTTCAGTGGCTAACGAATCCGCGGCAGCGTTGTATTCTCGTACAACGTGAGGATATTTCACTGATCGAAGCTTGGCCGCGGGCTCCTTGTGAATATTCAGCAGCGTTAGCAGAGTTTCCTTCCCGCATGCGATCACCCCTAGTGATTGTTGAATCGCGAGCCTTGAGTCACCAACAATGACTAAATCCTCGGCACCGTGCACAATAGCAGCCTTTACACCGCTTATCATCCCTGTGTACTCTGCTTCTTTCACCGTGGTAGCCAAGAGGTAAGCGTTTGCAGCAATCACTATCTTCCACTCTGGAAGACTCCACAACATCCATGAACAACCCCCGTAGCCACCGTACTTCTCTGTCTTCGCTGATCCGTCAAAAGACATGACGAATCCGCTGTAATTACGGGAAAGCCTGGCGTACAGCAACGCGGGGTCCATTCGAATAGTCGGGGTACCCTTGTTTGGAGGTGCCACCGGCGCGAGCGAGTCTTCCAGGTCAACGAAGCTCGTGATGCTTGACTGCAGTAGCTGCGCAAAGGCGACATCCTTCTCCTTCACGCGCTGTACCTCCAAGTGCCACTGCGAGAGCAGCACTGCGAGCTGGACTGCGCGTCCGAAGAGAGACTTCGACTTATGTACCCACTCTAACGTCGAGAATCGTGTATCGACATGTAGCATCTTTCCTGTCAGCTGGACGTAACAGATCTTCAACAGCAAGAGTAACGCCAAAACTTCCTTCTCAGTAGGATGGTAGTTCATCTCGGATTCCTTGAGCATACGGCCGAGGAATCGTACGGGGTGTAACTTGCCTTCGTGTTCTTGCATTAGTGTATTGCTCAATGCCCATTCATTCGCAAAGAGCATGACATGTACTTGCTTCGACCGATCGAAGTGCCTGAGGATGGGTGAATGTGAAACACTCGCCTTCAGCTTCTCGAAGGAGCGACGTGCCACAGAAATGCCACCTTCAACGGCAAAGTCTTCGTCCTTAAGCTGGTACAGCTCCGCACCGTAGACTGCGAAGTCTTGAATGAAGCGGCTGTAGTAATTAACCGCTCCAAGAAACGACTGCATGCCCTTCTTACTCGTTGGAAACGAAAGCTCGGTTATGGCCGCAAGCTTCTTTGGATCAGCCCTGATGCCTTCTGGCAAATTTATGCGACAGAAAGTCAACTTGGGCTAGCAGAAGATGCTCTTGGTGAAACTAATGCTGATCCAACACTGTGCAAACCTTGCCAGCAATCGGTCCAGCGTCGCCAGGCAGCTGTCGAAATCCTCGCCACCGAAGCAAATATCATCCACAAACGATCGTCGACCAAACACAGGTACAAGCGATGATTCGTCTGGCTCGTTGGTAAACATGTCAGCGATGGGGCTGTTGACGAGTTGTAGTACAGGATCGGCCTCCACCGGTGCTTCGCGGTCCGCCGCGAACTTCGTTTGAAACGAACCCTCGGTGCTTGGCCCACGCCGTTCCTTGGCCTGTTCTTCAGCTAAACGCATCCTCTCCGAGTATTCAACCCAACCTCCTTTAGGCTGAACGAACCCCCAGAGTGCGTTGTCAATCATACGTTGGTATATCATTGGCGCGTTCTTTAAACCAAAGGGCATGCGCAACCACTCAAAATGTCCTAGTGCGCAGACGAACGCTGACACTTTACGTGCTCGCAAGGTCATCATGACCGCCCAGAAGCCGCTTGCAGCATCCAGCGAGCAGAACCATAGATAGCACTCGAGATCGGCTAACAAATCGTCGACTAACGGCATTGCATACTCCATGATTGCGGTGACAGCATTCACCATCTTGTAATCAATGCAGAGCCGGATGTCCAGCCCGTTCTATATCATCACTATCACGATTGGCGATACCCATGAACTGTCTGAAAAGACAATCAATCCTGCCCGCAACAAAGCGCGCATCAGCTCGTACAGTCTGCCGAGAAATCGCAACGGCACGCGTCGGGCACGCTGTTTCATTGGGGCATGCCCCTGCGTGTCGATATCGCATACCGCGCCGTGGGCTGGCGGCGGCAGTGCGTTACCACTAGCAATCAGGATGTGCTCGTGGTTCTTCAGCGTTGCGACCAGACGTTCTCGGCGATCGGTCAACAGCTGGGGGTCAGCAACATTGAGCGCATTGTAGTCTATAGTCGTGTTGATCTCTTCGGCCAGGTCCGGCAGGAATGCCAACTCCTTCGCGTAGTCTTCTAGGCCAATGTTGTTAGCTGGATGCTCACAGAAAACATTCCTTGCGTTCTCCGTTGCTTCATTTCCTTCAGTTGCTAATACTCGAGCAATCGAGATGTACGTCTCATCCAAAGCCGCTATGGACTCTTATCTTGACTCATAGTCGACATCCGTCTTGAGTTGAGCACTCGGTACTGGGTCCATCTCCTTCCCATCCAGGTTTCCCATCTCTGGACTACCCGCCGAGTCTTTGTTCGCAATATTGAATGCGCGGGCGATCGACATATTGGGCTGTTGACTTTTGTTCAGCGCCTCGGATTGCCCTTGTCTTGATAATTCGGCATTCGCACCAATCTCGCAACGAACACTCGGTGCAGTATTCACCACCTTAAGCGCGATGTCTGCCTCCTCTGGACCAACCACCGATGATTCGTTCGCAAATATGTCTGCGTACAAGGCCGGGGCAACTTCGTCAAAACCGGGGACTCCATCTAACCCAGTGCTGGTACTTGTCGCTTCCGTGGTCACCCCTGACTTGAAACGAACACTCGTTGGCGTATGTACAACGTTTACCGGACTCAGTAGTTCGTGTGTACGTGCTACCGAGGCTTCGTTTGCAATATGCCTCCGCCGTGAGTTGTCGCGTAAGTGTCCAAAGGTTCTTCGGACGGCTGACCATCGGCTGAGTCCCCGGCTGTCACCCCAGACGCCAGACAGGCCTCCACTCGTTCACGTTCCTCAATGATCATTGCCCAGCGCTCTGCACAAGTCAGGTGATCACTTGAGTCCATTAGCGAGTCCTCGAAGGGCCTTGCCAGCACCCCACTGGGTTCTGGTTGTCTGGTCGCTCGACTGCCGAAGGCTGAGTTGCAAGCCATTGCTCGTAGATTTCGCACTCACGCTGATACAACTCACGGTCTCTGCAACCTTCGTAGGTCAGCACTTGCCAGTCTTGATGCTTCTTGGAATCCAGACGCACATATCCGTCATCTCGCGGCTGATCCCCATCTGGAATCCACAGCGCGACCGAGTCGTGTGCTGGTAGGTACACAGCCCGGTCAGACACATTGGTCAACCGAATGCTCTGAGGCCGTCCACGTCGAAACCTCGCCACTGACGGGATTAGCTTGTTCATTCAACGAACCCACAGTACGTGTTCCTCCAGCCCGACTTGGTGCTTCCAAACGCTCAGGTGGCCCGGCGCTAACATAAGAGCCGTACTCTTCGCTGTCGATCATGTTCTTTGTCTTTATCAATGAGATTTGGACTTCGTGTGGTAATTGCGCTGCGCCGTGAAACAGGTCCAACCGGATCCCAGCTGGGATCATAAAGTCGGTCCCGAGTACCACGTCGACGCCTGCACTATGCGCCATTACACACATCTCGAATTCGTACACCATCTCCCATCCGAGCGTAATCTTGATGCACGCTCGTCGCGTCGTATACACCTTGCCTTCGTTGATTCCTTGAATGTCAATGCGGCGTCCGTGACGGGCACATCTCGGAGCCGCAACTTCTTGGCAAAGGCGTCAGTAATCACACTAACGTTCGCTCCCGTGTCGAGGAGGATCCTCGTTCGCTGGTCGCTTACAGCGCCTTGCATTAGAGCCCCCATTCTGATCCGTCGGTCGAATATTTGGCCGACTACCACCCCTGTCTCTCGCCAGGGTTCAACTTCATCATCTTGGAGTGACCCTTGGGTTCGTCTCGCGCTGCACTCGAGACTACGCCGAACGAACCCTCGTTGGTGCACTCATCAGCATCAGCACACGCCACTCTCTCTCCAACACCTCCACCGAGGATTCTACTCCTCTCCTTTTCATTTTCGGTCGCGCTCACACTTGTTACGTAATTATCAGGCCATTCACTCTGCCCCATGAAAGCAAAGATACACACTGCTTCCATTGAAGGCTCGGTTAACTGTGGCAGCCCGATAGGGACCAACCCAGTTGTAGTTGGAGGGCTGCCTAGTTTAACCCCTTAGTTCCTTTATGTTGGATCTTCCAACATAAGGGGTGTATACCCTAATTCACTTCTGCTGCACCTTTTATTTTATGTTGGAGGTCCAACATAAGCAAATCTTATACCTGAATTTTGTATGGGGCAACGGTCCATATCCCCCCTTTCCCCGCTATAGTGGAATGAAATCATTGATATGAGTGTAAAACGGTCACATGCACAGGCTTAGGTTTAGTTTGGTTGAATGAGTTAGAAAGGGAGGTACACACCCACTATCGAGCGAGTGGCCACCAGCCACCAACCTCCTCACTCTTCAAAACGACGGCCGATAGCAACATGGTTGCGCCGACACCCAAGACACCGCGTCACCACCTCACCGAGCAAGAAAGGCGCCTCTGTCGCGAGGCTCTGCTAAGTGAGCGTCACGAGCGCCGCATTCGACGGACAGAGCAGAAGAGCGGCAGCGATGGAGCATGGCAGACGAAGGCGAAGAAGGCGACAAAGAAGAAGGCTGCCAAGCGCACAACGGCAGATATGGAGGTGGCGCAGTATAAAGGTCTGTATATTCCTTCAGCAAGTGCTCAGGTTGCAGACTCGGCGGGCGAAAAAGAGGGCTCGCGAAACCAGACGATTGCTGAAGCGAAGGAGACGATAGAGACAACCGCGATAGCGGATGCGATGGAGGTGGAAGCAGACCACGAGACGGAGGTGACAGAAGTCGTCGCGGACATGGTTTTGAGCGTTGAGACTGCGCTGCCTGCCCAACAGTCTGGTATCGCGTTAGCTACTACTGATTCCAGTGCTGAAAAACGAAAGCGTAGTACTCAAGTGCCGACAAGAGAGCATCGCCGCGCTCTCCTACAAGAAGACAGCGATGGCGACGATGACACGGTGCGTTTTGTTCGTTTATCCAACCTAGAAGGATTGTGGCTGACAACATGTCTAACATAATATCCAACGTACGTGATGTATGGTGAACAGAGAATGCAAGGTGACGAAGACGAGAGTGTTTACGAAGCAGACGTTGTGCACAGTGTACCTGCGTGTGTTATTGACACAGACCAAAACTTTATGGACGAAGGAGCTGACGAATGCACCGGGCTCAACTCCGACGAGGACCCAGAGCTTCGTGAGGAACCTGAAGACGAAGAGGATGCTGATGACGATAGTTGGGACGGTGACTGGGACATTGGAGAGCTGACAGATGAAGATTCGGACCACGACATCGAGGAGCTTCCAAACACGGCGTTGTTATCCGCAGCGAAGAACGCACCACTGATCACTGCAATGCGTACCGATGGCTGGGAGTATGGTACGTTATGTTGGCCGAATCCAACATAATCCTTTCATTTTGTTTCTGAGTTAACCTAAAGGCTAACATAGTTTTTGTCCTTGTGTGTTGTATCTAGACGCGACTAAATTTGGACCTGACCCAACGTATGCTGGGTTGTATGATGGACCATACGGACCAAGTGACAGCGTGCTACGTCTTGGGGACGATCCGCTGGCATAGCTCTTCTTTTTCCTGCCGCCGAAGATTTGGTCCCAAATTGCTGTCGAAAGCAACCGCTATCATACTCAGTCAATCCCTACGAGGGCCCGCTCAATTCGCAGACAGCAGCAGCGTAGTGGTGGCGAAGCAGAAGATCTTGCTGAGATCAGACGGCGGTTGTCAGCAGTTGAAGAAATACAAACTTACGAGGTCCTTCAAGTTATGGCATTGCTGATTGCACGTATGTTGGTCCCCATCCGTAAAGGCATTGCAGCGCATTGGTCAATGAAGAAAGTTGGAGTTCTACCGTCAAACCGCTTCAGTCTCGTGATGGGAAAGAATCGTTTTTTTCATATCATGGGATATCTACACTTTTCGAGCAACAAGTCGCCACAAGCCCGTACGGACCGAGCGTGGAAGATTCGACCGGTGCTCGATGTGCTACAGCGAACATTCGCTCGTGGATACAGAGCTCCCCCAGTCATCAGCTTCGATGAAGCAACACTGCCTTCGCGCTCGCGATACAATCCCATGAGGATCTTCAACAAGGACAAGCCCCACAAGTGGGGGACGAAGGTGTTTGTTGCTGCGTGTGCCAAGACCGCGTACTGCATGAGGTAACTTGAGGCAAGCTTCGGCTTGCCTTTTTTTTGGCCCAAGTACTTATGTTGACTTGTCCAACATAGGAATCCTGCGCCATCTGTTGATACAACATAATATTAACATAATCGTCTCTGTTGATGTGTTTGCCTGCTAGAATTGAGATTTATTGCGGGGCGAAGCCACATCTACGTACTCCTGTTCCAAAGGATAACAACACTGGAGAAGCGGCTGTACTTCGAAACATGAAAGCTCTCTTATCTCCGTCACCGACGTCTCCATGGAGATTAGTCGTCACCGACCCTTTCTACACGTCGGTCAAGCTGGCGCTGGAGCTGCTTCATTATCGGATGTATCTAGCGGGGACGATACAGACGGATAGATCAGGTTACGCTGCTGGAGTGATCACTACGAAAAAGAAAAAAAAGGTGAACAGGCGCGAGGTACTGGTGCCTCCGCAAGGTACCATCAAGCTGGCTCAAAACAAGATGTTTCCGCAACTAACTGCTGCCATGTGGATGGACCGTAACCCGGTGCACCTGCTCTCAAGTGGGGGCAGCCGCCAAACCGGCACCGTGAGTACGTACTACATGCATTGGGTTCCCATTTGGGTGTTAGCACTAATTGTATTTGTATTCTAGTGAGACGCATCCACGGAGAAATGACGCCGGTGCCGGCTCCAGAGCTTGTTCGCGACTACCACCGCTGGATGGGTGGAGTCGACGTCCATGATCAACTCCGGTTGCAACGTTACAGCGTGCAACTTTGCTACAAAACACGCAAGTACTACAATACTCTGTTTCTGGGGCTTCTGGATATGGCGCTCGTGAACGCGTTTATCGTTCATCGACACTATCGAAAGGTAAACAACAGGCGCCCGCCAAAACACTTCTTGTTTTTTGAGGAATTGATGGAGCAGCTACTGGCAGTAGATTCAATCGAAGCGTTTGACGAGATTGAGGTAAGTCAAATGTTGACCAGTCAACATAACCTCATCTGCTTCAGCAGCCTTCCAACATAACAACTAACTTATGGTGGGCTTGACTGTATTGGAACAGCAAGCGACATCTGCGCAAGATAGAACTGCCCCTTCGCCGGCAAGAGCAGATTCAACACAGCTACAAGGAAGCGCATCGTCAGCTATCGACGGACATTGTTTAGAAGAAAACCCAGATACTGTCGATTGCGAGCAGGGTGTGAAGCGACGCCACCGATCATGCAAAGTCTGTGCCATCTACAAGGTCAAGCCTCGCAAGTTTACGAAATACTTCTGCCCGGAGTGCTCGAACGGGAACAAACGGTGCGTAGCTCGCTTGGTACCCTTACCGTAAGCTTTGGCTAACTCGTTTTGATTTAGTAAATACCTATGCAACGTTCCGCGTGAAGGCAGGGTCAGTACGTGCTTCAGCATTTGGCATGCTGATTGGAACAACGGCAACGACATCCCGCGCGACCTACTGCAAGAGCACAGGACACGTGAACGACCGCCAGCGTCGCGGCCAGGCAAGAAGCGGAGACGCAGACAGCAGGTAGGCGAGAGCGGAGCAAGTGCTGGTGCTGGTGCTGGGTAGTCGAGCGAAGAAGATGATGAAGCGGTGGAGGAGGAGGCGTAGTGGTTGCGCCGTCTGGTCGTACATGTCTATGCAAGGAGCAATCAATTGATACGGCACTTGATCTTTCTTGTTATTGGCTATAATAAATGAACTCACCGCTGCTGGACGTATGCAACAGCACAAAGATAGGCTAATCAATAAACAGTACATATCTTATGTTTATTTATACAGCATAGTTGTATATGATCGTCTCAATGTACTACATAAACCCTCCTTTATGTTGGAGAATCCGTACTATACACACTGGCAAGTCGTTGTTACCACCCCGAACCCGCGCCAAGATATCCGGACTTAATTGAAACCCCATACAAATTCCTTTATATCTGTATATGGGACGAGGTCAAAATATACCCTCATATTTGAGGCCGGGGACTAAGGGGTTAAATGACGTTCTTGGACGACAGCCTTGAGCTCTGGTGGGAGTTCCTCCTTCGTGCCTTTAGTACGCACAGATTTGGCAAGGTCTTGGAAGTTGCGGAAAAGCTCGCATTGTCCAGCATCGTGGAGCTGCTTGCAGAACTTGCATCGCTTGCTACAGTAGTGGGCGGAGTGGCTCATGCCACCGCACACCGCGCATGGTCCGTATTGAGGTCGTCGGTTGTCGCGGTTGAAGTCACGTCGACCGCGTTGGTCCTGATTGAACCCACGGTCACCACCTCGGCGATCTCGATTGAAGTCATTCTCGCGATCAGGCGTGTTTCCACGTGGTTGACGGTTGTCTGAACGTGCGTAGGTGCCTTCAACAGCTGCACGGCGCTCATTTTCGTTAGCCGCGGCGAGGTATCGGTCATTTTCATCCACTGAGAAATCATCGTCCGTATTATCGGGCTGAAAGCCGTTGTACTCGTCTTGCACATCGTTGTAAGCGTTCGGATCTTCGTTTGAATACTCGGTGCCTCCCTGAGCAGCTTCACGACCCTCTAGTTCAGCTAGTAGGTCATCCACTGTGGCTTCAATGAGCGTCACTCTTGGTTTACTGCAGTTGTCATCGCGGCGACGGTCATCACGCCGATTGTTGCGGGTGTACCCATCGCCGCGTCGCGCGTCACGACGCTTGGAGTATCGATACTAACTGTCCCGCTTGGCCATTCTCTCCTTGCCCTTGAGAACATCTTCGATGATCTCTTCGAGCTCGTGAATGTCGGCAACTCGAGCGTGGTAACGATTCTCCGCCAACTTGTCATCATCGCATGTTGCAAGGAACTGCTGTACGGTGTTCTTTCGCGTCGCGACCACTCTTCTCGAAGTGTAGACGGGCGGTCCGAGCGTAGCCATTCAGCCTGTTTATGTAGTCGCACAGATGTTCGTTACGTTCCCGCTTTGCAGAGTAGTAACGGGACAGTGCCGTCTGCGTGAACTGCGAGCAGTAGTAGCGGATGAACGCATCGCTCAGCAGCTTCCACTTGCGTTTCGCCTTCTTCGGAAGTTGACGGAACCAATAATGGCTCCGTCCCGGAGACTAAGCTCAAACGGAATGCACCATTTGTCGGCATCTGGGTGGGCTACAGTTAATTCGTAGACGAACCCACGGAGCCACTGCATACAGTTCTCGCTCTTGTTGCGAGATCCTGCAACGGCGTGATGCGATCCAATGGTAGGTGCGAAGTCATTTCAATCCTTGGTGTCGGGTCCAGGTCGTTCAGCGTCGCCAACTCATTCATCTGATGCATCAAATCGACTTGAGGATCTTCCTCGTCGAATGTACGCACCAAAATGTCATCGTCACTTGACGAACCGTCGCTGTCGACTTGACGACGTCCGGCACCACCTTTGGGAGCTCGCGCACAGCCCCGGCGACCGAACGAACCCTCGTTACCAGCGTAAACACGTTGCATACGGCTCTTCGAACGTGGCGTAACCATGTGCGAGTCTTGAAAGTACGGTGAAGCTTCGGTAGTGCCAAAGGCACCACGCTCAGCTCCACGCTTGGTCGGAGGAGTACGGTCGTGTCGTTGGGGTGTCTGCGGCAGTGGAATCGTGGACGGACCTTCATCTTGAACAATCGTTCGACTCACAGGCTGCTTACCAGAGTTGATGCCAGCAGCGCCAAACGCCTTCCGAAGCTTCTTCTTCCATTTGCGGAGGGCAGCTCCGGCTTCATGGGGACTCCAATCTTGGAGCGACATCGTCGATGGTTACGTCTCATTCTCGAAGCCCAGTGACAACAGTAGCGAGACTGAATCCTCGGCAACTTGGCTAGTCGACACCGAGTTGACTGGGTATTAGAGTCCCTGCACAAGCGCAGGCCAGTCGGCCTTTCTCTTGGCGATGGGCTTGAACAGCTGCATCCACTCATCATTCTGCATCAGCGCTTGTACGCGGTCGAAAACGCGCTTGGCGGCTGGTGTATAATCGCTGATAGGCGGGCGAGGTGCCTTCAACAGTGCTGAATGCTTTGCACTCGCCACCGAAGATTTAGAACCCTCGGTCCCATCGTCATAATCTTTATAGGCCGGTTCCGGTCCCGCTACGTCATCTAGCTCGTCGGCGAGGTTCCTCGAAAGGGACTTAGTCACCCCGCTCAGCCCTGATGACAGCGTGGCCGTCTCTGGTGTCGCTGCGCCTGGCTCTGTATCTGGCGTCTTGTCTTCGTAATCTTCATAATCGTGGGCGTCCGGACCGCTGCCCGCCTCGTCGTCAAAGCTCACCGAAAGCTCGGTGGCGGTTGCAAAGCGCGCAGCCGGGCTTGAACCCTCGTCGCGAGCTCCGCCAGACTTGGCAAGCGTAACTGGTACCGTCGGTTGTCCTTTCGCCGTGTTTCTTGTTTTCGTTTTCTTGTTCTTCTTCTCTTGGTAGCTCGTATACTGGAAGGGCATACAAACAGTTCACAATGGTCACAATCTGTTCCCGGGTCGCGGCACCAGTTGTGGTGTTGGAATTCCCACGTGAGCTCTAGCTACAAATGTAGTTAGGACACTCCCACAGCAATACGTCTACTAGGATAGAAAACGATCGTTCGGGCGGACCTGAAGACCCCAGTTCTGTCCGTCCACCGGGACAAACTGGACCTTGTGGACTACTTATATAGGCCAACCAGTAAAAATAAGAACACGCTACTAGCACGAGCTAACGCAATAGGTGTTATGAATCCTTGTGGTCCCAACAGCGGAAGGGTACCAGGCACGGGTAAGCCTTTTACGAGGTCACCGAGTGTTCAAGCTAATATTGAATATTGACGGGCGTATTAGCCAATGAGCGATCAGCTAAACGTAACTCAGAATATTGACGGGCGTATTAGCCAATGAGCGATCAGCTAAACGTATCTCAGCAACTACTGCGATTGGTCAGCTCAAAAAAAAATCATATGTGTTTTTGTATGAGGAATCGAGCCATATGCTGAATGTGTGGCAAAGACGGGCCAAACATCTGTTTGTTTAATACGTAAGCCATTTTGGCAGTTACAGGACTGAAAACTTGGGAGAGTACGTAAATTTATATAGGGAATCGAACCATATGTTGGACGTGTGACAAAGACGAGCCAAACATCTGTTTTTTTATACGGGAGCCGTTTTAGCAGCTACAGGTCTAAGAACTTGGGAGAGTACGTAAATTTATATGGGGAATCGAACCATATGTTGGACGTGTACAAAGACGAGCCAAACATCTGTTTTTTATACGGAAGCCGTTTTAGCAGCTACAGGACTGAAATCTTGGGCGACTACGTAAATTTATATGGGGAATCGAACCATATGTTGGACGTGTGACAAAGACGAGCCAAACATCTGTTTTTTA
Source organism: Phytophthora infestans T30-4 (assembly GCF_000142945.1). Lineage (NCBI taxonomy): Eukaryota > Oomycota > Peronosporomycetes > Peronosporales > Peronosporaceae > Phytophthora > Phytophthora infestans. The sequence goes on along the minus strand of NW_003303732.1, from coordinate 286,709 downwards.
TACGGAATCCGTTTAAGCAGCTACAGGTCTGAAAACTTGGGCGACTACGTAAATTTATATGGGGAATTGAGCCATATGTTAGACGTGTGACAAAGACGAGCCAAACATCTGTTTGTTTAATACGTAAGCCGTTTTAGCAGCTACAGGTCTGAAAACTTGGGAGAGTACGTAAATTTATGTGAAGAATCGAACCATATGTTGGACGTGTGACAAAGACGAGCCAAACATATAATTTTATATACGGAAGCCGTTTTAGCAGCTACAGGACTGAAAACTTGGGAGAGTACGTAAATTTGTATGGAGAATCGAACCATATGCTGGAAATGTTACAAAAACAGGCCGCTCACCTAATATCTGATTTTGATCTATATCGGTAATACTTCTAGCGATACAAGGTTGGAAATTTGGGTGAATAAGTAATTTTATACGGGGAATCGAGCCATATGGTATACATGCTCTATAGACGGGCCAGAGAGGCAAGATTGTTTAGCAACACGGTTTTTGCGCCGACAGGACTAAGAAAATAAGAAACAACATTTTTGAAAACGGTGAAATCAACTATATGCTGGGTATATGTTAAAGACGGTCCATTTTGATGATATATGAGATTTGTGGTTTTTGAAGCGCCAGATCTGGAATTTTAGGGAAATGTATATTTAAGTACGGGGAATCATATCATAGCTGATTGTGTGTTAGAGACGGTCCATTTAACTAATTTGGGAATGGGCTTGGTATATGCAGCCACAGGGCTGAAAGCATGGAATACTATGGATTTTGGCATGCTTAGTCTCGTCGTATATGTTATACGTGCTATAGACTTGTTCAAAGTAGCACCATCTATACTACTAAGTATGCGTAAAGTCATACTATACCATTAGTAGGTAAGTGCTACTGTTTTGAACGGAAAACCGATCTTTTACCGCAAAATCACCGTTTTGACGTGGTCCTTAACGCTGCACGTGTACTTGTTCGTGCTACACATTGCTCTACACCCTGACAAACTTGTGTTGAGTATTGCACCATATGATTCCATAATCAAATTTGAACTACCGCTAGTATACAAGTCGATACACATAATGAAATTAGGTAAAATTATGGAATTGAATAAAATTGTGATTGTATTGAATATTTTATAAGTAGTGCATAGACGTAGACTTTTTTAAAGTAGTACCCTCTATACTACTAAGTATGGGTACAGTCATACTTTACAATTAGTAATTAAGAGCTAGTGTTTTGAATGGAAAACCGATCTTTTACCGCAAAATAACCGTTTTGACGTGGTTTTTAACGCTGCACGTGTACTTCTTCGTGCTACACAGTGCTCTACACCCTGACAAACTTGTGTTGAGTATGGTGCCATATGATGCCGAAACCATATTCGAACTACCGCTAGTATACAAGTCGATACACATCATGAAATTGGGTCAAATCATTGAATTGAATGAAATTGTGATTATATTGAAGTTTTTATAAACAGTGCATAGGTGTAGACTTCAAAGTAGTACCATCTAAACTACTATATATGGGTGAAGTCATACTGTACAATTAGCAAGTAAGAGCTAGTGTTTTGAATGGAAAACCGATCTTTTACCGCAAAATAACCGTTTTGACGTGGTTTTTAACGCTGCACGTGTACTTCTTCGTGCTACACAGTGCTCTACACCCTGACAAACTTGTGTTGAGTATGGTGCCATATGATGCCGAAACCATATTCGAACTACCGCTAGTATACAAGTCGATACACATCATGAAATTGGGTCAAATTATTGAATTGAATGAAATTGTGATTATATTGAAGTTTTTATAAACAGTGCATAGGTGTAGACTTCAAAGTAGTGCATAAACGTAGACCTGCTCAAAGTAGCATCATCTATACTACTAAGTATGCATAAAGTCATACTATACGATTAATAAGTAAGAGCTGGTGTTTTGAATGAAAAACCGAACTTTTACCACAAAATCACTGTTCTGACGTGGTTTTTTATGTTCCACACGTACTTCTTCGTGCTACACATTGCTCTACACTTTGGAAAACTTGTGTTGGGTATAGGGCTGTATGATGCGAAAACCATATTCGAGCTACCGCTAGTATACAAGTCGATACACATCATGAAATCGGGTAAAATCATTGAATTGAGAGAAAGTTGTGATCGTATTGAAGTTT
>NW_003303732.1:282923-284445 GCF_000142945.1 Phytophthora infestans T30-4 | reverse complement strand
TGTGTTGAGTGTGGTACCCTATGATTCCGAAACCATATTCGAGCTACCGCTAGTATACAGGTCGATACACATCATGAAATTAGGCAAAATCATTGAATTGATTGAAATTGTGATTGTATTGAAGTTTGTATGAGTAGTGCATCGACATAGACCGGTTCGAAGCTGTAGCGTTTATACCACTAAGTATGCGTAAAGTCATACCATACAAATAGGAAGTAATCGTTGGTGTTTTGAATGGAAAACTGATCTTTTACCACAAAATCACTGTTCTGACGTGGTTTTTAATGTTCCACACGTACTTCGTCGTGCTACACATTGCTCTACACTTTGGAAAACTTGTTCTGGGTATGGGGCTGTATGCTAAAGCACCACATCCGCGCTACCGCTAGTATACAAGTCGATACACATGATGAAAGTGGGTAAAATCATGGAACTGAGTGAAATTGCGATCGAATTGAAGTTTCTAGAAGCTGTTCATAGACGAAGCCTTGTACAAAGTAGTACCATACAAACTACTAAGTATGTAGAAGGGCAAACTACATAATGAGTATGTTAGAGCTGGCGTTTTGAATGAAAATCAAACTTTACCACAAAAGCACTGATCTGACGTGGTTTTTCATGTTCCACGCGTACTTCTTCGTGCTACACATTGCTCAACACTTTGAAAAACTTGTGCTGGGTATGGGGCTGTATGATGCAAAAATCAATTCGAGTTCCCGCTAGTATAGAAGTCCATACACGTAAAAAAATTGGGAAACATTTATTAATTGAGTGAAATTTAGATTGTATAGATGTTTGTATAGGTGGTGCATATACGAAATGTAAGTAAATAATTGGAACAAAGAGTTAGAGTTGGTGTAGGTGTATTTTTTTGTGATTATGGAAATGTTAGAAAAGTAAAAAAGAAAATATATTATAGGAGAAAAGCAAAGATTGGCAAAATTTTTGTAGATGTGTAATAGTAATAGAAGCGTCTATAAATAAGTGAGTTCAAATAAAAATAGATAGGGAGAATGAAAAATGGAATACGTCAAATGTAAGATTTTTTTTAAACTAATCATGAAAGCCCGCTAGGGTACATCAGGCTAATATAGGGTAATGATAGGGGAATAAAGGGTAATTGAGAGCTTTATAGGGTTTAGGGTTTAGGGTTTAGGGTTTAGGGTTTAGGGTTTAGGGTTTAGGGTTTAGGGTTTAGGGTTTAGGGTTTAGGGTTTAGGGTTTAGGGTTTAGGGTTTAGGGTTTAGCGTTTAGGGTTTAGGGTTTAGGGTTTAGGGTTTAGGGTTTAGGGTTTAGGGTTTAGGGTTTAGGGTTTAGGGTTTAGGGTTTAGGGTTTAGGGTTTAGGGTTTAGGGTTTTAGGGTTTAGGGTTTAGGGTTTAGGGTTTAGGGTTTAGGGTTTAGGGTTTAGGGTTTAGGGTTTAGGGTTTAGGGTTTAGGGTTTAGGGTTTAGGGTTTAGGGTTTAGGGTTTAGGGTTTAGGGTTTAGGGTTTAGGGTTTAGGGTTTAGGGTTTAGGGAATCCC
>NW_003303732.1:276458-279418 GCF_000142945.1 Phytophthora infestans T30-4 | reverse complement strand
GCGAGACTGAATCCTCGGCAACTTGGCTAGTCGACACCGAGTTGACTGGGTATTAGAGTCCCTGCACAAGCGCAGGCCAGTCGGCCTTTCTCTTGGCGATGGGCTTGAACAGCTGCATCCACTCATCATTCTGCATCAGCGCTTGTACGCGGTCGAAAACGCGCTTGGCGGCTGGTGTATAATCGCTGATAGGCGGGCGAGGTGCCTTCAACAGTGCTGAATGCTTTGCACTCGCCACCGAAGATTTAGAACCCTCGGTCCCATCGTCATAATCTTTATAGGCCGGTTCCGGTCCCGCTACGTCATCTAGCTCGTCGGCGAGGTTCCTCGAAAGGGACTTAGTCACCCCGCTCAGCCCTGATGACAGCGTGGCCGTCTCTGGTGTCGCTGCGCCTGGCTCTGTATCTGGCGTCTTGTCTTCGTAATCTTCATAATCGTGGGCGTCCGGACCGCTGCCCGCCTCGTCGTCAAAGCTCACCGAAAGCTCGGTGGCGGTTGCAAAGCGCGCAGCCGGGCTTGAACCCTCGTCGCGAGCTCCGCCAGACTTGACAAGCGTAACTGGTACCGTCAGTTGTCCTTTCGCCGTGTTTCTTGTTTTCGTTTTCTTGTTCTTCTTCTCTTGGTAGCTCGTATACTGAAAGGACATACAAACAGTTCACAATGGTCACAATCTGTTCCCGGGTCGCGGCACCAGTTGTGGTGTTGGAATTCCCACGTGAGCTCTAGCTACAAATGTAGTTAGGACACTCCCACAGCAATACGTCTACTAGGATAGAAAACGATCGTTCGGGCGGACCTGAAGACCCCAGTTCTGTCCTTGCACCGGGACAAACTGGACCTTGTGGACTACTTATATAGGCCACCCAGTAAAAATAAGAACACGCTACTAGCACGAGCTAAGCCAATAGGTGTTATGAATCCTTGTGGTCCCAACAGCGGAAGGGTACCAGGCACGGGTAAGCCTTTTACGAGGTCACCGAGTGTTCAAGCTAATATTGAATATTGACGGGCGTATTAGCCAATGAGCGATCAGCTAAACGTAACTCAGAATATTGACGGGCGTATTAGCCAATGAGCGATCAGCTAAACGTATCTCAGCAACTACTGCGATTGGTCAGCTCAAAAAAAAATCATATGTGTTTTTGTATGAGGAATCGAGCCATATGCTGAATGTGTGGCAAAGACGGGCCAAACATCTGTTTGTTTAATACGTAAGCCATTTTGGCAGTTACAGGACTGAAAACTTGGGAGAGTACGTAAATTTATATAGGGAATCGAACCATATGTTGGACGTGTGACAAAGACGAGCCAAACATCTGTTTTTTTATACGGGAGCCGTTTTAGCAGCTACAGGTCTAAGAACTTGGGAGAGTACGTAAATTTATATGGGGAATCGAACCATATGTTGGACGTGTACAAAGACGAGCCAAACATCTGTTTTTTATACGGAAGCCGTTTTAGCAGCTACAGGACTGAAATCTTGGGCGACTACGTAAATTTATATGGGGAATCGAACCATATGTTGGACGTGTGACAAAGACGAGCCAAACATCTGTTTTTTATACGGAATCCGTTTAAGCAGCTACAGGTCTGAAAACTTGGGCGACTACGTAAATTTATATGGGGAATTGAGCCATATGTTAGACGTGTGACAAAGACGAGCCAAACATCTGTTTGTTTAATACGTAAGCCGTTTTAGCAGCTACAGGTCTGAAAACTTGGGAGAGTACGTAAATTTATGTGAAGAATCGAACCATATGTTGGACGTGTGACAAAGACGAGCCAAACATATAATTTTATATACGGAAGCCGTTTTAGCAGCTACAGGACTGAAAACTTGGGAGAGTACGTAAATTTGTATGGAGAATCGAACCATATGCTGAAAACGTTACAAAAACAGGCCGCTCACCTAATATCTGATTTTGATCTATATCGGTAATACTTCTAGCGATACAAGGCTGGAAATTTGGGTGAATAAGTAATTTTATACGGGGAATCGAGCCATATGGTATACATGCTCTATAGACGGGCCAGAGAGGCAAGATTGCTTAGCAACACGGTTTTTGCGCCGACAGGACTAAAAAATAAGAAAAAATTTTTTTGAATACGGTGAAATCACTATATGCTGGGTGTGTTTTAAAGACGGTTCAATTTGATATTACACGGAGATTGGTGGTTTTTGAAGCGACAGAGCTGGAATTTTGGTAAAACTGTATATTTGAGTACAGGGAATTAAATCATATGCTGATTATGTGTTAGAGACGGTCCATTTAACTAATTTGGGAAAGGTCTTGGTATATGCAGCCACAGGGCTGAAAACATGAAATACTATGCATTTTGGCATGCTTAGTCTCGTCATAGATGTTATATGTGTTATAGACGTTCAAAGTAGCACCATCTATACTACTAAGTATGCGTAAAGTCATACTATACCATTAGTAAGTAAGAGCGGGTGTTTCGAATGGAAAACCGATCTTTTACCGCACAATCACCGTTTTGACGTGGTTTTTTAACGCTGCACGTGTACTTCTTCGTGCTACACAGTGCTCTACACCTTGAAAACCTTGTGTTGAATATGGTGCCATATGATGCCGAAGCCATATTCGAACTACCGCTAGTATACAAGTCGATACACATGATGAAATTGGGCCAAATCATTGAATTGAATGAAATTGTGATTGTATTGAAGTTTGTATGAACAGTGCATAGACGTAGACTTGTTCAAAGTAGTGCATAAACGTAGACCTGCTCAAAGTAGCATCATCTATACTACTAAGTATGCAGAAAGTCATACTATACGATTAATAAGTAAGAGCTGGTGTTTTGAATGAAAAACCGAACTTTTACCACAAAATCACTGTTCTGACGTGGTTTTTAATGTTCAACCAAGTCTAATTCGCGCTATTCTGCTCTCTTTAGAAAACTTGAGCCAAGTCTAATTCACGCTACTCTGCTCTCTC
>NW_003303732.1:272232-275039 GCF_000142945.1 Phytophthora infestans T30-4 | reverse complement strand
GCCAAACGCCTTCCGAAGCTTCTTCTTCCATTTGGCGGAGGGCAGCTCCGGCTTCATGGGGACTCCAATCTTGGAGCGACATCGTCGATGGTTACGTCTCATTCTCGAAGCCCAGTGACAACAGTAGCGAGACTGAATCCTCGGCAACTTGGCTAGTCGACACCGAGTTGACTGGGTATTAGAGTCCCTGCACAAGCGCAGGCCAGTCGGCCTTTCTCTTGGCGATGGGCTTGAACAGCTGCATCCACTCATCATTCTGCATCAGCGCTTGTACGCGGTCGAAAACGCGCTTGGCGGCTGGTGTATAATCGCTGATAGGCGGGCGAGGTGCCTTCAACAGTGCTGAATGCTTTGCACTCGCCACCGAAGATTTAGAACCCTCGGTCCCATCGTCATAATCTTTATAGACCGGTTCCGGTCCCGCTACGTCATCTAGCTCGTCGGCGAGGTTCCTCGAAAGGGACTTAGTCACCCCGCTCAGCCCTGATGACAGCGTGGCCGTCTCTGGTGTCGCTGCGCCTGGCTCTGTATCTGGCGTCTTGTCTTCGTAATCTTCATAATCGTGGGCGTCCGGACCGCTGCCCGCCTCGTCGTCAAAGCTCACCGAAAGCTCGGTGGCGGTTGCAAAGCGCGCAGCCGGGCTTGAACCCTCGTCGCGAGCTCCGCCAGACTTGGCAAGCGTAACTGGTACCGTCGGTTGTCCTTTCGCCGTGTTTCTTGTTTTCGTTTTCTTGTTCTTCTTCTCTTGGTAGCTCGTATACTGGAAGGGCATACAAACAGTTCACAATGGTCACAATCTGTTCCCGGGTCGCGGCACCAGTTGTGGTGTTGGAATTCCCACGTGAGCTCTAGCTACAAATGTAGTTAGGACACTCCCACAGCAATACGTCTACTAGGATAGAAAACGATCGTTCGGGCGGACCTGAAGACCCCAGTTCTGTCCTTGCACCGGGACAAACTGGACCTTGTGGACTACTTATATAGGCCAACCAGTAAAAATAAGAACACGCTACTAGCACGAGCTAAGCCAATAGGTGTTATGAATCCTGGTGGTCCCAACAGCGGAAGGGTACCAGGCACGGGTAAGCCTTTTACGAGGTCACCGAGTGTTCAAGCTAATATTGAATATTGACGGGCGTATTAGCCAATGAGCGATCAGCTAAACGTAACTCAGAATATTGACGGGCGTATTAGCCAATGAGCGATCAGCTAAACGTATCTCAGCAACTACTGCGATTGGTCAGCTCAAAAAAAAATCATATGTGTTTTTGTATGAGGAATCGAGCCATATGCTGAATGTGTGGCAAAGACGGGCCAAACATCTGTTTGTTTAATACGTAAGCCATTTTGGCAGTTACAGGACTGAAAACTTGGGAGAGTACGTAAATTTATATAGGGAATCGAACCATATGTTGGACGTGTGACAAAGACGAGCCAAACATCTGTTTTTTTATACGGGAGCCGTTTTAGCAGCTACAGGTCTAAGAACTTGGGAGAGTACGTAAATTTATATGGGGAATCGAACCATATGTTGGACGTGTACAAAGACGAGCCAAACATCTGTTTTTTATACGGAAGCCGTTTTAGCAGCTACAGGACTGAAATCTTGGGCGACTACGTAAATTTATATGGGGAATCGAACCATATGTTGGACGTGTGACAAAGACGAGCCAAACATCTGTTTTTTATACGGAATCCGTTTAAGCAGCTACAGGTCTGAAAACTTGGGCGACTACGTAAATTTATATGGGGAATTGAGCCATATGTTAGACGTGTGACAAAGACGAGCCAAACATCTGTTTGTTTAATACGTAAGCCGTTTTAGCAGCTACAGGTCTGAAAACTTGGGAGAGTACGTAAATTTATGTGAAGAATCGAACCATATGTTGGACGTGTGACAAAGACGAGCCAAACATATAATTTTATATACGGAAGCCGTTTTAGCAGCTACAGGACTGAAAACTTGGGAGAGTACGTAAATTTGTATGGAGGTGGGATCCTCTAGAGTCGACCTGCAGGCATGCAAGCTTGTCGACCCAATGCACAACGTGCGTTTGTAGTCGCGACGCCGAGACAAAGCGTCGGCGAGGATGTTTTTTTTGCCGGGCTTGTAATGGACAGCGAAGTTGTACCCAGAGAAGAACGAAAGCCAGCGGGCCATCCGCTGGGAGAGATTAGGACTCTTCATCGCTGTCCTCAGCGATGCATGGCCGGTGTACACCGCGAAGGTATCCTCACCCAACAAGTACACTCTGAACTTGATCGGAGCGTAGCGCATCGCAAGGAGCTCCTTGTCGTGAACAGGGTAGTTGCGCGCCGCCGGCTTCATTTGCCTGGACTGGTAGCTTACGACACGCTCTCGACTTTCATCATCGAATTGCATCAGCGCACAGCCGATGGCGAAATCGCTCGCGTCGCAGACGACGTGAGAAGGCTTCGAGTCATCCCGAAGCGCGAGGATTGGGACCTCGGCGAGACTCTTCTTCACCGAGTCGAAGGCGGCTTGATGTGCGGAGGTCCACGACCACGACACATCTTTCTTCAACAACGAAGAGAGCGGCTGGATCAATCCTGCGTAATTCTTCGTGTACTTGTGGAGATAATTTGCGAGACCCAGCCACTGACGCAATTCAGTGGGATTCTGTGGCGTAGGCCACGCACATATCGATGACACTTTCTCGGGGTCGGCGCGGACGCCGTTCTTGCTCACAAAGCAGCCAAGCACCGGAATCTCCGGCGCGCAGAATATACACTTTCTTCAGTTGGCATACAGCTTGGTTTCGCGCATCACTTGGAAAACTTGCCTC
>NW_003303732.1:267542-269202 GCF_000142945.1 Phytophthora infestans T30-4 | reverse complement strand
TCGAGCTACCGCTAGTATACAGGTCGATACACATCATGAAATTAGGCAAAATCATTGAATTGATTGAAATTGTGATTGTATTGAAGTTTGTATGAGTAGTGCATCGACATAGACCGGTTCGAAGCTGTAGCGTTTATACCACTAAGTATGCGTAAAGTCATACCATACAAATAGGAAGTAATCGTTGGTGTTTTGAATGGAAAACTGATCTTTTACCACAAAATCACTGTTCTGACGTGGTTTTTAATGTTCCACACGTACTTCGTCGTGCTACACATTGCTCTACACTTTGGAAAACTTGTTCTGGGTATGGGGCTGTATGCTAAAGCACCACATCCGCGCTACCGCTAGTATACAAGTCGATACACATGATGAAAGTGGGTAAAATCATGGAACTGAGTGAAATTGCGATCGAATTGAAGTTTCTAGAAGCTGTTCATAGACGAAGCCTTGTACAAAGTAGTACCATACAAACTACTAAGTATGTAGAAGGGCAAACTACATAATGAGTATGTTAGAGCTGGCGTTTTGAATGAAAATCAAACTTTTACCACAAAAGCACTGATCTGACGTGGTTTTTCATGTTCCACGCGTACTTCTTCGTGCTACACATTGCTCAACACTTTGAAAAACTTGTGCTGGGTATGGGGCTGTATGATGCAAAAATCAATTCGAGTTCCCGCTAGTATAGAAGTCCATACACGTAAAAAAATTGGGAAACATTTATTAATTGAGTGAAATTTAGATTGTATAGATGTTTGTATAGGTGGTGCATATACGAAATGTAAGTAAATAATTGGAACAAAGAGTTAGAGTTGGTGTAGGTGTATTTTTTTGTGATTATGGAAATGTTAGAAAAGTAAAAAAGAAAATATATTATAAGAGAAAAGCAAAGATTGGCAAAATTTTTGTAGATGTGTAATAGTAATAGAAGCGTCTATAAATAAGTGAGTTCAAATAAAAATAGATAGGGAGAATGAAAAATGGAATACGTCAAATGTAAGATTTTTTTTAAAGTAATCATGAAAACCCGCTAGGGTAAATCAGGCTAATATAGGGTAATGATAGGGTAATAAAGGGTAATTGAGAGCTTTATAGGGTTTAGGGTTTAGGGTTTAGGGTTTAGGGTTTAGGGTTTAGGGTTTAGGGTTTAGGGTTTAGGGTTTAGGGTTTAGGGTTTAGGGTTTAGGGTTTAGGGTTTAGGGTTTAGGGTTTAGGGTTTAGGGTTTAGGGTTTAGGGTTTAGGGTTTAGGGTTTAGGGTTTAGGGTTTAGGGTTTAGGGTTTAGGGTTTAGGGTTTAGGGTTTAGGGTTTAGGGTTTAGGGTTTAGGGTTTAGGGTTTAGGGTTTAGGGTTTAGGGTTTAGGGTTTAGGGTTTAGGGTTTAGGGTTTAGGGTTTAGGGTTTAGGGTTTAGGGTTTAGGGTTTAGGGTTTAGGGTTTAGGGTTTAGGGTTTAGGGTTTAGGGTTTAGGGTTTAGGGTTTAGGGTTTAGGGTTTAGGGTTTAGGGTTTAGGGTTTAGGGTTTAGGGTTTAGGGTTTAGGGTCTACGGTTTACGGTCTAGGGTTTAGGGTTTAGGGTTTAGGGTTTAGGGTTTAGGGTTTACGCTTTAGGGTTTAGGGTTTAGGGTTTAGGGTTTAGGGTTTAGGGTTTAGGGTTTAGGG
>NW_003303732.1:264692-267442 GCF_000142945.1 Phytophthora infestans T30-4 | reverse complement strand
AAAAAATGGAATCGTGAGACGTCGGTGTTAGGTCTTTATTTCACTGATACGGCAACCTTTACTGAATCTACGAGGGTGGACCCCTTAAAAAAGGCTCATGGAGAAGGTGGGAAAGAGTCTCTGTCTTCCTTCGTTTCATCACAACAACGAATTGACAACTTTCATCAATCTACCAGGGGCTGTCGGCCAAAAATATGACTCGGGAGCGTGGGGGCTAAGGCCGTATCTACCTTCTACGGACGCATTACGGACTCTATGCGTATGGACCGGTTCATGAGGCTACATGGGGAGGTAGAAAGCGTCTCGGGGCTTGCCTGCTTCTCAAAACAACGATTTGACAACTTTCATCAATCTACCAGGGGTGTCGGCCAAAATATGGCTCTGGAGCGTCGGGGCTAAGGCCGTATCTACCTTCTACGGACGCATTACGGACTCTATGCGTATGGACCCGTTAGCGAGGCTACATGGGGAGGTGGAAAGCGTCTCGGGGCTTGCCTGCTTCTCAAAACAACGATATGACAACTTTCATCAATCTACCAGGGGCGTCGGCCAAAAAATGGCTCTGGAGCGTCGGGGCTAAGGCCGTATCTACCTTCTACGGACGCATTACGGACTCTATGCGTATGGACCCGTTACCGAGGCTACAGAGGGAAGTAGAAACCGTCTCGGGGCTTTCCTGCTTCTCATCTACCTTCTACGGACGCATTACGGACTCTATGCGTATGGACCGGTTCATGAGGCTACATGGGGAGGTGGAAAGCGTCTCGGGGCTTGCCTGCTTCTCAAAACAACGATTTGACAACTTTCATCAATCTACCAGGGGTGTCGGCCAAAATATGGCTCTGGAGCGTCAGGACTAAGGCCGTATCTACTTTCTACGGACGCATTACGGACTCTATGGCGTATGGACCCGTTAGCGAGGCTACATGAGAGAGGTGGAAAGCGTCTCGGGGCTTGCCTGCTTCTCAAAACAACGATATGGAACAACTTTCATCAATCTACCAGGGGCGTCGCCCCAAAAAATGCTCTGGAGCGTCGGGGCTAAGGCCGTATCTACCTTCTACGGACGCATTACGGACTCTATGCGTATGGACCCGTTACCGAGGCTACAGAGGGAAGTAGAAACCGTCTCGGGGCTTTCCTGCTTCTCATCTACCTTCTACGGACGCATTACGGACTCTATGCGTATGGACCGGTTCATGAGGCTACATGGGGAGGTGGAAAGCGTCTCGGGGCTTGCCTGCTTCTCAAAACAACGATTTGACAACTTTCATCAATCTACCAGGGGTGTCGGCCAAAATATGGCTCTGGAGCGTCGGGGCTAAGGCCGTATCTACCTTCTACGGACGCATTACGGACTCTATGCGTATGGACCCGTTAGCGAGGCTACATGGGGAGGTGGAAAGCGTCTCGGGGCTTGCCTGCTTCTCAAAACAACGATATGACAACTTTCATCAATCTACCAGGGGCGTCGGCCAAAAAATGGCTCTGGAGCGTCGGGGCTAAGGCCGTATCTACCTTCTACGGACGCATTACGGACTCTATGCGTATGGACCCGTTACCGAGGCTACAGAGGGAAGTAGAAACCGTCTCGGGGCTTTCCTGCTTCTCATCTACCTTCTACGGACGCATTACGGACTCTATGCGTATGGACCGGTTAGCGAGGCTACATGGGGAGGTGGAAAGCGTCTCGGGGCTTGCCTGCTTCTCAAAACAACGATATGACAACTTTCATCACTCTACCAAGGGTGTCGGCCAAAATATGGATCTGGAGCGTCGTGGCTAACGCCGTATCTACCTTCTACGGACGCATTACGGACTCTATGCGTATGGACCCGTTAGCGAGGCTACATGGGGAGGTGGAAAGCGTCTCGGGGCTTGCCTGCTTCTCAAATCAACGATATGACAACTTTCATCACTCTACCAGGGGCGTCGGCCAAAAAATGACTCTGGAGCGTCGGGGCTAAGGCCCGTATCTACCTTTTACGGAAGCATTACGGACTCTATGCGTATGGACCCGTTAGCGAGGCTACATGAGGGAAGTAGAAAACGTCTCGGGGCTTTCCTGCTTCTCAAAACAACGATATGACAACTTTCATCAATCTACCAGGGGTGTCGGCCAAAAAATGGCTCTGGAGCGTCGGGGCTAAGGGCCGTATCTACCTTCTACGGACGCATTACGGACGCTATGCCGTATGGACCCCGTTCGCGAGGCTACATGGGGGAGGTGGAAAGCGTCTTGGGGCTTGCCTCTGTTTCCTGCAAATCAACGATATGACAACTTTCATCCAATCTGCCAGGGGCGTCGGTCCAAAAATGGCTCTGGAGCGTCGGGGGCTAACGCCGTATCTACCTCTACGGACGCATTTCGACCTCTATGCGTATGGACCCGTTAGCGAGGCTACACGGGGAGCTGTATAGCGTCTCGTGGCTTGCCTGCTTCTCAAATCAGCAATATGACAACTTTCATCAATCTACCAGGGGCGTCGGCCAAAATATGGCTCTAAAGCGTCGGGGCTAAGGGCCGTATCTACCTTCTACGGACGCATTACGGACGCTATGCGTATGGACCCGTTCGCGAGGCTACAGGGGGAGGTGGAAAGCGTCTTGGGGCTTGCCTGCGTCTCAAATCAACGATATGACAACTTTCATCAACCTACCAGGGGCGTCGGCCAAAATTTGGCTCTGGAGCGTCGGGGCTAAGGCCGTATCTACCTTCTACGGACGCATTTTGAACTCTCTGCGTATGG
>NW_003303732.1:258070-258968 GCF_000142945.1 Phytophthora infestans T30-4 | reverse complement strand
GACTGACCGGAGTGTCTCAAATCCACGATTAGGTCAATCTTTCATCCATTTTGCCCAGGGGGTTCGGCCAAAAAAAGGGCTCTGGAAGCTTCGGGGGCTTAGGCCCGTATCCTACCTTCTACGGACGCATTACGGACTCTATGGGTATGGACCCGTTAGTCGAGGCTACATGAGGAGATGGAAAGCGTTCTCGGGGCTTGCCTGCTTCTCAAAACAAACGATAGGACAACTTTTCATCAATCTACCAGAGGGCGTCGGCCAAAAAATGGCTCTGGAGCGTTCGGGGCTAAGGTCGGTATCTACCTTCTACGGACGCATTACGGACTCTATGCCTATGGACCCGTTAGCGAGGCTACATGGGGAGTGGGAAAGCGTCTCAGGGGCTTGCTCTGCTTCTCAAAACAACGATATGACAGCTTTCATCAATCTACCAGGGGCGTCGGCCAAAAAATGGCTCTGGAGCGTCGGGGCTAAGGCCGTATCTACCTTCTACGGACGCATTACGGACTCTACGCGTATGGACCCGTTAGCGAGGCTACATGGGGAGGTGGAAAGCGTCTCGGGGCTTGCCTGCTTCTCAAAACAACGATATGACAACTTTCATCAATCTACCAGGGGCGTCGGCCAAAAAATGGCTCTGGAGCGTCGGGGCTAAGGCCGTATCTACCTTCTACGGACGCATTACGGACTCTATGCGTATGGACCCGTTAGCGAGGCTACATGGGGAGGTGGAAAGCGTCTCGGGGCTTGCCTGCTTCTCAAAACAACGATATGACAACTTTCATCAATCTACCAGGGGCGTCGGCCAAAAAATGGCTCTGGAGCGTCGGGGCTAAGGCCGTATCTACCTTCTACGGACGCATTACGGACTCTATGCGTATGGACCCGTTAGCGAGGC
>NW_003303732.1:245862-257609 GCF_000142945.1 Phytophthora infestans T30-4 | reverse complement strand
CACCAGGAGCGTCGGCCAAAAAATGGCTCTGGAGCGTCGGGGCTAAGGCCGTATCTACCTTTTACGGACGCATTACGGGCTCTATGCGTATGGACCCGTTAGCGAGGCTACATGGGGAGGTGGAAAGCGTCTCGGGGCTTGCCTGCTTCTTAAATCAACGATATGACAACTTTCATCAATCTACCAGGGGCGTCGGCCAAAAAATGGCTCTGGAGCGTCGGGGCTAAGGCCGTATCTACCTTCTACGGACGCATTACGGGCTCTTTGCGTATGGACCCGTTAGCGAGGCTACATGGGGAGGTGGAAAGCGTCTCGGGGCTTGCCTTTTTCTCAAATCAACGATATGACAACTTTTATCAATCTACCAGGGGCGTCGGCCAAAAAATGGCTCTGGAGCGTCGGGGCTAAGGCCGTATCTACCTTCTACGGACGCATTACGGACTCTATGCGTATAGATCCGTTAGCGAGGCTACATGGGGAGGTGGAAAGCGTCTCGGGGCTTGCCTGCTTCTTAAAACAACGATATGACAACTTTCATCAATCTACCAGGGGCGTCGGCCAAAAAATGGCTCTGGAGCGTCGGGGCTAAGGCCGTATCTACCTTCTACGGACGCATTACGGACTCTATGCGTATGGACCCGTTAGCGAGGCTACACGGGGAGGTGGAAAGCGTCTCGGGGCTTGTCTGCTTCTTAAAACAACGATATGACAACTTTCATCAATCTACCAGGGGTGTCGGCCAAAAGATGGCTCTGGGGCGTCGGGGCTAAGGCCGTATCTACCTCCTACGGACGCATTACGGACTCTATGCGTATGGACCCGTTAGCGAGGCTACATGGGGAGGTGGAAAGCGTCTCGGGGCTTGCCTGCTTCTCAAATCAACGATATGACAACTTTCATCAATCTACCAGGGGCGTCGGCCAAAAAATGGCTCTGGAGCGTCGGGGCTAAGGCCGTATCTACCTTCTACGGACGCATTACGGACTCTATGCGTATGGACCCGTTAGCGAGGCTACATGGGGAGGTGGAATGCGTCTCGGGGCTTGCCTGCTTCTCAAAACAACGATATGACAACTTTCATCAATCTACCAGGGGCGTCAGCCAAAAAATGGCTCTGGAGCGTCGGGGCTAAGGCCGTATCTACCTTCTACGGACGCATTACGGACTCTATGCGTATGGACCCGTTAGCGAGGCTACCTGGGGAGGTGGAATGAGTCTCGGGGCTTGCCTGCTTCTCAAAACAACGATATGACAACTTTCATCAATCTACCAGGGGCGTCGGCCAAAAAATGGCTCTGGAGCGTCGGGGCTAAGGCCGTATCTACCTTCTACGGACGCATTACGGACTCTATGCGTATGGACCCGTTAGCGAGGCTACATGGGGAGGTGGAAAGCGTCTCGGGGCTTGCCTGCTTCTCAAAACAACGATAAGACAACTTTCATCAATCTACCAGGGGCGTCGGCCAAAAAATGGCTCTGGAGCGTCGGGGCTAAGGCCGTATCTACCTTCTACGGACGCATTACGGACTCTATGCGTATGGACCCGTTAGCGAGGCTACATGGGGAGGTGGAAAGCGTCTCGGGGCTTGCCTGCATTCTCAAAACAACGATATGACAACTTTCATCAATCTACCAGGGGCGTCGGCCAAAAAATGGCTCTGGAGCGTCGGGGCTAAGGCCGTATCTACCTTCTACGGACGCATTACGGACTCTATGCGTATGGACCGGTTAGCGAGGCTACATGGGGAGGTGGAAAGCGTCTCGGGGCTTGCCTGCTTCTCAAAACAACGATATGACAACTTTCATCAATCTACCAGGGGCGTCGGCCAAAAAATGGCTCTGGAGCGTCGGGGGCTAAGGCCGTATCTACCTTCTACGGACGCATTACGGACTCTATGCGTATGGACCCGTTAGCGAGGCTACATGGGGAGGTGGAAAGCGTCTCGGGGCTTGCCTGCTGTCTTCAAAACAACGATATGACAACTTTCATCAATCTACCAGGGGCGTCGGCCAAAAAATGGCTCTGGAGCGTCGGGGCTAAGGCCGTATCTACCTTCTACGGACGCATTACGGACTCTATGCGTATGGACCCGTTACCGAGGCTACATGGGGAGGTAGAAACCGTCTCGGGGCTTTCCTGCTTCTCGAATCAACGCTTTGACAACTTTCATCAATCTACCAGGGGTGTCGGCCAAAAAATGGCTCTGGAGCGTCGGGGCTAAGGCCGTATCTACCTTCTACGGACGCATTACGGACTCTATGCGTATGGACCCGTTAGCGAGGCTACATGGGGAGGTGGAAAGCGTCTCGGGGCTTGCCTGCTTCTCAAAACAACGATATGACAACTTTCATCAATCTACCAGGGGCGTCGGCCAAAAAATGGCTCTTGAGCGTCGGGGCTAAGGCCGTATCTACCTTCTACGGACGCATTACGGACTCTATGCGTATGAACCCGTTAGCGAGGCTACATGGGGAGGTGGGAAAGCGTCTCGGGGCTTGCCTGCTTCTCAAAACAACGATTTGACAACTTTCATCAATCTACCAGGGGCGTCGACCAAAAAATGGCTCTGGAGCGTCGGGGCTAAGGCCGTATCTACCTTCTACGGACGCATTACGGACTCTATGCGTATGGACCCGTTAGCGAGGCTACATGAGAAGGTGGAAAGCGTCTCGGGGCTTGCCTGCTTCTCAAATCAACGATATGACAACTTTCATCAATCTACCAGGGGCGTCGGCCAAAAAATGGCTCTGGAGCGTCGGGGCTAAGGCCGTATCTACCTTCTACGGACGCATTACGGACTCTATGCGTATGGACCTGTTAGCGAGGCTACATGGGGAGGTGGAAAGCGACTCGGGGCTTGCCTGCTTCTCAAAACAACGATATGACAACTTTCATCCATCTACCAGGGGCGTCGGCCAAAAAATGGGCTCTGGAGCGTCGGGGCTAAGGCCGTATCTACCTTCTACGGACGCATTACGGATTCTATGCGTATGGACCGGTTCGTGAGGCTACATGGGGAGGTGGAAAGCGTCTCGGGGCTTGCCTGCTTCTCAAAACAACGATATGACAACTTTCATCAATCTACCAGGGGCGTCGGCCAAAATATGGCTCTGGAGCGTCGGGGCTAAGGCCGAATCTACCTTCTACGGACGCATTACGGACTCTATGCGCATGAACCCGTTAGCGAGGCTACATGGGGAGGTGGAAAGCGTCTCGGGGCTTGCCTGCTTCTCAAATCAACGATATGACAACTTTCATCAATCTACCAGGGGCGTCGGCCAAAAAATGGCTCTGGAGCGTCGGGGGCTAAGGCCGTATCTACCTTCTACGGACGCATTACGGACTCTATGCGTATCAACCCGTTAGCGAGGCTACATGGGGAGGTGGAAAGCGTCTCGGGGCGTTGCTTGCTTCTCAAAACAACGATATGACAACTTTCATCAATCTACCAGGGGCGTCGGCCAAAAAATGGATCTGGAGCGTCGGGGCTAAGGTCGCATCTACCTTCTACGGACGCATTACGGACTCTATGCGTATAGACCCGTCAGCGAGGCTACATGGGGGGCGGGGTATCTCATAGGGGCTTGCCTGCTTCTCAAAACAACGATATGACAACTTTCATCACTCTACCAGGGGCGTCGGCCAAAAAATGGCTCTGGAGCGTCTGGGCTAAGGCCGTATCTACCTTCTACGGACGCATTACGGACTCTATGCGTATGGACCCGTTAGCGAGGCTACATGGGGAGGTGGAAAGCGTCTCGGGGGCTTGCCTGCTTCTCGAAACAACGATATGACAACTTTCATCAATCTACCAGGTGCGGCGGCCAAAAAATGGCTCTGGAGTTGTCGGGGCTAAGGCCGTATCTACCTTCTACGGACGCATTACGGACTCTATGCGTATGAACCCGTTAGCGAGGCTACATGGGGAGGTGGAAAGCGTCTCGGGGCTTGCCTGCTTCTCAAAACAACGATATGACAACTTTCATCAATCTACCAGGGGCGTCGACCAAAAAATGGCTCTGGAGCGTCGGGGCTAAGGCCGTATCTACCTTCTACGGACGCATTACGGACTCTATGCGTATGGACCCGTTAGCGAGGCTACATGAGGAGGTGGAAAGCGTCTCGGGGCTTGCCTGCTTCTCAAATCAACGATATGACAACTTTCATCAATCTACCAGGGGCGTCGGCCAAAAAATGGCTCTGGAGCGTCGGGGCTAAGGCCGTATCTACCTTCTACGGACGCATTACGGACTCTATGCGTATGGACCCGTTAGCGAGGCTACATGGGGAGGTGGAAAGCGTCTCGGGGCTTGCCTGCTTCTCAAAACAACGATAGGACAACTTTCATCAATCTACCAGGGGCGTCGGCCAAAAAATGGCTCTGGAGCGTCGGGGCTAAGGCCGTATCTACCTTCTACGGACGCATTACGGACTCTATGCGTATGGACCCGTTAGCGAGGCTACATGGGGAGGTGGAAAGCGTCTCGGGGCTTGCCTGCTTCTCAAAACAACGATAAGACAACTTTCATCAATCTACCAGGGGCGTCGGCCAAAAAATGGCTCTGGAGCGTCGGGGCTAAGGCCGTATCTACCTTCTACGGACGCATTACGGACTCTATGCGTATGGACCCGTTAGCGAGGCTACATGGGGAGGTGGAAAGCGTCTCGGGGCTTGCCTGCTTCTCAAAACAACGATATGACAACTTTCATCAATCTACCAGGGGCGTCGGCCAAAAAATGGCTCTGGAGCGTCGGGGCTAAGGCCGTATCTACCTTCTACGGACGCATTACGGACTCTATGCGTATGGACCCGTTAGCGAGGCTACATGGGGAGGTGGAAAGCGTCTCGGGGCTTGCCTGCTTCTCAAAACAACGATATGACAACTTTCATCAATCTACCAGGGGCGTCGGCCAAAAAATGGCTCTGGAGCGTCGGGGCTAAGGCCGTATCTACCTTCTACGGACGCATTACGGACTCTATGCGTATGGAACCGTTAGCGAGGCTACATGGGGAGGTGGAAAGCGTCTCGGGGCTTGCCTGCTTCTCAAAACAACGATATGACAACTTTCATCAATCTACCAGGGGCGTCGGCAAAAAATGGCTCTGGAGCGTCGGGGCTAAGGCCGTATCTACCTTCTACGGACGCATTACGGACTCTATGCGTATGGACCCGTTAGCGAGGCTACATGGGGAAGGTGGAAAGCGTCTCGGGGCTTGCTTGCTCTCAAAACAACGATATGACAACTTTCATCAATCTACCAGGGGCGTCGGCCAAAAAATGGCTCTGGAGCGTCGGGGCTAAGGCCGTATCTACCTTCTACGGACGCATTACGGACTCTATGCGTATGGACCGGTTCGTGAGGCTACATGGGGAGGTGGAAAGCGTCTCGGGGCTTGCCTGCTTCTCAAAACATCGATATGACAACTTTCATCCATCTACCAGGGGCGTCGGCCAAAAAATGGCTCTGGAGCGTCGGGGCTAAGGCCGTATCTACCTTCTACGGACGCATTACGGACTCTATGCGTATGGACCGGTTAGCGAGGCTACATGGGGAGGTGGAAAGCGTCTCGGGGCTTGCCTGCTTCTCAAAACAACGATAAGACAACTTTCATCAATCTACCAGGGGCGTCGGCCAAAAAATGGCTCTGGAGCGTCGGGGCTAAGGCCGTATCTACCTTCTACGGACGCATTACGGACTCTATGCGTATGGACCCGTTAGCGAGGCTACATGGGGAGGTGGAAAGCGTCTCGGGGCTTGCCTGCTTCTCAAAACAACGATATGACAACTTTCATCAATCTACCAGGGGCGTCGGCCAAAAAATGGCTCTGGAGCGTCGGGGCTAAGGCCGTATCTACCTTCTACGGACGCATTACGGACTCTATGCGTATGGACCCGTTAGCGAGGCTACATGGGAAGGTGGAAAGCGTCTCGGGGCTTGCCTGCTTCTCAAAACAACGATATGACAACTTTCATCAATCTACCAGGGGCGTCGGCCAAAAAATGGCTCTGGAGCGTCGGGGCTAAGGCCGTATCTACCTTCTACGGACGCATTACGGACTCTATGCGTATGGACCGGTTAGCGAGGCTACATGGGGAGGTGGAAAGCGTCTCGGGGCTTGCCTGCTTCTCAAAACATCGATATGACAACTTTCATCAATCTACCAGGGGCGTCGGCCAAAAAATGGCTCTGGAGCGTCGGGGCTAAGGCCGTATCTACCTTCTACGGACGCATTACGGACTCTATGCGTATGGACCGGTTAGCGAGGCTACATGGGGAGGTAGAAAGCGTCTCGGGGCTTGCCTGCTTCTCAAAACAACGATAAGACAACTTTCATCAATCTACCAGGGGCGTCGGCCAAAAAATGGCTCTGGAGCGTCGGGGCTAAGGCCGTATCTACCTTCTACGGACGCATTACGGACTCTATGCGTATGGACCCGTTAGCGAGGCTACATGGGGAGGTGGAAAGCGTCTCGGGGCTTGCCTGCTTCTCAAAACAACGATATGACAACTTTCATCAATCTACCAGGGGCGTCGGCCAAAAAATGGCTCTGGAGCGTCGGGGCTAAGGCCGTATCTACCTTCTACGGACGCATTACGGACTCTATGCGTATGGACCCGTTAGCGAGGCTACATGGGGAGGTGGAAAGCGTCTCGGGGCTTGCCTGCTTCTCAAAACAACGATATGACAACTTTCATCAATCTACCAGGGGCGTCGGCCAAAAAATGGCTCTGGAGCGTCGGGGCTAAGGCCGTATCTACCTTCTACGGACGCATTACGGACTCTATGCGTATGGACCCGTTAGCGAGGCTACATGGGGAGGTGGAAAGCGTCTCGGGGCTTGCCTGCTTCTCAAATCAACGATATGACAACTTTCATCAATCTACCAGGGGCGTCGGCCAAAAAATGGCTCTGGAGCGTCGGGGCTAAGGCCGTATCTACCTTCTACGGACGCATTACGGACTCTATGCGTATGGACCCGTTAGCGAGGCTACATGGGGAGGTGGAAAGCGTCTCGGGGCTTGCCTGCTTCTCAAAACAACGATATGACAACTTTCATCAATCTACCAGGGGCGTCGGCCAAAAAATGGCTCTGGAGCGTCGGGGCTAAGGCCGTATCTACCTTCTACGGACGCATTACGGACTCTATGCGTATGGACCTGTTAGCGAGGCTACATGGGGAGGTGGAAAGCGTCTCGGGGCTTGCCTGCTTCTCAAAACAACGATAAGACAACTTTCATCAATCTACCAGGGGCGTCGGCCAAAAAATGGCTCTGGAGCGTCGGGGCTAAGGCCGTATCTACCTTCTACGGACGCATTACGGACTCTATGCGTATGGACCCGTTAGCGAGGCTACATGGGGAGGTGGAAAGCGTCTCGGGGCTTGCCTGCTTCTCAAAACAACGATATGACAACTTTCATCAATCTACCAGGGGCGTCGGCCAAAATATGGCTCTGGAGCGTCGGGGCTAAGGCCGTATCTACCTTCTACGGACGCATTACGGACTCTATGCGTATGGACCCGTTAGCGAGGCTACATGGGGAGGTGGAAAGCGTCTCGGGGCTTGCCTGCTTCTCAAATCAACGATATGACAACTTTCATCAATCTACCAGGGATGTCGGCCAAAATATGGCTCTGGAGCGTCGGGGCTAAGGCCGTATCTACCTTCTACGGACGCATTACGGACTCTATGCGTATGGACCCGTTAGCGAGGCTACATGGGGAGGTGGAAACCGTCTCGGGGGCTTGCCTGCTTCTCGAATCAACGATTCGACAACTTTCATCAATCTATCAGGGATGTCGGCCAAAAAATGGCTCTGGAGCGTCGGGGCTAAGGCCGTATCTACCTTTCTACGGACGCATTACGGACTCTATGCGTATGGACCCGTTAGCGAGGCTACATGGGGAGGTGGAAAGCGTCTCGGGGCTTGCCTGCTTCTCAAAACAACGATATGACAACTTTCATCAATCTACCAGGGGCGTCGGCCAAAAAATGGCTCTGGAGCGTCGGGGCTAAGGCCGTATCTACCTTCTACGGACGCATTACGGACTCTATGCGTATGGACCCGTTAGCGAGGCTACATGGGGAGGTGGAAAGCGTCTCGGGGCTTGCCTGCTTCTCAAAACAACGATATGACAACTTTCATCAATCTACCAGGGGCGTCGGCCAAAATATGGCTCTGGAGCGTCGGGGCTAAGGCCGTATCTACCTTCTACGGACGCATTACGGACTCTATGCGTATGAACCCGTTAGCGAGGCTACATGGGGAGGTGGAAAGCGTCTCGGGGCTTGCCTGCTTCTCAAAACAACGATTTGACAACTTTCATCAATCTACCAGGGGCGTCGACCAAAAAATGGCTCTGGAGCGTCGGGGCTAAGGCCGTATCTACCTTCTACGGACGCATTACGGACTCTATGCGTATGGACCCGTTAGCGAGGCTACATGAGAAGGTGGAAAGCGTCTCGGGGCTTGCCTGCTTCTCAAATCAACGATATGACAACTTTCATCAATCTACCAGGGGTGTCGGCCAAAAAATGGCTCTGGAGCGTCGGGGCTAAGGCCGTATCTACCTTCTACGGACGCATTACGGACTCTATGCGTATGGACCCGTTAGCGAGGCTACATGGGGAGGTGGAAAGCGTCTCGGGGCTTGCCTGCTTCTCAAAACAACGATAAGACAACTTTCATCAATCTACCAGGGGCGTCGGCCAAAAAATGGCTCTGGAGCGTCGGGGCTAAGGCCGTATCTACCTTCTACGGACGCATTACGGACTCTATGCGTATGGACCCGTTAGCGAGGCTACATGGGGAGGTGGAAAGCGTCTCGGGGCTTGCCTGCTTCTCAAAACAACGATATGACAACTTTCATCAATCTACCAGGGGCGTCGGCCAAAAAATGGCTCTGGAGCGTCGGGGCTAAGCCCCGTATCTACCTTCTACGGACGCATTACGGACTCTATGCGTACGGACCCGTTAGCGAGGCCCATATGAGGTGGAAAGCCCCTCGGGGCTCCCCTGCTTCTCAAAACAACGATATGACAACTTTCATCAATCTACCAGGGGTGTCGGCCAAAAAATGGCTCTTGAGCGTCGGCGCTAAGGCGGTATCTACCTTCTACGGACGAATTACGCCCTCTATGCGTATGGACCCGTTAGCGAGGCTACATGGGGAGGTGGAAAGCGTCTCGGGGCTTGCCTGCTTCTCAAAACAACGATAAGACAACTTTCATCAATCTACCAGGGGCGTCGGCCAAAAAATGGCTCTGGAGCGTCGGGGCTAAGGCCGTATCTACCTTCTACGGACGCATTACGGACTCTATGCGTATGGACCCGTTAGCGAGGCTACATGGGGAGGTGGAAAGCGTCTCGGGGCTTGCCTGCTTCTCAAATCAACGATATGACAACTTTCATCAATCTACCAGGGGCGTCGGCCAAAAAATGGCTCTGGAGCGTCGGGGCTAAGGCCGTATCTACCTTCTACGGACGCATTACGGACTCTATGCGTATGGACCGGTTCGTGCGGCTACATGGAGAGGTGGAAAGCGTCTCGGGGCTTGCCTGCTTCTCAAAACAACGATATGACAACTTTCATCAATCTACCAGGGGCGTCGGCCAAAAAATGGCTCTGGAGCGTCGGGGCTAAGGCCGTATCTACCTTCTACGGACGCATTACGGACTCTATGCGTATGGACCCGTTAGCGAGGCTACAGGGGGAGGTGGAAAGCGTCTCGGGGCTTGCCTGCTTCTCAAAACAACGATATGACAACTTTCATCCAATCTACCAGGGGCGTCGGGCAAAATATGGCTCTGGAGCGTCGGGGCTAAGGCCGTATCTACCTTCTACGGACGCATTACGGACTCTATGCGTATGGACCCGTTCGCGAGGCTACATGGGGGAGGTGGAAGCGTCTCCGGGGCTTGCCTGCTTCTCAAAACAACGATTTGACAACTTTCATCAATCTACCAGGGGCGTCGACCAAAAAATGGCTCTGGAGCGTCGGGGCTAAGGCCGTATCTACCTTCTACGGACGCATTACGGACTCTTTGCGTATGGACCCGTTAGCGAGGCTACATGGGGAGGTAAAAAGCGTCTCGGGGCTTGCCTTCTTCTCAAAACAACGATATGACAACTTTCATCAATCTACCAGGGGCGTCGGCCAAAATATGGCTCTGGAGCGTCGGGGCTAAGGCCGTATCTACCTTCTACGGACGCATTACGGACTCTATGCCGTATGGGACCTGTTCAGCGAGGCTACCATGGGGGAGGTGGAAATGCGTCTTCGGGGCTTGCCTGCTTCTCAAAACAACAGATAATGACAACTTTTCATCAATCTGGCGTGGGGCGTCAGACCAGAATATTGGCTCTGGAGCGTCGGGGCTAAGTCTCGTATCTACCTTCTACAGGACGCATTACGAGACTCTATGCGTATGGTCGCGATTAGCGAGGCTACATGTGGGAGGTGGAAAGCGTCTCGCGGCTTTCTCGCTTCTCAAGAACAACGATATGACAACTTTCTTCAATCTGCCAGGGGCGTCGGCCAAATAATGGCTCTGGAGCGTCGGGGCTAAGGCCGTATCTACCTTCTACGGACGCATTACGGACTCTATGCGTATGGACCGATTAGCGAGGCTACATGGGGAGGTGGAAAGCGTCTCGGGGCTTGCCTGCTTCTCAAAACAACGATATGACAACTTTCATCAATCTACCAGGGGCGTCGGCCAAAAAATGGCTCTGGAGCGTCGGGGCTAAGGCCGTATCTACCTTCTACGGACGCATTACGGACTCTATGCGTATGGACCCGTTAGCGAGGCTACATGGGGAGGTGGAAAGCGTCTCGGGGCTTGCCTGCTTCTCAAAACAACGATAAGACAACTTTCATCAATCTACCAGGGGCGTCGGCCAAAAAATGGCTCTGGAGCGTCGGGGCTAAGGCCGTATCTACCTTCTACGGACGCATTACGGACTCTATGCGTATGGAACCGTTAGCGAGGCTACATGGGGAGGTGGAAAGCGTCTCGGGGCTTGCCTGCTTCTCAAAACAACGATATGACAACTTTCATCAATCTACCAGGGGCGTCGGCCAAAAAATGGCTCTGGAGCGTCGGGGCTAAGGCCGTATCTACCTTCTACGGACGCATTACGGACTCTATGCGTATGGACCCGTTAGCGAGGCTACATGGGGAGGTGGAAAGCGTCTCGGGGCTTGCCTGCTTCTCAAAACAACGATATGACAACTTTTATCAATCTACCAGGGGCGTCGGCCAAAAATATGGCTCTGGAGCGTCGGGGCTAAGGCCGTATCTACCTTCTACGGACGCATTACGGACTCTATGCGTATGGACCCGTTCGCGAGGCTACATGGGGAGGTGGAAAGCGTCTCGGGGCTTGCCCTGCTTCTCAAAACAACGATATGACAACTTTCATCAATCTACCCAGGGCGTCGGCCCAAAAAAATGGCTCTGGAGCGTCGGGGCTAAGGGCCGTATCTACCTTCTACGGACGCATTACGGACTCTATGCGTATGGGAACCGTTTAGCGAGGCTACATGGGGAGGTGGGAAAGCGTCTCGGGGCTTGCCTTGCTTCTCAAAAACACGATATGACAGCTTTCATCAATCTATCAAGGGGCGTTCGGCCCAAAAATGGCATCTGGAGCGTCGGGGCTAAGGCCGTATCTACCTTCTACGGACGCATTACGGACTCTATGCGTATGGACCCGTTAGCGAGGCTACATGGGGAGG
>NW_003303732.1:244272-245467 GCF_000142945.1 Phytophthora infestans T30-4 | reverse complement strand
TTTATTGCACGGGTGGCAGACCATCTTTATACCTAAAACACATAATAATATTGCCAATCTTTCCTTCCAATATCCTGCGCGTGGGCGTTCGACAAATAAATATGGCTTTGCGGAGGTCAGGGGGTTAAGGCCCTTTATCTACCTTTCCCGGGCCTCCATTACGGGCCTTTTGCGTGTAGGATCCGTTATGGCGAGGCAAGAAGGGGGAGGAGGGAATCCCTCTCGGGGTCTTTCCTTTCTTTTTCAAAAACAACGATATTGCCAATTTTCCATCAAATCTACCAGGGGCCGTCGAACCAAAATATGGCTTTGGGAGCGTCGGGACTAAGGCCGTATCTTCTTTCTACGGACGCATTACGGACTCTATGCGTATGGCCCCGTTAGCGAGGCTACATGGGGAGGTGGAAAGCGCCTTGGGGCTTGCCTGCTTCTCAAATCAACGATATGACAACTTTCATCAATCTACCAGGGGCGTCGGCCAAAATATGGCTCTGGAGCGTCGGGGCTAAGGACGTATCTACCTTCTACGGACGCATTACAGACTCTATGCGTATGGACCGGTTCGTGAGGCTACATGGGGAGGTGGAAAGCGTCTCGGGGCTTGCCTGCTTCTCAAAACAACGATATGACAACTTTCATCAATCTACCAGGGGCGTCGGCCAAAATATGGCTCTGGAGCGTCGGGGCTAAGGCCGTATCTACCTTCTACGGACGCATTACGGACTCTATGCGTATGGACCCGTTAGCGAGGCTACATGGGGAGGTGGAAAGCGTCTCGGGGCTTGCCTGCTTCTCAAATCACCGATATGACAACTTTCATCAATCTACCAGGGGCGTCGGCCAAAAAATGGCTCTGGAGCGTCGGGGCTAAGGC
The DNA here is from genome assembly GCF_000142945.1 of Phytophthora infestans T30-4. Classification (NCBI taxonomy): domain Eukaryota; phylum Oomycota; class Peronosporomycetes; order Peronosporales; family Peronosporaceae; genus Phytophthora; species Phytophthora infestans. Next base: position 244,593 of record NW_003303732.1, on the reverse strand, counting down.
CGTATCTACCTTCTACGGACGCATTACGGACTCTATGCGTATGGACCCGTTAGCGAGGCTACATGGGGAGGTGGAAAGCGTCTCGGGGCTTGCCTGCTTCTCAAAACAACGATATGACAACTTTCATCAATCTACCAGGGGCGTCGGCCAAAAAATGGCTCTGGAGCGTCGGGGCTAAGGCCGTATCTACCTTCTACGGACGCATTACGGACTCTATGCGTATGAACCCGTTAGCGAGGCTACATGGGGAGGTGGAAAGCGTCTCGGCGCTTGCCTGCTTCTCAAATCACCGATATGACAACTTTCATCAATCTACCAGGG
>NW_003303732.1:223784-243396 GCF_000142945.1 Phytophthora infestans T30-4 | reverse complement strand
GAACCGTCTCGGGGCTTTCCTGCTTCTCGAATCAACGCTTTGACAACTTTCATCAATCTACCAGGGGTGTCGGCCAAAAAATGGCTCTGGAGCGTCGGGGCTAAGGCCGTATCTACCTTCTACGGACGCATTACGGACTCTATGCGTATGGACCCGTTAGCGAGGCTACATGGGGAGGTGGAAAGCGTCTCGGGGCTTGCCTGCTTCTTAAAACAACGATATGACAACTTTAATCAATCTACCAGGGGCGTCGGCCAAAAATGGCTCTGGAGCGTCGGGGCTAAGGCCGTATCTACCTTCTACGGACGCATTACGGAATCTATGCGTAAGAAACCCGTTAGCGAGGGTAACTGGGGAGGTGGAAAGCGTCTCGGGGCTTGCTTGCTTCTCAAAACAGCGATATGACAACTTTCATCAATCTACCAGGGGCGTCGGCCAAAAAATGGCTCTGGAGCGTCGGGGCTAAGGCCGTATCTACCTTCTACGGACGCATTACGGACTCTATGCGTATGGACCCGTTAGCGAGGCTACATGGGGAGGTGGAAAGCGTCTCGGGGCTTGCCTGCTTCTCAAAACAACGATATGACAACTTTCATCAATCTACCAGGGGCGTCGGCCCAAAAATGGCTCTTGAGCGTCGGGGCTAAGGCCGTATCTACCTTCTACGGACGCATTACGGACTCTATGCGTATGGACCCGTTACCGAGGCTACATGGGGAGGGTAGAAACCGTCTCGGGGCTTTGCCTGCTTCTCGAATCAACGCTATGACAACTTTCATCAATCTACCAGGGGTGTCGGGCCAAAAATGGCTCTGGAGCGTCGGGGCTAAGGCCGTATCTACCTTTTACGGACGCATTACGGACTCTATGCGTATGGACCGGTTCGTGAGGCTACATGGGGAGGTGGAAAGCGTCTCGGGGCTTGCCTGCTTCTCAAAACAACGATATGACAACTTTCATCAATCTACCAGGGGCGTCGGCCAAAATATGGCTCTGGAGCGTCGGGGCTAAGGCCGTATCTACCTTCTACGGACGCATTACGGACTCTATGCGTATGGACCGGTTCGTGAGGCTACATGGGGAGGTGGAAAGCGTCTCGGGGCTTGCCTGCTTCTCAAATCAACGATATGACAACTTTCATCAATCTACCAGGGGCGTCGACCAAAAAATGGCTCTGGAGCGTCGGGGCTAAGGCCGTATCTACCTTCTACGGACGCATTACGGACTCTATGCGTATGGACCGGTTCGTGAGGCTACATGGGGAGGTGGAAAGCGTCTCGGGGCTTGCCTGCTTCTCAAAACAACGATATGACAACTTTCATCAATCTACCAGGGGCGTCGGCCAAAGTATGGGCTCTGGGAGCGTCGGGGCTAAGGCCGTATCTAACTTTCTACGGGACGCATTACGGACTCTATGCGTATGGGACCCGGTTAGCGAGGCTACACGGGGAAGGTCGAAAGCGTCTCGGGGCCTTGCCTGCCTCCTCAAACAACGATATGACAACTTTCATCAATCTACCAGGGGCGTCCGGCCAAAATATGGCTCTGGAGCGTCGGGGCTAAGGCCGTATCTACCTTCTACGGACGCATTACGGACTCTATGCGTATGGACCGGTTCGTGAGGCTACATGGGGAGGTGGAAAGCATCTCGGGGCTTGCCTGCTTCTCAAATCAACGATATGACAACTTTCATCAATCTACCAGGGGCGTCGGCCAAAAAATGGCTCTGGAGCGTCGGGGCTAAGGCCGTATCTACCTTCTACGGACGCATTACGGACTCTATGCGTATGGACCGGTTCGTGAGGCTACATGGGGAGGTGGAAAGCGTCTCGGGGCTTGCCTGCTTCTCAAAACAACGATATGACAACTTTCATCAATCTACCAGGGGCGTCGGCCAAAGTATGGCTCTGGAGCGTCGGGGCTAAGGCCGTATCTACCTTCTACGGACGCATTACGGACTCTATGCGTATGGACCCGTTAGCGAGGCTACATGGGGAGGTGGAAAGCGTCTCGGGGCTTGCCTGCTTCTCAAAACAACGATATGACAACTTTCATCAATCTACCAGGGGCGTCGGCCAAAATATGGCTCTGGAGCGTCGGGGCTAAGGCCGTATCTACCTTCTACGGACGCATTACGGACTCTATGCGTATGGACCCGTTAGCGAGGCTACATGGGGAGGTGGAAAGCGTCTCGGGGCTTGCCTGCTTCTCAAATCAACGATATGACAACTTTCATCAATCTACCAGGGGCGTCGGCCAAAAAATGGCTCTGGAGCGTCGGGGCTAAGGCCGTATCTACCTTCTACGGACGCATTACGAGCTCTGTGCGTATGGACCCGTTAGCGAGGCTACACGGGGAGGTGGAAAGCGTCTCGGGGCTTGCCTTCTTCTCAAATCAACGATATGACAACTTTCATCAATCTACCAGGAGCGTCGGCCAAAAAATGGCTCTGGAGCGTCGGGGCTAAGGCCGTATCTACCTTCTACGGACGCATTACGGACTCTTTGCGTATGGACCCGTTAGCGAGGCTACATGGGGAGGTGGAAAGCGTCTCGGGGCTTGCCTGCTTCTCAAATCAACGATATGACAACTTTCATCAATCTACCAGGGGCGTCGGCCAAAAAATGGCTCTGGGGCGTCGGGGCTAAGGCCGTATCTACCTTCTACGGACGCATTACGGACTCTATGCGTATGGACCCGTTAGCGAGGCTACATGGGGAGGTGGAAAGCGTCTCGGGGCTTGCCTTCTTCTCAAATCAACGATATGACAACTTTTATCAATCTACCAGGAGCGTCGGCCAAAAAATGGCTCTGGAGCGTCGGGGCTAAGGCCGTATCTACCTTCTACGGACGCATTACGGACTCTATGCGTATGGACCCGTTAGCGAGGCTACATGGGGAGGTGGAAAGCGTCTCGGGGCTTGCCTGCTTCTCAAAACAACGATATGACAACTTTCATCAATCTACCAGGGGCGTCGGCCAAAAAATGGCTCTGGAGCGTCGGGGCTAAGGCCGTATCTACCTTCTACGGACGCATTACGGACTCTATGCGTATGGACCCGTTAGCGAGGCTACATGGGGAGGTGGAAAGCGTCTCGGGGCTTGCCTGCTTCTCAAATCAACGATATGACAACTTTCATCAATCTACCAGGGGCGTCGGCCCAAAAAATGGCTCTGGAGCGTCGGGGCTAAGGCCGTATCTACCTTCTACGGACGCATTACGGACTCTATGCGTATGGACCCGTTAGCGAGGCTACATGGGGAGGTGGAAAGCATCTCGGGGCTTGCCTGCTTCTCAAATCAACGATATGACAACTTTCATCAATCTACCAGGGGCGTCGGCCAAAAAATGGCTCTGGAGCGTCGGGGCTAAGGCCGTATCTACCTTCTACGGACGCATTACGGACTCTTTGCGTATGGACCCGTTAGCGAGGCTACAGATGGAGGAGGATAGCGTCTCGGGGCTTGCCTGCTTCTCAAATCAACGATATGACAACTTTCATCAATCTACCAGGGGCGTCGGCCAAAACATGGCTCTGGAGCGTCGGGGCTAAGGCCGTATCTACCTTCTACGGACGCATTACGGACTCTATGCGTATGGACCCGTTAGCGAGGCTACATGGGGAGGTGGAAAGCGTCTCGGGGCTTGCCTGCTTCTCAAATCAACGATATGACAACTTTTATCAATCTACCAGGGGCGTCGGCCAAAAAATGGCTCTGGAGCGTCGGGGCTAAGGCCGTATCTACCTTCTACGGACGCATTACGGACTCTTTGCGTATGGACCCGTTAGCGAGGCTACATGGGGAGGTGGAAAGCGTCTCGGGGCTTGCCTGCTTCTCAAATCAACGATATGACAACTTTCATCAATCTACCAGGGGCGTCGGCCAAAAAATGGCTCTGGAGCGTCGGGGCTAAGGCCGTATCTACCTTCTACGGACGCATTACGGACTCTATGCGTATGGACCCGTTAGCGAGGCTACATGGGGAGGTGGAAAGCGTCTTGGGGCTTGCCTGCTTCTCAAATCAACGATATGACAACTTTCATCAATCTACCAGGGGCGTCGGCGAAAAAATGGCTCTGGAGCGTCGGGGCTAAGGCCGTATCTACCTTCTACGGACGCATTACGGACTCTTTGCGTATGGACCCGTTAGCGAGGCTACATGGGAGGTGGAAAGCGTCTTGGGGCTTGCCTGCTTCTCAAATCAACGATATGACAACTTTCATCAATCTACCAGGGGCGTCGGCCAAAAAATGGCTCTGGAGCGTCGGGGCTAAGGCCGTATCTACCTTCTACGGACGCATTACGGACTCTTTGCGTATGGACCCCGTTCGCGAGGCTACAAGGGGAGGTGGAAAGCATCTCGGGGCTTGCCTGCTTCTCAATTCAACGATATGACAACTTTCATCAATCTCACAGAGGCGTCGGCCAAAACATGGCTCTGGAGCGTCGGGGCTAAGGCCGTATCTGCAATGTACGGACGCATTACGGACTCTATGCGTAAGGACCCGTTAGCGAGGCTACATGAGGAGGTGGAAAGCGTCTCGGGGCTTGCCTGCTTCTCAAAACAACGATATGACAACTTTCATCAATCTACCAGGGGCGTCGGCCAAAATATGGCTCTGGAGCGTCGGGGCTAAGGCCGTATCTACCTTCTACGGACGCATTACGGACTCTATGCGTATGGACCCGTTAGCGAGGCTACATGGGGAGGTGGAAAGCGTCTCGGGGCTTGCCTGCTTCTCAAAACAACGATTTGACAACTTTCATCAATCTACCAGGGGCGTCGGCCAAAAAATGGCTCTGGAGCGTCGGGGCTAAGGCCGTATCTACCTTCTACGGACGCATTACGGACTCTATGCGTATGGACCCGTTAGCGAGGCTACATGGGGAGGTGGAAAGCGTCTCGGGGCTTGCCTGCTTCTCAAAACAACGATATGAGAACTTTTATCAATCTACCAGGGGCGTCGGCCAAAAAATGGCTCTGGAGCGTCGGGGCTAAGGCCGTATCTACCTTCTACGGACGCATTACGGACTCTATGCGTATGGACCCGTTAGCGAGGCTACATGGGGAGGTGGAAAGCGTCTCGGGGCTTGCCTGCTTCTCAAAACAACGATATGACAACTTTCATCAATCTACCAGGGGCGTCGGCCAAAAAATGGCTCTGGAGCGTCGGGGCTAAGGCCGTATCTACCTTCTACGGACGCATTACGGGACTCTTTGCGTATGGACCCGTTAGCGAGGCTACATGGGGAGGTGGAAAGCGTCTCGGGGCTTGCCTGCTTCTCAAAACAACGATATGACAACTTTCATCAATCTACCAGGGGCGTCGGCCAAAAAATGGCTCTGGAGCGTCGGGGCTAAGGCCGTATCTACCTTCTACGGACGCATTACGGACTCTATGCGTATGGACCCGTTAGCGAGGCTACATGGGGAGGTGGAAAGCGTCTCGGGGCTTGCCTGCTTCTCAAAACAACGATATGACAACTTTCATCAATCTACCAGGGGCGTCGGCCAAAAAATGGCTCTGGAGCGTCGGGGCTAAGGCCGTATCTACCTTCTACGGACGCATTACGGACTCTATGCGTATGGACCCGTTAGCGAGGCTACATGGGGAGGTGGAAAGCGTCTCGGGGCTTGCCTGCTTCTCAAATCAACGATATGACAACTTTTATCAATCTACCAGGGGGTCGGGCAAAAAATGGCTCTGGAGCGTCGGGGCTAAGGGCGGATCTACCTTCTACCGACGCATTACGGACTCTATGCCTATGGAACCCGTAGCGAAGCTACATGGGGAGGTGGAAAGCGTCTCGGGGCTTGCCTGCTTCTCCAATCAACGATATGAGAACTTTCATCAATCTACCAAGGGGGTCGGGCAAAAAATGGCTCTGGGGGCGTCGGGGCTAAGGGCCGTATCTACCTTTCTACGGACGCATTACGGACCTTATGCGTATGGAACCCGTTAGCGAGGCTACATGGGGAGGTGGAAAGCGTCTTCGGGGCTTGCCTGGTTCTCAAATCAACGATATGACAACTTTTCATCAATCTACCAGGGGCGTCGGCCAAAATATGGCTCTGGAGCGTCGGGGCTAAGGCCCGTATCTACCTTCTACCGACGCATTACGAGCTCTATGCGTATGGACCCGTTAGCGAGGCTACATGGGGAGGTGGATAGCGTCTCGGGGCTTGCCTGCTTCTCAAAACAACGATATGACAACTTTCATCAATCTACCAGGGGCGTCGGCCAAAAAATGGCTCTGGAGCGTCGGGGCTAAGGCCGTATCTACCTTCTACGGACGCATTACGGACTCTATGCGTATGGACCCGTTAGCGAGGCTACATGGGGAGGTGGAAAGCGTCTCGGGGCTTGCCTGCTTCTCAAATCAACGATATGACAACTTTCATCAATCTACCAGGGGCGTCGGCCAAAAAATGGCTCTGGAGCGTCGGGGCTAAGGCCGTATCTACCTTCTACGGACGCATTACGGACTCTTTGCGTATGGACCCGTTAGCGAGGCTACACGGGGAGGTGGAAAGCGTCTCGGGGCTTGCCTGCTTCTCAAATCAACGATATGACAACTTTCATCAATCTACCAGGGGCGTCGGCCAAAAAATGGCTCTGGGGCGTCGGGGCTAAGGCCGTATCTACCTTCTACGGACGCATTACGGACTCTATGCGTATGGACCCGTTAGCGAGGCTACACGGGGAGGTGGAAAGCGTCTCGGGGCTTGCCTGCTTTTCAAATCAACGATATGACAACTTTCATCAATCTACCAGGGGCGTCGGCCAAAAAATGGCTCTGGAGCGTCGGGGCTAAGGCCGTATCTACCTTCTACGGACGCATTACGGACTCTATGCGTATGGACCCGTTAGCGAGGCTACATGGGGAGGTGGAAAGCGTCTTGGGGCTTGCCTGCTTCTCAAATCAACGATATGACAACTTTCATCAATCTACCAGGGGCGTCGGCCAAAAAATGGCTCTGGAGCGTCGGGGCTAAGGCCGTATCTACCTTCTACGGACGCATTACGGACTCTATGCGTATGGACCCGTTAGCGAGGCTACATGGGGAGGTGGAAAGCGTCTCGGGGCTTGCCTTCTTCTCAAATCAACGATATGACAACTTTTATCAATCTACCAGGGGCGTCGGCCAAAAAAATGGCTCTGGGGCGTCGGGGCTAAGGCCGTATCTCCCTTCTACGGACGCATTCCGGACTCTATGGGTATCGTCCCGTTAGCGAGGCTACATGGGGAGGTGGAAAGCGTCTCGGGGCTTGCCTTCTTCTCAAATCAACGATATGACAACTTTTATCAATCTACCAGGGGCGTCGGCCAAAAAATGGCTCTGGGGCGTCGGGGCTAAGGCCGTATCTACCTTCTACGGACGCATTACGGACTCTATGCGTATGGACCCGTTAGCGAGGCTATATGGGGAGGTGGAAAGCGTCTTGGGGCTTGCCTGCTTCTCAAATCAACGATATGACAACTTTCATCAATCTACCAGGGGCGTCGGCCAAAAAATGGCTCTGGAGCGTCGGGGCTAAGGCCGTATCTACCTTCTACGGACGCATTACGCCGCTGAGGGCGGATGGACCCGTTCGCGAGGCTACATGGGGAGTTGTATAGCCGTCTCGGGGCTTGCTTGCTTCTCAAAACAACGATAAGACAACTTTCATCAATCTACCAGGAGCGTCGGCCCAAAAAATGGCTCTGGAGCGTCGGGGCTAAGGCCGTATCTACCTTCTACGGACGCATTACGGACTTTATGCGTATGGACCCGTTAGCGAGGCTACATGGGGATGTGGAAAGCGTCTCGGGGCTTGCCTGCTTCTCAAAACAACGATATGACAACTTTCATCAATCTACCAGGGGCGTCGACCAAAAAATGGCTCTGGAGCGTCGGGGCTAAGGCCGTATCTACCTTCTACGGACGCATTACGGACTCTATGCGTATGGACCCGTTAGCGAGGCTACATGGGGAGGTGGAAAGCGTCTCGGGGCTTGCCTGCTTCTCAAAACAACGATATGACAACTTTCATCAATCTACCAGGGGCGTCGGCCAAAAAATGGCTCTGGAGCGTCGGGGCTAAGGCCGTATCTACCTTCTACGGACGCATTACGGACTCTATGCGTATGGACCCGTTAGCGAGGCTACATGGGGAGGTGGAAAGCGTCTCGGGGCTTGCCTGCTTCTCAAAACAACGATATGACAACTTTCATCAATCTACCAGGGGCGTCGGCCAAAAAATGGCTCTGGAGCGTCGGGGCTAAGGCCGTATCTACCTTCTACGGACGCATTACGGACTCTATGCGTATGGACCGGTTCGTGAGGCTACATGGGGAGGTGGAAAGCGTCTCGGGGCTTGCCTGCTTCTCAAAACAACGATAAGACAACTTTCATCAATCTACCAGGGGCGTCGGCCAAAATATGGCTCTGGAGCGTCGGGGCTAAGGCCGTATCTACCTTCTACGGACGCATTACGGACTCTATGCGTATGGACCCGTTAGCGAGGCTACATGGGGAGGTGGAAAGCGTCTCGGGGCTTGCCTGCTTCTCAAAACAACGATATGACAACTTTCATCAATCTACCAGGGGCGTCGGACAAAAAAATGGGCTCTGGAGCGTCGGGCTAAGGCCGTATCTACCTTCTACGGACGCATTACGGACTCTTTGCGTATGGACCCGTTAGCGAGGCTACACGGGGAGGTGGAAAGCGTCTCGGGGCTTGCCCTGCTTCTCAAATCAACGATATGACAACTTTCATCAATCTACCAGGGGCGTCGGCCAAAAAATGGCTCTGGAGCGTCGGGGCTAAGGCCGTATCTACCTTCTACGGACGCATTACGGACTCTTTGCGTATGGACCCGTTAGCGAGGCTACATGGGGAGGTGGAAAGCGTCTCGGGGCTTGCCTGCTTCTCAAATCAACGATATGACAACTTTCATCAATCTACCAGGGGCGTCGGCCAAAAAATGGCTCTGGAGCGTCGGGGCTAAGGCCGTATCTACCTTCTACGGACGCATTACGGACTCTTTGCGTATGGACCCGTTAGCGAGGCTACATGGGGAGGTGGAAAGCGTCTCGGGGCTTGCCTGCTTCTCAAATCAACGATATGACAACTTTCATCAATCTACCAGGGGCGTCGGCCAAAAAATGGCTCTGGAGCGTCGGGGCTAAGGCCGTATCTACCTTCTACGGACGCATTACGGACTCTTTGCGTATGGACCCGTTCGCGAGGCTACATGGGGAGGTGGAAAGCATCTCGGGGCTTGCCTGCTTCTCAAATCACCGATATGACAACTTTCATCAATCTACCAGGGGCGTCGGCCAAAAAATGGCTCTGGGGCGTCGGGGCTAAGGCCGTATCTACCTTCTACGGACGCATTACGAACTCTTTGCGTATGGACCCGCTTGCGAGGCTACATGGGTAGGTGGAAAGCGTCTCGGGGCTTGCCTGCTTCTCAAATCAACGATATGACAACTTTCATCAATCTACCAGGGGCGTCGGCCAAAAAATGGCTCTGGAGCGTCGGGGCTAAGGCCGTATCTACCTTCTACGGACGCATTACGGACTCTTTGCGTATGGACCCGTTAGCGAGGCTACAGATGGAGGAGGATAGCGTCTCGGGGCTTGCCTGCTTCTCAAATCAACGATATGACAACTTTCATCAATCTACCAGGGGCGTCGGCCAAAAAATGGCTCTGGGGCGTCGGGGCTAAGGCCGTATCTACCTTCTACGAACGCATTACGGACGCTTTGCGTATGGACCCGTTAGCGAGGCTACACGGGGAGGTGGAAAGCGTCTCGGGGCTTGCCTGCTTTTCAAATCAACGATATGACAACTTTTATCAATCTACCAGGGGCGTCGGCCAAAAAATGGCTCTGGGGCGTCGGGGCTAAGGCCGTATCTACCTTCTACGGACGCATTACGGACTCTTTGCGTATGGACCCGTTAGCGAGGCTACATGGGGAGGTGGAAAGCGTCTTGGGGCTTGCCTGCTTCTCAAATCAACAATATGACAACTTTCATCAATCTACCAGGGGCGTCGGCCAAAAAATGGATCTGGAGCGTCGGGGCTAAGGCCGTATCTACCTTCTACGGACGCATTACGGACTCTTTGCGTATGGACCCGTTCGCGAGGCTACATGGGGAGGTGGAAAGCGTCTCGGGGCTTGCCTGTAACGGGCCAGGTATTTACTCCGTTACTTGCTTACAATATAGTGTTGAGGAAGCTCGCAATAGGACGACTGAGGCTTAGGTTTAACTAAAATTAACGCTGACTTTATTTTAGGACCAAGACCACAGCCCTGGCCACTCAAATACACGTCATAGTCCAATCGGCTAATAATGGGTCTGGCTCCCCATATATCAGCCAATGGCATGACAGCATTTCAGCACACGCTAGTCGTGTGCTGATGCACCTACTTATGTAAAGAAATCTATCTACTTATGTAATGGAGGGGCCCATTACATTACTCCCTCTTAAAGTTGCACTTACGCAACATAAGCAGTGGGCGAAGAACAAATCAATCTACAAGAGGATGGCGAACGGGGACTTGGCTAACGGGCGAAGCGAAACAGAGGCGGAGACATCTCCTGCGAAGCGCAGGAGCGACACAACTCGACTTGCGGAGAAGACGACAAGCAGCACGATGGATCAGCAGCGGACGGGAACACCGACGACGGCGACGTCGTCAGCCGCAGCGGCACGGGGCACGCACATGATGGACGACCAGCTCCGGGCATGGGCTCTCCACGATATATCCGGAGCGCGGGCTCTGGACACGCTGGACACGATGAAGGATCACTTCCGGCGCTTCCGTGGATTGCGGCAGAAGCCTGTCGAGGGTGTCGCATATGGCGCATTGCAGGAGTCGTGGTGCGCTTTCATCCGGCGTTGGAACCGGACGCAGGAAGAAGGGGAGAGCTTCGTCGGCTGGTTGGTGTACCGCGCGGAGATCGTCAAGAAGCACTCGCTCACAGAACTCCGTGAGTGCGTCTGCACCAGCGCATGGGAGGACATGCGCCGCATCTGCTACGTGAGGGTCGCTGAAGGTTGTGGTACTTGTACTGGATCGCGTCCGACTGTCGAGGAGTGGAGAAGTCACATCGCCGAGTACCCGCTCGGTGAACAAGAACACGGGTGGATCGAGCAGTATCGTCGCTCGTTGGCCGAGAACGTGCGCGCCTCTAGTCGCGCCGGCTCACGCCGACGCTCTGCACGTGAAGATTCTTGACATCGGACTCGGTCTCGTTCGCGCAGCCGCTCAAGCCGCCGATCTCGATCTCGTTCGCGTGGTCGTCCAAGTCGTCGTTCTCGATCACGTTCGCGTGGTCGCCCAAGTCATCGATCTCGATCACGCTGCGTGATCGCATGAGTCGTTCTCCTCGTGCGAGCTGGCATGCGGCACATGGTGGTTCGCAGCGAAATTGGACTCATACGCCTGGACCACATTCAGAACGTCACGAAGGAGATTGGCACAAGGGTCCCACGTATCCTCGTCGGAAGGAAACCCGAGCCATCGTACCCGATAGCGACGGTCGGCCGGAACATCGTGGGCGAGCCCACGATGACGTTTGGGAGCGCGAAGTGGATCTTCGTGGGCAACGATGTGCTCAACAATCCAGCGGGTATCTCCGGCAGCGTCAACAATAGGAGGAGGGCCGTTGCGTCGAAAACACTCGCGTTCTGGCTGCCCATAGCGAGAACGACTTGCTGAACCGGTACTGGGATTCCCAGCAGCAATTGGATGAGGCTCTCGATTCCCGGGCCACCGGGGAGAGTGCGCAGCTGCGTCAGTCGAGCCGAGAGATCCTTGCTCGGTTGCAGATGCTGGAGAGGTCGGTTCACGGTCGTTTACAGACGGGGACACAGCCTCGAGATCCGACTCCTGGTGCGGATGGATCGATGGCTCGCCGCGCCCGTCGGGAAGGTCGCTCGACGCATGCTCCGGCTCAGTAGCCTGAGACGACGCTGGAATCCTAGCGGGGTAATACTTCTTGAGTCGTCCGACGTAAAACGTCGGATGCAGACGTAGTGACGTAGGAATGGCAAGCGTGTAAGCATCACCAATGGTCTTGATTACCGTAAACGGCCCAATAAAGCGCGGCGCGAGTTTGTTCGCGCCGAGGTTGGTAACCGCAGCGTTTCTGATATCTTCAGTCAACAGGAGCACGCGTTCGCCTGTCGTAAACGTGGCCGTGTTCTTGCGGCCAGTCTTATCGGTGTTCTCCTTCTTCTTGTCCACTGCATCCTGCAGTGCGTCTCGAACATAGCGGGTGACCGCTTGGCGCTGTAGTACGAAGTCAGATACGACTACGGAGTCGATTGATCGCGCCGAAGCATGCTTCGGCGCGTAGTTAGCTGGCGCAAGTAGGCTCGATGCGGAGCGTATCACTGTGTTTACCGACGTGGGGACAGGGGATACACTCGAGATATCATTACCAACCGGTGTAAGTACCGGTTGACCCAGTACCGGTGTTGCCGCCGGGGACAGCGGAGCTGAAGTAGAAGGCTTATCGACAGCTTCTTCCTCACCCAAAGTGGAGACACACGGCGCTGTGGGATGGCCCACGGCGAGGAGAGCAGGGACACGCGGGTGTCGCGCGTTGTTAATGAAGACGGACGTCAGGCCAGTCGACGCGTGTACCGCGTTGTTCAGCGCGAACTCGGCCAGAGGCAGAAACGAGCTCCAGCTGGAGAACGACGTCGCGTAGCTTCGAAGAACATCTTCGAGGACGCGATTTACGCGCTCTGTCTGGCCATCCGTTTCCGGATGGGCTGCTATGGACATCAACAGCTTCGAGCCCAGTAGCTCGAAGAGCTCCGACAAGAAGGCCGAGATGAAGCGCGGATCGCGGTCGGAGACGATGGATTCAGGAAGGCCATGATGGTGGAGGACTGCATCGATGAAGTGCACCGCGGTATCTGCCGCGGTGATCGAATCCGACACTGAAATCAGATGGACCATCTTGCTGAAGCGGTCTACGAGCACTAGGACACATGAACGTCGGTTAGCATCGGGTGGGAGCCCGAAGATGAAGTCCATCGACACCGAGCGCCAGGCCTCGGTGGCCACTGGTAGAGGACGCAAGGGAGCCTGTGAGGACGAGGCAGGTTTCACGCGCTGGCAGATCTCGCAGGTGCGCACCCACTTACGCACCCATTTATACAGGTGGGGCCAATAAAAGTCGCGTGACACAGCGGCAAACGTCTTCTCGCGACCGAGATGAGCGCCCAGCGGGGCATCGTGAAACTCATGGATAATCCGTGAGCGCAGATCGGGGTCATAAGGGACAGCGACACGTGGGGCATCGAAGTTGTCGATGCTGTACGTCAGCAGCTCGTCCTTGAGACGATTTCGGTGGATTTTGTTTCGTACAGATCGGGATAGGGCTCCCAGTGTGTCGGCGCTGGGAGAGCGGAGATGCTCCAGGATACTGGAGTACATCACGTCATGCTCGTAAGCAGCTCGGATCTCGTCGCGGAGTGGCATTACCAGGGAGACGTTCGTCAGATTGACTCCTGACGCCTCACACGTGGCACACTCGTCTACATCGTCCTTATCCAGCGAAGCTTGTCGACCCAATGCACAACGTGGGTCGTAGTCGCGACGCCGAGACAAAGCGTCGGCGAGGATGTTGTTCTTGCCGGGCTTGTAATGGACAGCGAAGTTGTACCCAGAGAAGTACGAAAGCCAGCGGGCCATCCGCTGGGAGAGATTAGGACTCTTCATCGCTGTCCTCAGCGATGCATGGCCGGTGTACACCGCGAAGGTATCCTCACCCAACAAGTACACTCTGAACTTGATCGGAGCGTAGCGCATCGCAAGGAGCTCCTTGTCGTGAACAGGGTAGTTGCGCGCCGCCGGCTTCATTTGCCTGGACTGGTAGCTTACGACACGCTCTCGACTTTCATCATCGAATTGCATCAGCGCACAGCCGATGGCGAAATCGCTCGCGTCGCAGACGACGTGAGAAGGCTTCGAGTCATCCCGAAGCGCGAGGATTGGGACCTCGGCGAGACTCTTCTTCACCGAGTCGAAGGCGGCTTGATGTGCGGAGGTCCACGACCACGACACATCTTTCTTCAACAACGACGAGAGCGGCTGGATCAATCCTGCGTAATTCTTCGTGTACTTGTGGAGATAATTTGCGAGACCCAGCCACTGACGCAATTCAGTGGGATTCTGTGGCGTAGGCCACGCACATATCGATGACACTTTCTCGGGGTCGGCGCGGACGCCGTTCTTGCTCACAAAGCAGCCAAGCACCGGAATCTCCGGCGCGCAGAATATACACTTCTTCAAGTTGGCATACAGCTTGTTTTCGCGCATCACTTGGAAAACTTGCCTTAGATGCTTCAAGTGGGCTTTAAGCGCGCTGAGGCCTTCCTCAGCGCGACTGTGTACGAAGATGTCGTCGAAGTAACTCGGTACAAAATCGCGGAGCGGGCGCAGCACATGGGATACCATGCGATTGAACGTGGCAGGAGCATTCTTCAAGTCTTGTGGTTACTCCCAGAGCATACCACTGGGAGTGCTTACCGCTGTGAGCGGTATGGCGCTCAGCCGCATGAGGATTTGGTAGAACCCATCGGTCAAGTCGATGGCGCTGAAGGCCTCACTACCCGACATTGCGTCGAGCACCATGTCCTTCCGAGGAATCGGCGTCTGGGCAGGGATGGTAGCATCGTTCAGCTTGTTGAAGGCATGGACGATGCGCCATCCACCCGTGGATTTCTTCACACAGAAGGTCGGACTGGAGTGCGGCGATGTGCTCTCGCGCACATGACCCGCCTTGCGGCGGATTTCGGAGAAGTCATCGATAGCTTATACTTGATCTCGCGGGAGGGGTCACTGCCGCGTCACACAATACTTCGAGCCGGGCACGAGATCGATCTCGTGGCGAATTCCTCGGTCAGCTGGTAGCTCAGCTGGGATCTTATCCGGAAAGACATCTTCATATTCGCGGGTGGACCCGTAGACTGGATTGCCGGATTCGCGTAGCGCTTCCCAAGATTGTGCTGCGAAGCGCTCCTCGCGGGCCGACTTCGGTTCGGCGCTCTTTGGGCGCGAGGGAGCGTCATCGTCGCAGACTGTATTCACTTCGAACGACGCCGAATCGGCGTCGGTGACCAGGCAAACCTGTTCGATTTCATCGTCCTTGAGGCCGCGAAGGAAGTTCTTCCAGGAGAGTCCTGGAAGTCGGGTGATCGACCCCGCCTCGCGAGGTGGGTTTGCAAGCTCGAGTGTTCGTCGGCGACCGGAGGTACCTTCCACATACTCAAGCACGCAGACCGACTCCGTCGGTGAGCTGTCACTTAGTACGGGATCTCGGCGAGGTTTCAGTCGACACCGCTTCGACTTCCTTCGCCGCCTCGAGTGCGAACTCGAGGATGATGAGTCGCTCTCGGTGGACGAGAGCCCCCCCCTCTAGCGGGAGCCCCTGCTTGACCGTGGTAGTGCTGAGCGGGAGCGCCAACTGCTCGACCACGGGCTCAATTTACGGGAGCCGTTGCTCGACCGCCATCTCGTTCATCTGCGGGAGCCCCTGCTCGATCGCCAGTTGGTCTTCTTCTTCGCGTCGCCGCGGGAATTCATCAATTAACAGCACTGCAAGCCGTGCAGAGAGGGCCATCGCTCACTCTGTGCACAACGTGCGTCGTGGGTGACCGGTCCACGACGGTGACGCGAGGCCAATCCTTCTGGGCGACCAGGAGGTGCGTGAACACCTCGCTCAAATCATAATCACTGCGACGCTTGACCGATCGGACCAACCAGTCAATATCGGATTGATAGCGCGTCAGCCACGGCATACCCAGGATGCAGTCAAACGCGTAATTCATCTCAATGACGAGGAAGTCGTCGTTGCTTCGGAAACCGTCGAACATGTACGATAGTACATAAACGTAGACTTGTTCAAAGTAGTACCATCTATACTACTAAGTATGCGTAAAGTCATACTACACAATTAGTAAGTAAGAGCTACTGTTTTGAATGGAAAACCGAACTTTTACCACAAATCACTGTTCTGACGTGGTTTTTGACGCTGCGAATGTACTTGTTTGTTCTACACAATGCTCTACACTTTGGAAAACTTGTGTTGGGTATGGGGCCATATGATGCAATAACCATATTCGAGGAACCGTTAGTATACAAGTCTATACACGTGATAAAATTGGGAAACATTTATAAATTGAGTGAAATTGCGACTGTATAGATGTTTGTACAAGTAGTGCATAGACGAAATGTGAAGTAACATATTAAAATTAAGAATTGGTGTAGGTGGAAAAAATAATTTAGTGCTAGTGGAAATGCTACTACGGAATAGAAAAAATATTTAGAAAAGAAAGGCAAATTTTAAGGAGAAATTTGTAGACTTGGAGTATAAACTGAAGCGTGGAAAACAAGGGATTGTAAAACAAAATGGATAGCGAAAATAAAACATGGAAAAAGTCGAATGTTTGACTAAAAAAAAACCGCTAGGGTAATTAAGGGTAATTTAGGGTAGAGTTAGACTAAGAAAACGCTAGGGTAAGTTAGGGTATGGTAAAGGGTTTAAGGTTTAAGGGTTTAGGGTCCCTTAACAGACTCATCATCCTGTATTAACAGTATGGGAGATGTAGCTCCGTTTCCAGAACGACATGATGAGTCTTTTAAATAGGGGCTAGCCATAGTTAAGCTACAGGATGAGTTTTGCAGCGATGATGAGTGTTTTAGACTTGGATCTAGTATCGGTGAGCCACAGAATCGGAAGACCAGCTTTTGAAAAGACATAGCGAAAAAAACGATCGCTGTGGCGGGGCTAGTAAGCCCCAAAATTTGCGCCAAACGCGTAGCATAGTGAAATCAAATAAATTTAGCCCTACAGAGCCCTAGCATTATCCAACCAATCAGAATACAAAAGAGACCTGACTAGCGAATATTGACGTGCGTCTCAGCCAATGAGCGATCAGCTAAACGTATCTCAGCAACTACTGCGATTGGTCAGCTCAGAAAAAGAAGTTCATATGTGTTTTTGTATGAGGAATCGAGCCATATGCTGAATGTGTGGCAAAGACGGGCCAAACATCTGTTAGTTTAATACGTAAGCCGTTTTGGCAGTTACAGGCCTAAAAACTTGGGCGACTACGTAAATTTGTATGGGGAATCGAACCATATGCTGGACGTGTGACAAAGACGAGCCAAACATCTGTTTTTTATACGGGAGCCGTTTTAGCAGCTACAGGGCTGAAAACTTGGGAGATTACGTGAATTTATATGGGGAATCGAACCATATGTTGGACGTGTGACAAAGACGAGACAAACATCTGTTTTTATACGGGAGCCGTTTTAGCAGCTACAGGCCTAAAAACTTGGGCGACTACGTAAATTTGTATGGGGAATCGAACCATATGCTGGACGTGTGACAAAGACGAGCCAAACATCTGTTTTTTATACGGGAGCCGTTTTAGCAGCTACAGGGCTGAAAACTTGGGAGATTACGTGAATTTATATGGGGAATCGAACCATATGTTGGACGTGTGACAAAGACGAGCCAAACATCTGTTTTTTATACGGAAGCCGTTTTAGCAGCTACAGGACTGAAAACTTGGGAGAGTACGTAAATTTGTATGGAGAATCGAACCATATGCTGAAAACGTTACAAAAACAGGCCGCTCACCTAATATCTGATTTTGATCTATATCGGTAATACTTCTAGCGATACAAGGCTGGAAATTTGGGTGAATAAGTAATTTTATACGGGGAATCGAGCCATATGGTATACATGCTCTATAGACGGGCCAGAGAGGCAAGATTGCTTAGCAACACGGTTTTTGCGCCGACAGGACTAAAAAATAAGAAAAAAAATTTTTGAATACGGTGAAATCACTATATGCTGGGTGTGTTTTAAAGACGGTTCATTTGATATTACACGAGATTGGTGGTTTTTGAAGCGACAGAGCTGGAATTTTGGTAAAACTGTATATTTGAGTACAGGGAATTAAATCATATGCTGATTATGTGTTAGAGACGGTCCATTTAACTAATTTGGGAAAGGTCTTGGTATATGCAGCCACAGGGCTGAAAACATGAAATACTATGCATTTTGGCATGCTTAGTCTCGTCATAGATGTTATATGTGTTATAGACGTTCAAAGTAGCACCATCTATACTACTAAGTATGCGTAAAGTCATACTATACCATTAGTAAGTAAGAGCGGGTGTTTCGAATGGAAAACCGATCTTTTACCGCACAATCACCGTTTTGACGTGGTTTTTTAACGCTGCACGTGTACTTCTTCGTGCTACACAGTGCTCTACACCTTGAAAACCTTGTGTTGAATATGGTGCCATATGATGCCGAAGCCATATTCGAACTACCGCTAGTATACAAGTCGATACACATGATGAAATTGGGCCAAATCATTGAATTGAATGAAATTGTGATCGTATTGAAGTTTGTATGAACAGTGCATAGACGTAGACTTGTTCAAAGTAGTGCATAAACGTAGACCTGCTCAAAGTAGCATCATCTATACTACTAAGTATGCAGAAAGTCATACTATACGATTAATAAGTAAGAGCTGGTGTTTTGAATGAAAAACCGTACTTTTACCACCAAAATCACTGTTCTGACGTGTTTTTTAATGCTGCACACGTACTTCTTCGTGCTACACATTGCTCTACACTTTGGAAAACTTGTGTTGGTTATAGGGCTGTATGATGCGAAAACCATATTCGAGCTACCGCTAGTATACAAGTCGATACACATCATGAAATCGGGTAAAATCATTGAATTGAGTGAAATTGTGATCGTATTGAAGTTTGTATAAGTAGTGCATAGACGTAGCCTTGCTCAAAGTAGTGCATAAACGTAGACCTGCTCAAAGTAGCATCATCTATACTACTAAGTATGCATAAAGTCATACTATACGATTAATAAGTAAGAGCTGGTGTTTTGAATGAAAAACCGAACTTTTACCACAAAATCACTGTTCTGACGTGGTTTTTTATGTTCCACACGTACTTCTTCGTGCTACACATTGCTCTACACTTTGGAAAACTTGTGTTGGGTATAGGGCTGTATGATGCGGAAACCATATTCGAGCTGCCGCTAGTATACAAGTCGATACACATCATGAAATCGGGTAAAATCATTGAATTGAGTGAAATTGTGATCGTATTGAAGTTTGTATAAGTAGTGCATAGACGTAGCCTTGCTCAAAGTAGTGCATAAACGTAGACCTGCTCAAAGTAGTACCATCTATACTACTAAGTATGCATAAAGTCATACTATACGATTAATAAGTAAGAGCTGGTGTTTTGAATGAAAAACCGAACTTTTACCACAAAATCACTGTTCTGACGTGGTTTTTTATGTTCCACACGTACTTCTTCGTGCTACACATTGCTCTACACTTTGGAAAACTTGTGTTGGGTATAGGGCTGTATGATGCGGAAACCATATTCGAGCTGCCGCTAGTATACAAGTCGATACACATCATGAAATCGGGTAAAATCATTGAATTGAGTGAAATTGTGATCGTATTGAAGTTTGTATAAGTAGTGCATAAACGTAGCCTTGCTCAAAGTAGTGCATAAACGTAGACCTGCTCAAAGTAGC
>NW_003303732.1:221652-223334 GCF_000142945.1 Phytophthora infestans T30-4 | reverse complement strand
ATCTACCAGGGGCGTCGGCCAAAATATGGCTCTGGAGCGTCGGGGCTAAGGCCGTATCTACCTTCTACCGACGCATTACGGACTCTATGCGTATGAACCCGTTAGCGAGGCTACATGGGGAGGTGGATAGCGTCTCGGGGCTTGCCTGCTTCTCAAATCAACGATATGACAACTTTCATCAATCTACCAGGGGCGTCGGCCAAAATATGGCTCTGGAGCGTCGGGGCTAAGGCCCTATCTACCTTCTACCGACGCATTACGAGCTCGGTGCGTATGGACCCGTTCGCGAGGCTACATGGGGAGGTGGATAGCGTCTCGGGGCTTGCCTGCTTGCTTCTCAAATCAACGATATGACAACTTTCATCAATCTACCAGGGGCGTCGGCCAAAATATGGCTCTGGAGCGTCGGGGCTAAGGCCCTATCTACCTACTACCGACGCATTACACGCTCTGTGCGTATGGACCGGTTCGTGAGGCTACATGGGGAGGTGGAAAGCGTCTCGGGGCTTGCCTGCTTCTCAAAACAACGATAAGACAACTTTCATCAATCTACCAGGGGCGTCGGCCAAAAAATGGCTCTGGAGCGTCGGGGCTAAGGCCGTATCTACCTTCTACGGACGCATTACGGACTCTATGCGTATGGACCCGTTAGCGAGGCTACATGGGGAGGTGGAAAGCGTCTCGGGGCTTGCCTGCTTCTCAAAACAACGATAAGACAACTTTCATCAATCTACCAGGGGCGTCGGCCAAAAAATGGCTCTGGAGCGTCGGGGCTAAGGCCGTATCTACCTTCTACGGACGCATTACGGACTCTATGCGTATGGACTCGTTAGCGAGGCTACATGGGGAGGTGGAAAGCGTCTCGGGGCTTGCCTGCTTCTCAAAACAACGATAAGACAACTTTCATCAATCTACCAGGGGCGTCGGCCAAAAAATGGCTCTGGAGCGTCGGGGGCTAAGGCCGTATCTACCTTCTACGGACGCATTACGGACTCTATGCGTATGGACCCGTTAGCGAGGCTACACGGGGTAGGTGGAAAGCGTCTCGGGGCTTGCCTGCTTCTCAAATCAACGATATGACAACTTTTATCAATCTACCAGGAGCGTCGGCCAAAAAATGGCTCTGGAGCGTCGGGGCTAAGGCCGTATCTACCTTTTACGGACGCATTACGGACTCTATGCGTATGGACCCGTTAGCGAGGCTACATGGGGAGGTGGAAAGCGTCTCGGGGCTTGCCTGCTTCTCAAATCAACGATATGACAACTTTCATCAATCTACCAGGGGCGTCGGCCAAAAAATGGCTCTGGGGCGTCGGGGCTAAGGCCGTATCTACCTTCTACGGACGCATTACGGACTCTATGCGTATGGACCCGTTAGCGAGGCTACATGGGGAGGTGGAAAGCGTCTCGGGGCTTGCCTGCTTCTCAAATCAACGATATGACAACTTTTATCAATCTACCAGGGGCGTCGGCCAAAAAATGGCTCTGGAGCGTCGGGGCTAAGGCCGTATCTACCTTCTACGGACGCATTACGGACTCTATGCGTATGGACCCGTTAGCGAGGCTACATGGGGAGGTGGAAAGCGTCTCGGGGCCTGGCCTGCTTCTCAAATCAACGATATGACAACTTTTCATCAATCTACCAAGAGGGGTCGGCCGAAAAAATGGCTCTGGAGCAGTCG
>NW_003303732.1:217095-220180 GCF_000142945.1 Phytophthora infestans T30-4 | reverse complement strand
TTTCATCAATCTACCAGGGGCTTCGGCCAAAATATGGCTCGGGAGCGTCGGGTCTAAGGCGCGTATCTCTCTTCTACGGACGCATTACGGACTCTATGTGTATGGACCCGTTAGCGAGTCTACATGGGGGAGCGTGAACAGCGTCTCGGGCTTCGCCCTGCTTCTCAAAACAACCGATATGACAACTCTCATCAATCTACCAGGGGGCGTCGGCCAAAATATGGCTCTGGAGCGTCGGGGCTAAGGCCGTATCTACCTTCTACGGACGCATTACGGACTCTATGCGTATGGACCCGTTAGCGAGGCTACATGGGGAGGTGGAAAGCGTCTCGGGGCTTGCCTGCTTCTCAAAACAACGATATGACAACTTTCATCAATCTACCAGGGGCGTCGGCCAAAATATGGCTCTGGAGCGTCGGGGCTAAGGCCGTATCTACCTTCTACGGACGCATTACGGACTCTATGCGTATGGACCCGTTAGCGAGGCTACACGGGGAGGTGGAAAGCGTCTCGGGGCTTGCCAGCTTCTCAAATCAACGATATGACAACTTTCATCAATCTACCAGGGGCGTCGGCCAAAATATGGCTCTGGAGCGTCGGGGCTAAGGCCGTATCTACCTTCTACGGACGCATTACGGACTCTATGCGTATGGACCGGTTCGTGAGGCTACATGGGGAGGTGGAAAGCATCTCGGGGCTTGCCTGCTTCTCAAAACAACGATATGACAACTTTCATCAATCTACCAGGGGCGTCGGACCAAAATATGGCTCTGGAGCGTCGGGGCTAAGGCCGTATCTACCTTCTACGGACGCATTACGGACTCTATGCGTATGGACCCGTTAGCGAGGCTACATGGGGAGGTGGAAAGCGTCTCGGGGCTTGCCTGCTTCTCAAAACAACGATATGACAACTTTCATCAATCTACCAGGGGCGTCGGCCAAAATATGGCTCTGGAGCGTCGGGGCTAAGGCCGTATCTACCTTCTACGGACGCATTACGGACTCTATGCGTATGGACCCGTTAGCGAGGCTACACGGGGAGGTGGAAAGCGTCTCGGGGCTTGCCTGCTTCTCAAATCAACGATATGACAACTTTCATCAATCTACCAGGGGCGTCGGCCAAAATATGGCTCTGGAGCGTCGGGGCTAAGGCCGTATCTACCTTCTACGGACGCATTACGGACTCTATGCGTATGGACCCGTTAGCGAGGCTACATGGGGAGGTGGAAAGCGTCTCGGGGCTTGCCTGCTTCTCAAATCAACGATATGACAACTTTCATCAATCTACCAGGGGCGTCGGCCAAAAAATGGCTCTGGAGCGTCGGGGCTAAGGCCGTATCTACCTTCTACGGACGCATTACGGACTCTATGCGTATGGACCCGTTAGCGAGGCTACATGGGGAGGTGGAAAGCGTCTCGGGGCTTGCCTGCTTCTCAAAACAACGATATGACAACTTTCATCAATCTACCAGGGGCGTCGGCCAAAAAATGACTCTGGAGCCTCGGGGCTAAGGCCGTATCTACCTTCTACGGACGCATTACGGACTCTATGCGTATGGACCCGTTAGCGAGTCTACATGGGGAGGTGGAAAGCGTCTCGGGGCTTGCCTTCTTCTCAAATCAAACGATATGACAACTTTCATCAATCTACCAGGGGCGTCGGCCCAAAAAATGGCTCTGGAGCGTCGGGGCTAAGGCCGTATCTACCTTTCTACGGACGCATTACGGACTCTATGCGTATGGACCCGTTAGCGAGGCTACATGGGGAGGTGGAAAGCGTCTCGGGGCTTGCCTGCTTCTCAAATCAACGATATGACAACTTTCATCAATCTACCAGGGGCGTCGGCCAAAAAATGGCTCTGGGGCGTCGGGGCTAAGGCCGTATCTACCTTCTACGGACGCATTACGGACTCTATGCGTATGGACCCGTTAGCGAGGCTACATGGGGAGGTGGAAAGCGTCTCGGGGCTTGCCTTCTTCTCAAATCAACGATATGACAACTTTTATCAATCTACCAGGGGCGTCGGCCAAAAAATGGCTCTGGGGCGTCGGGGCTAAGGCCGTATCTACCTTCTACGGACGCATTACGGACTCTATGCGTATGGACCCGTTAGCGAGGCTACATGGGGAGGTGGAAAGCGTCTCGGGGCTTGCCTTCTTCTCAAATCAACGATATGACAACTTTTATCAATCTACCAGGGGCGTCGGCCAAAAAATGGCTCTGGGGCGTCGGGGCTAAGGCCGTATCTACCTTTTACGGACGCATTACGGACTCTATGCGTATGGACCCGTTAGCGAGGCTACATGGAGAAGTAGAACGCGTCTCAGGGCTTGCCTTCTTCTCAAATCAACGATATGACAACTTTCATCAATCTACCAGGGGCGTCGGCCAAAAAATGGCTCTAGAGCGTCGAGGCTAAGGCCGTATCTACCTTCTACGGACGCATTACGGACTCTATGTGTATGGACCCGTTAGCGAGGCTACATGGGGAGGTGGAAAGCGTCTCGGGGCTTGCCTGCTTCTCAAAACAACGATATGACAACTTTCATCAATCTACCAGGGGCGTCGGCCAAAATATGGCTCTGGAGCGTCGGGGCTAAGGCCGTATCTACCTTCTACGGACGCATTACGGACTCTATGCGTATGAACCCGTTAGCGAGGCTACATGGGGAGGTGGAAAGCGTCTCGGGGCTTGCCTGCTTCTCAAAACAACGATTTGACAACTTTCATCAATCTACCAGGGGCGTCGACCAAAAAATGGCTCTGGAGCGTCGGGGCTAAGGCCGTATCTACCTTCCACGGACGCATTACGGACTCTATGCGTATGGACCCGTTAGCGAGGCTACATGAGAAGGTGGAAAGCGTCTCAGGGGCTCATCCTGCTTCTCAAATCAACGATATGACAACTTTCATCAATCTACCAGGGCCGTCGGCGCAAATATGGCTCTGGAGCCGTCGTGGCTAAAGGCCGTATCTCCCTTCTACGGACGCATTACGGACTCTATGCGTATGGACCCGTTAGCGAGGCTACATGGGGAGGTGGAAAGCGTCTCGGGGCTTGCCTGCTTCTCAAAACAACGATAT
>NW_003303732.1:212241-215031 GCF_000142945.1 Phytophthora infestans T30-4 | reverse complement strand
GTGATTCATCTACCTTCTACGGACGTATTACGGACTCTATGCGTACGGACCCGTTAGTGAAGCTACCGTGGGAGAGGGAAAGCGTCTCCGGGCTTGCCTGCTTTTAAAATCAACGATATGACAACTTTCATCAATCTACCAGGGGCGTCGGCCAAAATATGGCTCTGGAGCGTCGGGGCTAAGGCCGTATCTACCTTCTACGGACGTATTACGGACTCTATGCATACGGACCCGCTAGTGAAGCTAGATGGGGAAGTGGATAGCGTCTTGGGGCTTGCCTGCTTCTCAAATCAACGATATGACAAATTTTATTAATCTACCAGGGGCGTCGGACGACGGCCCAAATATGGCTCTGGAGCGTCGGGGCTAAGGCCGTATCTACCTTCTACGGACGTATCACGGACTCTATGCGTACGGACCCGTTCGTGAAGCTACCGGGGGATGTGGAAAGCGTCTCGAGGCTTGCTTGCTTCTCAAATCAATGATATGACAACTTTCATCAATCTACCAGGGGCGTCGGCAAAACAATGGCTCGGGAGCGTCGGGGCTAAGGCCGTATCTACCTTCTACGGACGTATTACGGACAACAATGCGTACGGACCCGCTAGTGAAGCTAGATGGGGAAGTGGATAGCGTCTCGGGGCTTGCCTGCTTCTCAAATCAACGATATGACAAATTTTATTAATCTACCAGGGGCGTCGGACGACGGCCCCAAAATATGGCTCTGGAGCGTCGGGGCTAAAGGCCGCATCTATCCTTCTACGGGACGTTATCACGGACTTCTATGCGTACGGACCCGTTAGTGAAGCTACATTCGCGAGGTGGCTAGCGTCTCGGCTCTTGCCTACTTCTCAAATCAACGATATGACATCTTTCATCAATCTACCACGGCCCGTCGGCAAAACATTGGCTCGGGGAGGCGTCGGGGCTAAGGCCGTATCCTACCTTCTACGGTACGTATTACGGACTCTATGCGTACGGAACCGTTAGCCGAGGCTACCGTGGAGAGGTAGAAAAGCGTCTCGGGGCTTGCCTGCTTTTCAAATCAACGATATGACAACTTTCATCAATCTACCCAGGGGCGTCGGCCCCAAATATGGCTCTGGAGCGTCGGGGCTACGGCCGCATCTATCTTCTACGGACGTATCACGGACTCTATGCGTACGGACCCGTTCGTGAAGCTAGATGGGGAAGTGGATAGCGTCTCGGGGCTTGCCTGCGTCTCAAATCAACGATATGACAAATTTTATTAATCTACCAGGGGCGTCGGACGACGGCCCAAATATGGCTCTGGAGCGTCGGGGCTAAGGCCGCATCTATCTTCTACGGACGTATCACGGACTCTATGCGTACGGACCCGTTAGTGAAGCTACATTCCGAGGTGGCTAGCGTCTCGGCTCTTGCCTCCTTCTCAAATCAACGATATGACAAATTTTATTAATCTACCAGGGGCGTCGGACGACGGCCCAAAAATGGCTCTGGAGCGTCGGGGCTAAGGCCGTATCTACCTTCTACGGACGCATTACGGACTCTTTGCGTATGGACCCGTTAGCGAGGCTACATGGGGAGGTGGAAAGCGTCTTGGGGCTTGCCTGCTTCTCAAATCAACGATATGACAACTTTCATTCGGACGCATTACGGGATCTATGCGTATGGACCCGTTAGCGAGACTACATGGGGAGGTTGAAAGCGTCTCGGGCTTCCTTGCTTCTCAGAACACCGATATGACAACTTTCATCAATCTACCAGGGGTGTCGGCCAAAATATGGCTCTGGAGCGTCGGGGCTAAGGCCGTATCTACCTTCTACGGAAGCATTACGGACTCTATGCGTATGGACCTGTTAGCGAGACTACATGGGGAGGTGGAAACCGTCTCGGGGCTTGCCTGCTTCTCAAATCAACGATATGACAACTTTCATCAATCTACCAGGGGCGTCGGCCAAAATATGGCTCTGGAGCGTCGGGGCTAAGGTCGTATCTACCTTCTACGGAAGCATTACGGACTCTATGCGTATGGACCCGTTAGCGAGACTACATGGGGAGGTGGAAAGCGTCTCGGGGCTTGCCTGCTTCTCGAATCAACGATTCGACAACTTTCATCAATCTACCAGGGGTGTCGGCCAAAATATGGCTCTGGAGCGTCGGGGCTAAGGCCGTATCTACCTTCTACGGAAGCATTACGGACTCTATGCGTATGGACCCGTTAGCGAGGCTACATGGGGAGGTGGAAACCGTCTCGGGGCTTGCCTGCTTCTCGAATCAACGATTCGACAACTTTCATCAATCTACCAGGGGCGTCGGCCAAAAAATGGCTCTGGAGCGTCGGGGCTAAGGCCGTATCTACCTTCTACGGAAGCATTACGGACTCTATGCGTATGGACCCGTTAGCGAGGCTACATGGGGAGGTGGAAAGCGTCTCGGGGCTTTCCTGCTTCTCAAATCAACGATATGACAACTTTCATCAATCTACCAGGGGCGTCGGCCAAAAACTGGCTCTGGAGCGTCGGGGCTAAGGCCGTATCTACCTTCTACGGAAGCATTACGGACTCTATGCGTATGGACCCGTTAGCGAGGCTACATGGGGAGGTGGAAAGCGTCTCGGGGCTTTCCTGCTTCTCGAATCAACGATTCGACAACTTTTCATCAATCTACCAGGGGCGTCGGCCCAAAAAATGCTGCTGGGAGGCGTCGGGAGCTTAGGGCCGTCATCTACCCTTCTACGGAAGCATTTACGGGACCTAATGCGTTATGGAACCTGTTAGGCGAGAGCTACATGGGGGAGGGGGGAAA
>NW_003303732.1:207614-209359 GCF_000142945.1 Phytophthora infestans T30-4 | reverse complement strand
TAGCGAGGCTACATGGGAGAGGTGGAAAGCGTCTCGGGGCTTGCTTGTACTCTCAAAACAACGATATGTCAACTTTCATCAATCTACCAGGGGCGTCGGCCAAAAAATGGCTCTGGAGCGTCGGGGCTAAGGCCGTATCTACCTTCTACGGACGCATTACGGACTCTATGCGTATGGACCCGTTAGCGAGGCTACATGGGGAGGTGGAAAGCGTCTCGGGGCTTGCCTGCTTCTCAAAACAACGATATGACAACTTTCATCAATCTACCAGGGGCGTCGGCCAAAAAATGGCTCTGGAGCGTCGGGGCTAAGGCCGTATCTACCTTCTACGGACGCATTACGGACTCTATGCGTATGGACCCGTTAGCGAGGCTACATGGGGAGGTAGAAACCGTCTCGGGGCTTGCCTGCTTCTCAAAACAACGATATGACAACTTTCATCAATCTACCAGGGGCGTCGGGCCAAAAAATGGCTCTGGAGCGTCGGGGCTAAGGCCGTATCTACCTTCTACGGACGCATTACGGACTCTATGCGTATGAACCCGTTAGCGAGGCTACATGGGGAGGTGGAAAGCGTCTCGGGGCTTGCCTGCTTCTCAAAACAGCGATATGACAACTTTCATCAATCTACCAGGGGCGTCGGCCAAAAAATGGCTCTGGAGCGTCGGGGCTAAGGCCGTATCTACCTTCTACGGACGCATTACGGACTCTATGCGTATGGACCCGTTAGCGAGGCTACATGGGGAGGTGGAAAGCGTCTCGGGGCTTGCCTGCTTCTCAAATCAACGATATGACAACTTTCATCAATCTACCAGGGGCGTCGGCCAAAAAATGGCTCTGGAGCGTCGGGGCTAAGGCCGTATCTACCTTCTACGGACGCATTACGGACTCTATGCGTATGGACCCGTTAGCGAGGCTACATGGGGAGGTGGAAAGCGTCTCGGGGCTTGCCTGCTTCTCAAAACAACGATATGACAACTTTCATCAATCTACCAGGGGCGTCAGCCAAAAAATGGCTCTGGAGCGTCGGGGCTAAGGCCGTATCTACCTTCTACGGACGCATTACGGACTCTATGCGTATGGACCCGTTAGCGAGGCTACCGGGGGAGGTGGAAAGCGTCTCGGGGCTTGCCTGCTTCTCAAAACAACGATATGACAACTTTCATCAATCTACCAGGGGCGTCGGCCAAAAAATGGCTCTGGAGCGTCGGGGCTAAGGCCGTATCTACCTTCTACGGACGCATTACGGACTCTATGCGTATGGACCCGTTAGCGAGGCTACATGGGGAGGTGGAAAGCGTCTCGGGGCTTGCCTGCTTCTTAAAACAACGATATGACAACTTTCATCAATCTACCACGGGCGTCGGCCAAAAAATGGCTCTGGAGCGTCGGAGCTAAAGGCCGTATCTAAACGCCGTATCTACCTTCTACGGACGCATTACGGGACTTCTATGCGTATGGAACCCGGTTAGCGAAGCTACATGGGGGAGGTGGGAAAGCGTCTTCGGGGCTTGGCCTGCTTCTCAAAACAACGATTATTGACCACCTTTCATCAATCTACCAGGGGGCGTCGGGCCCAAAAAATGGGCTCTTGGAGGCGTCGGGGACTAAAGGCCGGTATCTACCTTCTACGGACGCATTACGGACTCTATGCGTATGGACCCGTTAGCGAGGCTACATGGGGAGGTGAAAAGCGTCTCGGGGCTTGCCTTCTTCTCAAATCAACGATATGACAACTTTAGAAT
>NW_003303732.1:199148-207514 GCF_000142945.1 Phytophthora infestans T30-4 | reverse complement strand
GGCTAAGGCGTATCTACCTTCTACGGACGCATTACGGACTCTTTGCGTATGGACCCGTTAGCGAGGCTACACGGGGAGGTGGAAAGCGTCTCGGGGCTTGCTTGCTTCTCAAAACAGCGATATGACAACTTTCATCAATCTTACCAAGGGGGCGTCGGCCAAAAAATGGCTCCTGGAGCGTCGGGGCTAAGGCTCGTATCTACCTTCCTACGGACGCATTACGGACTCTATGCGTATGGACCCCGTAAGCGAGGCTACATGGGGAAGGTGGATAGCGTCTCGGGGCTTCCCTGCTTCTTCGAATCAACGATATGACAACTTTTCATCAATCTACCAGGGGCGTCGGCCCAAAATATGGCTCTGGAGCGTCGAGGCTAAGGCCCGTATCTACCTTCTACCGACGCATTACGAGCTCTATGCGTATGGACCCGTTAGCGAGGCTACATGGGGAGGTGGATAGCGTCTCGGGGCTTTCCCTGCTTCTCAAATCAACGATATGACAACTTTCATCAATCTACCAGGGGCGTCGGCCAAAATATGGCTCTGGAGCGTCGGGGCTAAGGCCCTATCTACCTTCTACGGACGCATTACGAGCTCTGTGCGTATGGACTCGTTAGCGAGGCTACATGGGGAGGTGGAAAGCATCTCGGGGCTTTCCTGCTTCTCAAAACAACGATAAGACAACTTTCATCAATCTACCAGGGGCGTCGGCCAAAATATGGCTCTGGAGCGTCGGGGCTAAGGCCGTATCTACCTTCTTACGGACGCATTACGGACTCTTTGCGTATGGACCCGTTAGCGAGGCTACATGGGGAGGTGGAAAGCGTCTTGGGGCTTGCCTGCTTCTCAAATCAACGATATGACAACTTTCATCAATCTACCAGGGGCGTCGGCCAAAAAATGGCTCTGGAGCGTCGGGGCTAAGGCCGTATCTACCTTCTACGGACGCATTACGGACTCTATGCGTATGGACCCGTTAGCGAGGCTACATGGGGAGGTGGAAAGCGTCTTGGGGCTTGCCTGCTTCTCAAATCAACGATATGACAACTTTCATCAATCTACCAGGGGCGTCGGCCAAAAAATGGCTCTGGAGCGTCGGGGCTAAGGCCGTATCTACCTTCTACGGACGCATTACGGACTCTATGCGTATGGACCCGTTAGCGAGGCTACATGGGGAGGTGGAAAGCGTCTCGGGGCTTGCCTGCTTCTCAAATCAACGATATGACAACTTTCATCAATCTACCAGGGGCGTCGGCCAAAAAATGGCTCTGGAGCGTCGGGGCTAAGGCCGTATCTACCTTCTACGGACGCATTACGGGACTCTATGCGTATGGGACCCGTTAGCGAGGCTACATGGGGAGGTGGAAAGCGTCTCGGGGCTTGCCTGCTTCTCAAATCAACGATATGACAACTTTTATCAATCTACCAGGGAGCGTCGGCCAAAAAATGGCTCTGGAGCGTCGGGGCTAAGGCCGTATCTACCTTCTACGCGACGCATTACAGACTCTATGTCGTATCTAACCCGTTAGCGAGGCTACACTAGAGAGTGGAAGCATTCTCGGGCTTGCCTGCTTCTCAAATCACGCATATGTACACCTTTCATCAATCTACCAGGGCGTCGGCCAAAAATGGCTACTGGAGCGTCGGGGCTAAAGCCGTATCTACCTGCTACGAAGCATTACGGACTCTATGTCGTATGAACCCGTTAGCGAAGCTACATGGGAAGGTGGAAAGCGTCTCGGGGCTTGCCTGCTTCTCAAATCAACGATTTGACAACTTTCATCAATCTACCAGGGGCGTCGACCAAAAAATGGCTCTGGAGCGTCGGGGCTAAGGCCGTATCTACCTTCTACGGACGCATTACGGACTCTATGCGTATGGACCCCGTTTAGCGAGGCTACATGAGAAGGTGGAAAGCGTCTCGGGGCTTGCCCTGCTTCTCAAATCAACGATATGACATTTTTCATCAATCTACCAGGGGCGTCGGCCAAAATATGGCTCTGGAGCGCTTGGGCTAAGGCCGTATCTACCTTCTACGGACGCATTACGGACTCTATGTGCATGAACCCGTTAGCGAGGCTACATGGGGAGGTGGAAAGCGTCTCGGGGCTTGCCTGCTTCTCAAATCAACGATATGACAACTTTCATCAATCTACCAGGGGCGTCGGCCAAAAAATGGCTCTGGAGCGTCGGGGCTAAGGCCGTATCTACCTTCTACGGACGCATTACGGACTCTATGCGTATCAACCCGTTAGCTAGGCTACATGGGGAGGTGGTAAGCGTCTCGGGGCTTGCGTGCTTCTCAAAACAACGATTTGACAACTTTTATCAATCTACCAGGGGCGTCGGCCAAAAAATGGCTCTTGAGCGTCGGGGCTAAGGCCGTATCTACCTTCTACGGACGCATTACGGACTCTATGCGTATGGACCCGTTAGCGAGGCTACATGGGGAGGTGGAAAGCGTCTCGGGGCTTGCCTGCTTCTCAAAACAACGATATGACAACTTTCATCAATCTACCAGGGGCGTCGGCCAAAAAATGGCTCTGGAGCGTCGGGGCTAAGGCCGTATCTACCTTCTACGGACGCATTACGGACTCTATGCGTATGGACCCGTTAGCGAGGCTACATGGGGAGGTGGAAAGCGTCTCGGGGCTTGCCTGCTTCTCAAAACAACGATATGACAACTTTCATCAATCTACCAGGGGCGTCGGCCAAAAAATGGCTCTGGAGCGTCGGGGCTAAGGCCCGTATCTACCTTCTACGGACGCATTACGGACTCTATGCGTATGGACCCGTTAGCGAGGCTACATGGGGAGGTGGAAAGCATCTCGGGGCTTGCCTGCTTCTCAAAACAACGATATGACAACTTTCAACAATCTACCTGGGGCGTCGGCCAAAATATGGCTCTGGAGCGTCGGGGCTAAGGCCGTATCTACCTTCTACGGACGCATTACGGACTCTATGTGCATGAACCCGTTAGCGAGGCTACATGGGGGAGGTGGAAAGCGTCTCGGGGCTTGCCCTGCTTCTCAAATCAACGATATGACAAACTTTCATCAATCTACCAGGGGCGTCGGCCAAAAAATGGCTCTGGAGCGTCGGGGCTAAGGCCGTATCTACCTTCTACGGACGCATTACGGACTCTATGCGTATGAACCCGTTAGCGAGGCTACATGGGGAGGTGGAAAAGTGTCTCGGGGCTTGCCTGCTTCTCAAAACAACGATATGACAACTTTCATCAATCTACCAGGGGCGTCGGCCAAAAAATGGCTCTTGAGCGTCGGGGCTAAGGCCGTATCTACCTTCTACGGACGCATTACGGACTCTATGCGTATGGACCCGTTAGCGAGGACTACATGGGGAGGTGGAAAGCGTCTCGGGGGCTTGCCTGCTTCTCAAAACAACGATATGACACACCTTTCATCAATTCTACCAAGGGGCGTCGGCCAAAAAATGGCTCTGGGAGCGTCCGGGGCCTAAGGCCGTATTCTACCTTTCTACGGGACGCATTACGGACTCTATGCGTATGGACCCGTTAGCGAGGCTACATGGGGGAGGTGGAAAGCGTCTCGGGGCTTGGCTGCTTCTCAAAACAACGATATGACAACTTTCATCCATCTACCAAGGGCGTCCGGCAAAAAATGGGTCTGGGACGTCCGGGCTAAAGGCGGATCTACCTTCTACGGACGCATTACCGACTCTATGCGTATTGGAGCGGCTATCAGCGAGGCTACATGGGGGAGGTGGAAAGCGTCTCGGGGCTTGCCTGCTTCTCAAAACAACGATATGACAACTTTCATCAATCTACCAGGGGCGTCGGCCAAAAAATGGCTCTGGAGCGTCGGGGGCTAAGGCCGTATTCTTACCTTCTACGGGACGCATTTACGGACTCTATGCGTATGGGACCCGTTTAGCGAGGCTACATGGGGAGGTGGAAAGCGTCTCGGGGCTTGCCTGCTTCTCAAAACAACCGATAAGACAACTTTCATCAATCTACCAGGGGCTGTCGGCCAAAAATATGGCTCTGGAGGCGTCGGGGCTAAGGCCGTATCTACCTTTCTACGGACGCATTACGGACTCTATGCGTATGGACCCGTTAGGCGAGTGCTACGGGGGGGAGGTGGAAAGCGTCTCGGGGCTTGCCTGCTTCTCAAAACAACGATATGACAACTTTCATCAATCTACCAGGGGCGTCGGCCAAAAAATGGCTCTGGAGCGTCGGGGCTAAGGCCGTATCTACCTTCTACGGACGCATTACAGACTCTATGCGTATGGACCCGTTCGCGAGGCTACATGGGGAGGTGGAAAGCGTCTCGGGGCTTGCCTGCTTCTCAAAACAACGATATGACAACTTTCATCAATCTACCAGGGGCGTCGGCCAAAAAATGGCTCTGGAGCGTCGGGGCTAAGGCCGTATCTACCTTCTACGGACGCATTACGGACTCTATGCGTATGGACCGGTTAGCGAGGCTACATGGGGAGGTGGAAAGCGTCTCGGGGCTTGCGTGCTTCTCAAAACAACGATAAGACAACTTTCATCAATCTACCAGGGGCGTCGGCCAAAATATGGCTCTGGAGCGTCGGGGCTAAGGCCGTATCTACCTTCTACGGACGCATTACGGACTCTATGCGTATGGACCCGTTAGCGAGGCTACATGGGGAGGTGGAAAGCGTCTCGGGGCTTGCCTTCTTCTCAAATCAACGATATGACAACTTTTATCAATCTACCAGGGGCGTCGGCCAAAAAATGGCTCTGGAGCGTCGGGGCTAAGGCCGTATCTACCTTCTACGGACGCATTACGGACTCTATGCGTATGGACCCGTTAGCGAGGCTACATGGGGAGGTGGAAAGCGTCTCGGGGCTTGCCTTCTTCTCAAAACAACGATAAGACAACTTTCATCAATCTACCAGGGGCGTCGGCCAAAAAATGGCTCTGGAGCGTCGGGGCTAAGGCTGTATCTACCTTCTACGGACGCATTACGGACTCTATGCGTATGGACCCGTTAGCGAGGCTACATGGGG
The DNA here is from genome assembly GCF_000142945.1 of Phytophthora infestans T30-4. NCBI lineage: Eukaryota > Oomycota > Peronosporomycetes > Peronosporales > Peronosporaceae > Phytophthora > Phytophthora infestans. The sequence goes on along the minus strand of NW_003303732.1, from coordinate 202,491 downwards.
AGGTGGAAAGCGTCTCGGGGCTTGCCTTCTTCTCACATCAACGATATGACAACTTTTATCAATCTACCAGGAGCGTCGGCCAAAAAATGGCTCTGGGGCGTCGGGGCTAAATCCGTATCTACCTTCTACGGACGCATTACTGACTCTATGCGTATGGAACCCGATTAGCGAGGACTACATGGGGGAGGTAGACAAGCGTCTCGGGGCCTTTCCCTGCATCTCCAAGACAACGATTATGACAACTTCCATCAATCTGCCAGGGGGCGTCAGCACAAATATATGGCTCTGGAGCGTCGAGGCTAAGGCTGTATCTACCTTCTACGGACGCATTACGGACTCTATGCGTATCGGCCCGTTAGCGAGGCTACATGGGGAAGTGGAAAGCGTCTCGGGGCTTGCCTGCTTCTCAAAACAACGATATGACAACTTTCATCAATCTACCAGGGGCGTCGGCCAAAATATGGCTCTGGAGCGTCGGGGCTAAGGCCGTTATCTACCTTCTACGGACGCATTAAGGACTCTATGCGTATGGACCGGTTCGTGAGGCTACATGTGGAGGTGGAAAGCGTCTCGGTTCTTGCCTGCTTCTCAAAACAACGATATGACAACTTTCATCAATCTACCAGGGGCGTCGGTTACAAATGGCTCTGGAGCGTCGGGGCTAAGGCCGTATCTACCTTCTACGGACGCATTACGGACTCTATGCGTATGGACCCGTTCGCGAGGCTACATGGGGAGGTGGAAAGCGTCTCGGGGCTTGCCTGCTTCTCAAAACAACGATATGACAACTTTCATCAATCTACCAGGGGCGTCGGCCAAAAAATGGCTCCTGGAGCGTCGGGGCTAAGGCCCGTATCTACCTTCTACGGACGCATTACCGGACTTCTATGCGTATGGACCCGTTAGCGAGGCTACATGGGGAGGTAGATAATGTCTTGGGGCTTGCCTGCTTCTCAAATCAACGATATGACAACTTTCATCAATCTACCAGGGGCGTCGGCCAAAAAATGGCTCTGGAGCGTCGGGGCTAAGGCCATATCTACCTTCTACGGACGCATTACGGACTCTTTGCGTATGGACCCGTTAGCGAGGCTACATGGGGAGGTGGAAAGCGTCTCGGGGCTTGCCTGCTTCTCAAATCAACGATATGACAACTTTCATCAATCTACCAGGAGCGTCGGCCAAAAAATGGCTCTGGGGCGTCGGGGCTAAGGCCGTATCTACCTTCTACGGACGCATTACGGACTCTATGCGTATGGACCCGTTAGCGAGGCTACATGGGGAGGTGGAAAGCGTCTCGGGGCTTGCCTGCTTCTCAAATCAACGATATGACAACTTTCATCAATCTACCAGGGGCGTCGGCCAAAAAATGGCTCTGGAGCGTCGGGGCTAAGGCCGTATCTACCTTCTACGGACGCATTACGGACTCTATGCGTATGGACCCGTTAGCGAGGCTACATGGGGAGGTGGAAAGCGTCTCGGGGCTTGCCTGCTTCTCAAATCAACGATATGACAACTTTTCATCAATCTACCAGGGGCGTCGGCCAAAAAATGGCTCTGGGGCGTCGGGGCTAAGGCCGTATCTACCTTCTACGGACGCATTACGGACTCTATGCGTATGGACCCGTTAGCGAGGCTACATGGGGAGGCGGAAAGCATCTCGGGGCTTGCCTGCTTCTCAAATCAACGATATGACAACTTTCATCAATCTACCAGGGGCGTCGGCCAAAAAATGGCTCTGGAGCGTCGGGGCTAAGGCCGTATCTACCTTCTACGGACGCATTACGGACTCTATGCGTATGGACCCGTTAGCGAGGCTACATGGGGAGGTGGAAAGCGTCTCGGGGCTTGCCTGCTTCTCAAATCAACGATATGACAACTTTCATCAATCTACCAGGGGCGTCCGCCAAAACATGGCTCTGGAGCGTCGGGGCTAAGGCCGTATCTACCTTCTACGGACGCATTACGGACTCTATGCGTATTGACCCGTTAGCGAGGCTACATGGGGAGGTGGAAAGCGTCTCGGGGCTTGCCTGCTTCTCACATCAACGATATGACAACTTTCATCAATCTACCAGGGGCGTCGGCCAAAAATAGCTCTGGAGCGTCGGGGCTAAGGCCGTATCTACCTTCTACGGACGCATTACGGACTCTATGCGTATGGACCCGTTAGCGAGGCTACATGGGGAGGGTGGAAAGCGTCTCGGGGCTTGCCTGCTTCTCAAAACAACGATATGACAACTTTCATCAATCTACCAGGGGCGTCGGCCAAAATATGGCTCTGGAGCGTCGGGGCTAAGGCCGTATCTACCTTCTACGGACGCATTACGGACTCTATGCGTATGGACCCGTTAGCGAGGCTACATGGGGAGGTGGAAAGCGTCTCGGGGCTTGCCTGCTTCTCAAAACAACGATATGACAACTTTCATCAATCTACCAGGGGCGTCGACCAAAAAATGGCTCTGGAGCGTCGGGGCTAAGGCCGTATCTACCTTCTACGGACGCATTACGGACTCTATGCGTATGGACCCGTTAGCGAGGCTACATGGGGAGGTGGAAAGCGTCTCGGGGCTTGCCTGCTTCTCAAAACAACGATATGACAACTTTCATCCAATCTACCAGGGGCGTCGGCCAAAAAATGGCTCTGGAGCGTCGGGTGCTAAGGCCGTATCTACCTTCTACGGACGCATTACGGACTCTATGCGTATGGACCCGTTAGCGAGGCTACATGGGGAGGTGGAAAGCGTCTCGGGGCTTGCCTGCTTCTCAAAACAACGATATGACAACTTTCATCAATCTACCAGGGGCGTCGGCCAAAAAATGGCTCTGGAGCGTCGGGGCTAAGGCCGTATCTACCTTCTACGGACGCATTACGGACTCTATGCGTATGGACCCGTTAGCGAGGCTACATGGGGAGGTGGAAAGCGTCTCGGGGCTTGCCTGCTTCTCAAAACAACGATATGACAACTTTCATCAATCTACCAGGGGCGTCGGCCAAAAAATGGCTCTGGAGCGTCGGGGCTAAGGCCGTATCTACCTTCTACGGACGCATTACGGACTCTATGCGTATGGACCCGTTAGCGAGGCTACATGTGGAGGTGGAAAGCGTCTCGGGGCTTGCCTGCTTCTCAAAACAACGATATGACAACTTTCATCAAATCTACCAGGGGCGTCGCCCAAAAAATGGCTCTGGAGCGTCGGGGCTAAGGCCGTATCTACCTTCTACGGACGCATTACGGACTCTATGCGTATGGACCCCGTTAGCGAGGCTACATGGGGAGGTGGGAAAGCGTCTCGGGGCTTGCCTGCGTCTCAAAACAACGATATGACAACTTTTCATCAA
>NW_003303732.1:192368-197349 GCF_000142945.1 Phytophthora infestans T30-4 | reverse complement strand
CTACGGACGCATTACGGACTCTATGCGTATGGACCCGTTAGCGAGGCTACATGGGGAAGTGGAAACCGTCTCGGGGCTTGCCTGCTTCTCAAATCAACGATTCGACAACTTTCATCAATCTACCAGGGGTGTCGGCCAAAATATGGCTCTGGAGCGTCGGGGCTAAGGCCGTATCTACCTTCTACGGACGCATTACGGACTCTATGCGTATGGCCCCGTTAGCGAGGCTACATGGGGAGGTGGAAACCGTCTCGGGGCTTGCCTGCTTCTCGAATCAACGATTCGACAACTTTCATCAATCTATCAGGGATGTCGGCCAAAATATGGCTCTGGAGCGTCGGGGCTAAGGCCGTATCTACCTTCTACGGACGCATTACGGACTCTATGCGTATGGACCCGTTAGCGAGGCTACATGGGGAGGTGGAAAGCGTCTCGGGGCTTGCCTGCTTCTCGAATCAACGATATGACAACTTTCATCAATCTACCAGGGATGTCGGCCAAAACATGGCTCTGGAGCGTCGGGGCTAAGGCCGTATCTACCTTCTACGGAAGCATTACGGACTCTATGCCTATGGACCCGTTAGCGAGGCTACATGAGGAGGTGGAAAGCGTCTCGGGGCTTGCCTGCTTCTCGAATCAACGATTTGACAACTTTCATCAATCTACCAGGGATGTCGGCCAAAATATGGCTCTGGAGCGTCGGGGCTAAGGCCGTATCTACCTTCTACGGAAGCATTACGGACTCTATGCGTATGGACCCGTTAGCGAGGCTACATGGGGAGGTGGAAAGCGTCTCGGGGCTTGCTGCTTCTCGAATCAACGATTTGACAACTTTCATCAATCTACCAGGGGCGTCGGCCAAAATATGGCTCTGGAGCGTCGGGGCTAAGGCCGTATCTACCTTCTACGGACGCATTACGGACTCTATGCGTATGGAACCCGTTAGCGAGGCTACATGGGGAGGTGGAAAGCGTCTCGGGGCTTGCCTGCTTCTCAAAACAACGATATGACAACTTTCATCAATCTACCAGGGGCGTCGGCCAAAAAATGGCTCTGGAGCGTCGGGGCTAAGGCCGTATCTACCTTCTACGGACGCATTACGGACTCTATGCGTATGGACCCGTTAGCGAGGCTACATGGGGAGGTGGAAAGCGTCTCGGGGCTTGCCTGCTTCTCAAAACAACGATTTGACAACTTTTATCAATCTACCAGGGGCGTCGGCCAAAATATGGCTCTGGAGCGTCGGGGCTAAGGCCGTATCTACCTTCTACGGACGCATTACGGACTCTATGCGTATGGACCCGTTCGCGAGGCTACATGGGAAGGTGGAAAGCGTCTCGGGGCTTGCCTGCTTCTCAAAACAACGATATGACAACTTTCATCAATCTACCAGGGGCGTCGGCCAAAATATGGCTCTGGAGCGTCGGGGCTAAGGCCGTATCTACCTTCTACGGACGCATTACGGACTCTATGCGCATGGAACCGTTAGCGAGGCTACATGGGGAGGTGGAAAGCGTCTCGGGGCTTGCCTGCTTCTCAAAACAACGATTTGACAACTTTCATCAATCTACCAGGGGCGTCGGCCAAAATATGGCTCTGGAGCGTCGGGGCTAAGGCCGTATCTACCTTCTACGGACGCATTACGGACTCTATGCGTATGGACCCGTTAGCGAGGCTACATGGGGAGGTGGAAAGCGTCTCGGGGCTTGCCTGCTTCTCAAAACAACGATTTGACAACTTTTATCAATCTACCAGAGGCGGTCGAGCCAAAATATCGCTCTGGAGCGTCGGGGCTAAGGCCGTATCTACCTTCTACGGACGCATTACGGACTCTATGCGTATGAACCCGTTAGCGAGGCTACATGGGGAGGTAGAAAGCGTCTCGGGGCTTGCTTGCTTCTCAAAACAGCGATATGACAACTTTCATCAATCTACCAGGGGCGTCGGCCAAAAAATGGCTCTGGAGCGTCGGGGCTAAGGCCGTATCTACCTTCTACGGACGCATTACGGACTCTATGCGTATGGACCCGTTAGCGAGGCTACATGGGGAGGTGGAAAGCGTCTCGGGGCTTGCTTGCTTCTTAAAACAGCGATATGACAACTTTCATCAATCTACCAGGGGCGTCAGCCAAAAAATGGCTCTGGAGCGTCGGGGCTAAGGCCGTATCTACCTTCTACGGACGCATTACGGACTCTATGCGTATGGACCCGTTAGCGAGGCTACATGGGGAGGTGGAAAGCGTCTCGGGGCTTGCTTGCTTCTCAAAACAGCGATATGACAACTTTCATCAATCTACCAGGGGTGTCGGCCAAAATATGGCTCTGGAGCGTCGGGGCTAAGGCCGTATCTACCTTCTACGGACGCATTACGGACTCTATGCGTATGGACCCGTTAGCGAGGCTACATGGGGAGGTGGAAAGCGTCTCGGGGCTTGCCTGCTTCTCAAATCAACGATTTGACAACTTTCATCAATCTACCAGGGGCGTCGGCCAAAAAATGGCTCTGGAGCGTCGGGGCTAAGGCGTATCTACCTTCTACGGACGCATTACGGACTCTATGCGTATGGACCCGTTAGCGAAGGCTACATGGGGGAGGTGGAGAGCGTCTCGGGGCTTGCCTGCTTTCTCATATCAACGATATGACAACATTCATCAATCTACCACGGGGCGTCGGCCAAAAATGGCTCTGGAGCGTCGGGGCTAATGCCGTATCTACCTTCTACGGACGCATTACGGACTCTATTCGTTATGGACCCGTTCGCGGAGGCTACATGGGGAGGTTGGAAAGCGTCTCCGCGGCTCTGCCTCTTCTCAATACAACGTATTTGACATCTTTCATCAATCTACCAGGGTCGTCGGCCCAAAATATGTCTCTGGAGCGTCGGGGCTAAGGCCGTATCCTACCTTCTACGGACGCATTACGGACTCTATGCGTATGGACCCGTTAGCGAGGCTACATGGGGAGGTGAAAGCGTCTCGGGGCTTGCCTGCTTCTCAAAACAACGATTTGACAACTTTCATCAATCTACCAGGGGCGTCGGCCAAAAAATGGCTCTGGAGCGTCGGGGCTTAGGCCGTATCTACCTTCTACGGACGCATTACGGACTCTATGCGTATGGACCCGTTAGCGAGGCTACATGGGGAGGTGGAAAGCGTCTCGGGGCTTGCCTGCTTCTCAAAACAACGATATGACAACTTTCATCAATCTACCAGGGGCGTCGGCCAAAAAATGGCTTTGGAGCGTCGGGGCTAAGGCCGTATCTACCTTCTACGGACGCATTACGGACTCTATGCGTATGAACCCGTTAGCGAGGCTACATGGGGAGGTGGAAAGCGTCTCGGGGCTTGCCTGCTTCTCAAAACAACGATATGACAACTTTCATCAATCTACCAGGGGCGTCGGCCAAAAAATGGCTCTGGAGCGTCGGGGCTAAGGCCGTATCTACCTTCTACGGACGCATTACGGACTCTATGCGTATGGACCCGTTAGCGAGGCTACATGGGGAGGTGGAAAGCGTCTCGGGGCTTGCCTGCTTCTCAAAACAACGATATGACAACTTTCATCAATCTACCAGGGGCGTCGGCCAAAAAATGGCTCTGGAGCGTCGGGGCTAAGGCCGTATCTACCTTCTACGGACGCATTACGGACTCTATGCGTATGGACCCGTTAGCGAGGCTACATGGGGAGGTGGAAAGCGTCTCGGGGCTTGCCTGCTTCTCAAAACAACGATAAGACAACTTTCATCAATCTACCAGGGGCGTCGGCCAAAAAATGGCTCTGGAGCGTCGGGGCTAAGGCCGTATCTACCTTCTACGGACGCATTACGGACTCTATGCGTATGGACCCGTTAGCGAGGCTACATGGGGAGGTGGAAAGCGTCTCGGGGCTTGCCTGCTTCTCAAAACAACGATATGACAACTTTCATCAATCTACCAGGGGCGTCGGCCAAAAAATGGCTCTGGAGCGTCGGGGCTAAGGCCGTATCTACCTTCTACGGACGCATTACGGACTCTATGCGTATGGACCCGTTAGCGAGGCTACATGGGGAGGTGGAAAGCGTCTCGGGGCTTGCCTGCTTCTCAAAACAACGATATGACAACTTTCATCAATCTACCAGGGGCGTCGGCCAAAAAATGGCTCTGGAGCGTCGGGGCTAAGGCCGTATCTACCTTCTACGGACGCATTACGGACTCTATGCGTATGGACCCGTTAGCGAGGCTACATGGGGAGGTGGAAAGCGTCTCGGGGCTTGCCTGCTTCTCAAAACAACGATATGACAACTTTCATCAATCTACCAGGGGCGTCGGCCAAAAAATGGGCTCTGGAGCGTCCGGGGCCAAAGGCCGTATCTACCTTTCTACGGACGCATTACGGACTCTATGCGTATGGACCCGTTAGCGAGGCTACATGGGGAAGGTGGAAAGCGTCTCGGGGCTTGGCCTGCTTCTCAAAACCAACAATATGACAACTTTCATCAATCTACCAGGGGCGTCGGCCAAAAAATGGCTCTGGAGCGTCGGGGCTAAGGCCGTATCTACCTTCTACGGACGCATTACGGACTCTATGCGTATGGACCCGTTAGCGAGGCTACATGGGGAGGTGGAAAGCGTCTCGGGGCTTGCCTGCTTCTCAAAACAACGATAAGACAACTTTCATCAATCTACCAGGGGCGTCGGCCAAAAAATGGCTCTGGAGCGTCGGGGCTAAGGCCGTATCTACCTTCTACGGACGCATTACGGACTCTATGCGTATGGACCCGTTAGCGAGGCTACATGGGGAGGTGGAAAGCGTCTCGGGGCTTGCCTTGCTTCTCAAAACAACGATATGACAACTTTCATCAATCTACCAGGGCGTCGGCCAAAAGATGGGCTCTTGAGCGACGGGGCTGAAGCCTATCTACTTTTTACGGACGAATAAAGGACTCTATGCTTATGCACCCGTTAACCAGCGTTCTTGGGGAAGGAGAAAGCGTCTCGGGGC
>NW_003303732.1:187456-189719 GCF_000142945.1 Phytophthora infestans T30-4 | reverse complement strand
TAGGACAACTTCATCAATCTATCAGGGGCGTCGGCCAAAAAATGGCTCTGGAGCGTCGGGACTAAGCCGTATCTACATTCTACGGACGCATTACGGACTCTATGCGTATGGACCCGTTAGCGAGGCTACATGGGGAAGGTGGAAAGCGTCTCGGAGCTTGCCTGCTTCTCAAATCAACGATATGACAACTTTCATCAATCTACCAGGAGCGTCGGCCAAAAAATGGCTCTGGAGCGTCGGGGCTAAGGCCGTATCTACCTTCTACGGACGCATTACGGACTCTATGCGTATGGACCCGTTAGCGAGGCTACATGGGGAGGTGGAAAGCGTCTCGGGGCTTGCCTGCTTCTCAAAACAACGATATGACAACTTTCATCAATCTACCAGGGGCGTCGGCCAAAAAATGGCTCTGGAGCGTCGGGGCTAAGGCCGTATCTACCTTCTACGGACGCATTACGGACTCTATGCGTATGGACCCGTTAGCGAGGCTACATGGGGAGGTGGAAAGCGTCTCGGGGCTTGCCTGCTTCTCAAAACAACGATATGACAACTTTCATCAATCTACCAGGGGCGTCGGCCAAAAAATGGCTCTGGAGCGTCGGGGCTAAGGCCGTATCTACCTTCTACGGACGCATTACGGACTCTATGCGTATGGACCCGTTAGCGAGGCTACATGGGGAGGTGGAAAGCGTCTCGGGGCTTGCCTGCTTCTCAAAACAACGATATGACAACTTTCATCAATCTACCAGGGGCGTCGGCCAAAAAATGGCTCTGGAGCGTCGGGGCTAAGGCCGTATCTACCTTCTACGGACGCATTACGGACTCTATGCGTATGGACCCGTTAGCGAGGCTACATGGGGAGGTGGAAAGCGTCTCGGGGCTTGCCTGCTTCTCAAATCAACGATATGACAACTTTCATCAATCTACCAGGGGCGTCGGCCAAAAAATGGCTCTGGAGCGTCGGGGCTAAGGCCGTATCTACCTTCTACGGACGCATTACGGACTCTATGCGTATGGACCCGTTAGCGAGGCTACATGGGGAGGTGGAAAGCGTCTCGGGGCTTGCCTGCTTCTCAAAACAACGATATGACAACTTTCATCAATCTACCAGGGGCGTCGGCCAAAATATGGCTCTGGAGCGTCGGGGCTAAGGCCGTATCTACCTTCTACGGACGCATTACGGACTCTATGCGTATGGACCCGTTAGCGAGGCTACATGGGGAGGTGGAAAGCGTCTCGGGGCTTGCCTGCTTCTCAAAACAACGATATGACAACTTTCATCAATCTACCAGGGGCGTCGGCCAAAATATGGCTCTGGAGCGTCGGGGCTAAGGCCGTATCTACCTTCTACCGACGCATTACGAGCTCGGTGCGTATGGACCCGTTCGCGAGGCTACATGGGGAAGGTAGAAAAGCGTCTCGAGGCTTGCCTGCTTCTTCAAATGCAACCGATATGACAACTTTCATCATCTACAAGGACCGTCGGCCAAAAAAAATGGCTCTTGGAGCGTCGAGGGGCTAAGAGCCGTAATCTACCCTTCCTACGGAACGCCATTTACGGACTTCTATGCGTAATGGAACCCCGTTTAGCGGAGGCTAACATGGGGAGGTGGAAAGCGTCTCGGGGCTTGCCTTCTTCTCTAATCAACGATATGACAACTTTCATCAATCTACCAGGGGCGTCGGCCAAAAAATGGCTCTGGAGCGTCGGGGCTAAGGCCGTATCTACCTTCTACGGACGCATTACGGACTCTATGCGTATGGACCCGTTAGCGAGGCTACATGGGGAGGTGGAAAGCGTCTCGGGGCTTGCCTTCTTCTCAAATCAACGATATGACAACTTTTATCAATCTACCAGGAGCGTCGGCCAAAAAATGGCTCTGGAGCGTCGGGGCTAAGGCCGTATCTACCTTCTACGGACGCATTACGGACGCTTTGCGTATGGACCCGTTAGCGAGGCTACACGGGGAGGTGGATAGCATCTCGGGTCTTGCCTGCTTCTCAAATCAACGATATGAGAACTTTCATCAATCTACCAGGGGCGTCGGCCAAAAAATGGCTCTGGAGCGTCGGGGCTAAGGCCGTATCTACCTTCTACGGACGCATTACGGACTCTTTGCGTATGGACCCGTTAGCGAGGCTACATGGGGAGGTGGAAAGCGTCTCTGGGCTTGCCTGCCTTCTCAAATCATCGATATGACAACTTTCATCAATCTACCAGGGGCGTCGGCCAAAAAATGCGCTCTGGGGCGTCGGGGCTAAG
>NW_003303732.1:174315-186900 GCF_000142945.1 Phytophthora infestans T30-4 | reverse complement strand
AGTCGATACACATCATGATATTGGGTAAAATCATTAAATTGTGATTGTATTAAAGTTTTATATACCTTCTACGGACGTAATACTGACTTTATCACCGGGCGACCAGGTGCGTCGGCCAAAAAATGGCTCTGGAGCGTCGGGGCTAAGGCCGTATCTACCTTCTACGGACGCATTACGGACTCTTTGCGTATGGACCCGTTAGCGAGGCTACAGATGTAGGAGGATAGCGTCTCGGGGCTTGCCTGCTTCTCAAATCAACGATATGACAACTTTCATCAATCTACCAGGAGCGTCGGCCAAAAAATGGCTCTGGAGCGTCGGGGCTAAGGCCGTATCTACCTTCTACGGACGCATTACGGACTCTTTGCGTATGGACCCGTTAGCGAGGCTACACGGGGAGGTGGAAAGCGTCTCGGGGCTTGCTTGCTTCTCAAAACAGCGATATGACAACTTTCATCAATCTACCAGGAGCGTCGGCCAAAAAATGGCTCTGGAGCGTCGGGGCTAAGGCCGTATCTACCTTCTACGGACGCATTACGAACTCTTTGCGTATGGACCCGCTCGCGAGGCTACATGGGGAGGTGGAAAGCGTCTTGGGGCTTGCCTGCTTCTCAAATCAACGATATGAGAACTTTCATCAATCTACCAGGGGCGTCGGCCAAAAAATGGCTCTGGAGCGTCGGGGCTAGGGCCGTATCTACCTTCTACGGACGCATTACGGACTCTTTGCGTATGGACCCATTAGCGAGGCTACAAGGGGAGGTGGAAAGCGTCTTGGGGCTTGCCTGCTTCTCAAATCAACGATATGACAACTTTCATCAATCTACCAGGGGCGTCGGCCAAAAAATGGCTCTGGGGCGTCGGGGCTAAGGCCGTATCTACCTTCTACGTACGCATTAGGGACTCTTTGCGTATGGACCCGTTCGCGAGGCTACATGGGGAGGTGGAAAGCGTCTCGGGGCTTGCCTTCTTCTCAAATCAACGATATGACAACTTTTATCAATCTACCAGGAGCGTCGGCCAAAAAATGGCTCTGGAGCGTCGGGGCTAAGGCCGTATCTACCTTCTACGGACGCATTACGGACTCTATGCGTATGGACCCGTTAGCGAGGCTACATGGGGAGGTGGAAAGCGTCTCGGGGCTTGCCTTCTTCTCAAATCAACGATATGACAACTTTTATCAATCTACCAGGGGCGTCGGCCAAAAAATGGCTCTGGAGCGTCGGGGCTAAGGCCGTATCTACCTTCTACGGACGCATTACGGACTCTATGCGTATGGACCCGTTAGCGAGGCTACATGGGGAGGTGGAAAGCGTCTCGGGGCTTGCCTGCTTCTCAAATCAACGATATGACAACTTTCATCAATCTACCAGGAGCGTCGGGCCAAAAAATGGCTCTGGAGCGTCGGGGCTAAGGCCGTATCTACCTTCTACGGACGCATTACGGACTCTATGCGTATGGACCCGTTAGCGAGGCTACATGGGGAGGTGGAAAGCGTCTCGGGCTTGCCTTCTTCTCAAATCAACGATATGACAACTTTCATCAATCTACCAGGGGCGTCGACCAAAATATGGCTCTGGAGCGTCGGGGGCTAAGGCCGTATCTACCTTCTACGGACGCATTACGGACTCTATGCGTATGGACCCGTTAGCGAGGCTACATGGGGAGGTTGAAAAGCGTCTCGGGGCTTGCCTGCTTCTCAAAACAACGATATGACAACTTTCATCAATCTACCAGGGGCGTCGGCCAAAAAATGGCTCTGGAGCGTCGGGGCTAAGGCCGTATCTACCTTCTACGGACGCATTACGGACTCTATGCGTATGGACCCGTTAGCGAGGCTACATGGGGAGGTGGAAAGCGTCTCGGGGCTTGCCTGCTTCTCAAAACAACGATATGACAACTTTCATCAATCTACCAGGGGCGTCGGCCAAAAAATGGCTCTGGAGCGTCGGGGCTAAGGCCGTATCTACCTTCTACGGACGCATTACGGACTCTATGCGTATGGACCCGTTAGCGAGGCTACATGGGGAGGTGGAAAGCGTCTCGGGGCTTGCCTGCTTCTCAAAACAACGATATGACAACTTTCATCAATCTACCAGGGGCGTCGGCCAAAAAATGGCTCTGGAGCGTCGGGGCTAAGGCCGTATCTACCTTCTACGGACGCATTACGGACTCTATGCGTATGGACCCGTTAGCGAGGCTACATGGGGAGGTGGAAAGCGTCTCGGGGCTTGCCTGCTTCTCAAATCACCGATATGACAACTTTCATCAATCTACCAGGGGCGTCGGCCAAAAAATGGCTCTGGAGCGTCGGGGCTAAGGCCGTATCTACCTTCTACGGACGCATTACGGACTCTATGCGTATGAACCCGTTAGCGAGGCTACATGGGAAGGTGGAAACCTTCTCGGGCCTCCCTACTTCTCAAATCAACAGATATGACAACTTTCATCAATCTACCAGGAGCGTCGACCAAAAATGGTCTCTGGAGGCGTCGGGGCTAAGGCCCGTATCTACTTTCTACGGACGCATTACGGACTCTATGCGTATGGCCCAGTTAGCGAGCCTACAGGGGGAGGTAGAAAGCGTCTCGGGGCTTCCCTTCTTCTCAAATCAGCGATATGACAACTTTCATCAATCTCCCAGGGGGCGTCGGCAAAAAAATGGCTCTGGAGCGTCGGGGCTAAGGCCGTATCTACCTTTTACGGACGCATTACGGACTCTATGCGTATGGACCCGTTACCGAGGCTACATGGGGAGGTGGAAAGCATCTCGGGGGCCTTGCCTTCTTCTCAAATCAACGATATGACAACTTTCATCAATCTACCAGGGGCGTCGGCCAAAAAATGGCTCTGGGGCGTCGGGGCTAAGGCCGTATCTACCTTCTACGGACGCATTACGGACTCTATGCGTATGGACCCGTTAGCGAGGCTACAAGGGGAGGTGGAAAGCATCTCGGGGCTTGCCTGCTTCTCAAATGAACGATATGACAACTTTCATCAATCTACCAGGGGCGTCGGCCAAAAAATGGCTCTGGAGCGTCGGGGCTAAGGCCGTATCTACCTTCTACGGACGCATTACGGACTCTATGCGTATGGACCCGTTAGCGAGGCTACATGGGGAGGTGGAAAGCGTCTCGGGGCTTGCCTGCTTCTCAAAACAACGATATGACAACTTTCATCAATCTACCAGGGGCGTCGGCCAAAAAATGGCTCTGGAGCGTCGGGGCTAAGGCCGTATCTACCTTCTACGGACGCATTACGGACTCTTTGCGTATGGACCCGTTAGCGAGGCTACATGGGGAGGTGGAAAGCGTCTTGGGGCTTGCCTGCTTCTCAAATCAACGATATGACAACTTTTATCAATCTACCAGGGGCGTCGGCCAAAAAATGGCTCTGGGGCGTCGGGGCTAAGGCCGTATCTACCTTCTACGGACGCATTACGGACTCTATGCGTATGGACCCGTTAGCGAGGCTACATGGGGAGGTGGAAAGCGTCTCGGGGCTTGCCTGTAACGGGCCAGGTATATACTCCGTTACTTGCTTACAATATAGTGTTGAGGAAGCTCGCAATAGGACGACTGAGGCTTAGGTTTAACTAAAATTAACGCTGACTTTATTTTAGGACCAAGACCACAGCCCTGGCCACTCAAATACACGTCATAGTCCAATCGGCTACTAATGGGTCTGGCTCCCCATATATCAGCCAATGGCATGACAGCATTTCAGCACACGCTAGTCGTGTGCTGATGCACCTACTTATGTAAAGAAATCTATCTACTTATGTAATGGAGGGGCCCATTACATTACTCCCTCTTAAAGTTGCACTTACGCAACATAAGCAGTGGGCGAAGAACAAATCAATCTACAAGAGGATGGCGAACGGGGACTTGGCTAACGGGCGAAGCGAAACAGAGGCGGAGACATCTCCTGCGAAGCGCAGGAGCGACACAACTCGACTTGCGGAGAAGACGACAAGCAGCACGATGGATCAGCAGCGGACGGGAACACCGACGACGGCGACGTCGTCAGCCGCAGCGGCACGGGGCACGCACATGATGGACGACCAGCTCCGGGCATGGGCTCTCCACGATATATCCGGAGCGCGGGCTCTGGACACGCTGGACACGATGAAGGATCACTTCCGGCGCTTCCGTGGATTGCGGCAGAAGCCTGTCGAGGGTGTCGCATATGGCGCATTGCAGGAGTCGTGGTGCGCTTTCATCCGGCGTTGGAACCGGACGCAGGAAGAAGGGGAGAGCTTCGTCGGCTGGTTGGTGTACCGCGCGGAGATCGTCAAGAAGCACTCGCTCACAGAACTCCGTGAGTGCGTCTGCACCAGCGCATGGGAGGACATGCGCCGCATCTGCTACGTGAGGGTCGCTGAAGGTTGTGGTACTTGTACTGGATCGCGTCCGACTGTCGAGGAGTGGAGAAGTCACATCGCCGAGTACCCGCTCGGTGAACAAGAACACGGGTGGATCGAGAAGTATCGTCGCTCGTTGGCCGAAAACGTGCGCGCCTCTAGTCACGCCGGCTCACGCCGACGCTCTGCACGTGAAGATTCTTGACATCGGACTCGGTCTCGTTCGTGCAGCCGCTCAAGCCGCCGATCTCGATCTCGTTCGCGTGGTCGTCCGAGTCGTCGTTCTCGATCACGTTCGCGTGGTCGCCCAAGTCATCGATCTCGATTACGCTGCGTGATCGCATGAGTCGTTCTCCTCGTGCGAGCTGGCATGCGGCACATGGTGGTTCGCAGCGAAATTGGACTCATACGCCTGGACCACATTCAGAACGTCACGAAGGAGATTGGCACAAGGGTCCCACGTATCCTCGTCGGGAGGAAACCCGAGTCATCGTACCCGATAGCGACGGTCGGCCGGAACATCGTGGGCGAGCCCACGATGACGTTTGGGAGCGCGAAGTGGATCTTCGTGGGCAACGATGTGCTCAACAATCCAGCGGGTATCTCCGGCAGCGTCAACAATAGGAGGAGGGCCGGTGCGTCGAAAACACTCGCGTTCTGGCTGCCCATAGCGAGAACGACTTGCTGAACCGCTACTGGGATTCCCAGCAGCAATTGGATGAGGCTCTCGATTAGACTGCCCGGGCCACCGGGGAGAGTGCGCAGCTGCGTCAGTCGAACCGAGAGATCCTTGCTCGGTTGCAGATGCTGGAGAGGTCGGTTCACGGTCGTTTACAGACGGGGACACAGTCTCGAGATCCGACTCATGGTGCGGATGGATCGATGGCTCGCCGCGCCCGTCGGGAAGGTCGCTCGACGCATGCTCCGGCTTAGTAGCCTGAGACGACGCTGGAATCCTAGCGGGTAATACTTCTTGAGTCGTCCGACGTAAAACGTCGGATGCAGACGTAGTGACGTAGGAATGGCAAGCGTGTAAGCATCACCAATGGTCTTGATTACCGTAAACGGCCCAATAAAGCGCGGCGCGAGTTTGTTCGCGCCGAGGTTGGTAACCGCAGCGTTTCTGATATCTTCAGTCAACAGGAGCACGCGTTCGCCTGTCGTATACGTGGCCGTGTTCTTGCGGCCAGTCTTATCGGTGTTCTCCTTCTTCTTGTCCACTGCATCCTGCAGTGCGTCTCGAACATAGCGGGTGACCGCTTGGCGCCGTAGTACGAAGTCAGATACGACTACGGAGTCGATTGATCGCGCCGAAGCATGCTTCGGCGCGTAGTTAGCTGGCGCAAGTAGGCTCGATGCGGAGCGTATCACTGTGTTGACCGACGTGGGGACAGGGGATACACTCGAGATATCATTACCAACCGGTGTAAGTACCGGTTGACCCAGTACCGGTGTTGCCGCCGGGGACAGCGGAGCTGGAGTAGAAGGCTTATCGACAGCTTCTTCCCCACCCAAAGTGGAGACACACGGCGCTGTGGGATGGCCCACGGCGAGGAGAGCAGGGACACGCGGGTGTCGCGCGTTGTTAATGAAGACGGACGTCAGGCCAGTCGACGCGTGTACCGCGTTGTTCAGCGCGAACTCGGCCAGAGGCAGAAACGAGCTCCAGCTGGAGAACGACGTCGCGTAGCTTCGAAGAACATCTTCGAGGACGCGATTTACGCGCTCTGTCTGGCCATCCGTTTCCGGATGGGCTGCTATGGACATCAACAGCTTCGAGCCCAGTAGCTCGAAGAGCTCCGACAAGAAGGCCGAGATGAAGCGCGGATCGCGGTCGGAGACGATGGATTCAGGAAGGCCATGATGGTGGAAGACTGCATCGATGAAGTGCACCGCGGTATCTGCCGCGGTGATCGAATCCGACACTGAAATCAGATGGACTATCTTGCTGAAGCGGTCTACGAACACTAGGACACATGAACGTCGATTAGCATCGGGTGGGAGCCCGAAGATAAAGTCCATCGACACCGAGCGCCAGGCCTCGGTGGCCACTGGTAGAGGACGCAAGGGAGCCTGTGAGGACGAGGCAGGTTTCACGCGCTGGCAGATCTCGCAGGTGCGCACCCACTTACGCACCCATTTATACAGGTGGGGCCAATAAAAGTCGCGTGACACAGCGGCAAACGTCTTCTCGCGACCGAGATGAGCGCCCAGCGGGGCATCGTGAAACTCATGGATAATCCGTGAGCGCAGATCGGGGTCATAAGGGACAGCGACACGTGGGGCATCGAAGTTGTCGATGCTGTACGTCAGCAGCTCGTCCTTGAGACGATTTCGGTGGATTTTGTTTCGTACAGATCGGGATAGGGCTCCCAGTGTGTCGGCGCTGGGAGAGCGGAGATGCTCCAGGATACTGGAGTACATCACGTCATGCTCGTAAGCAGCTCGGATCTCGTCGCGGAGTGGCATTACCAGGGAGACGTTCGTCAGATTGACTCCTGACGCCTCACACGTGGCACACTCGTCTACATCGTCCTTATCCAGCGAAGCTTGTCGACCCAATGCACAACGTGGGTCGTAGTCGCGACGCCGAGACAAAGCGTCGGCGAGGATGTTGTTCTTGCCGGGCTTGTAATGGACAGCGAAGTTGTACCCAGAGAAGAACGAAAGCCAGCGGGCCATCCGCTGGGAGAGATTAGGACTCTTCATCGCTGTCCTCAGCGATGCATGGCCAGTGTACACCGCGAAGGTATCCTCACCCAACAAGTACACTCTGAACTTGATCGGAGCTTAGCGCATCGCAAGGAGCTCCTTGTCGTGAACAGGGTAGTTGCGCGCCGCCGGCTTCATTTGCCTGGACTGGTAGCTTACGACACGCTCTCGACTTTCATCATCGAATTGCATCAGCGCACAGCCGATGGCGAAATCGCTCGCGTCGCAGACGACGTGAGAAGGCTTCGAGTCATCCCGAAGCGCGAGGATTGGGACCTCGGCGAGACTCTTCTTCACCGAGTCGAAGGCGGCTTGATGTGCGGAGGTCCACGACCACGACACATCTTTCTTCAACAACGAAGAGAGCGGCTGGATCAATCCTGCGTAATTCTTCGTGTACTTGTGGAGATAATTTGCGAGACCCAGCCACTGACGCAATTCAGTGGGATTCTGTGGCGTAGGCCACGCACATATCGATGACACTTTCTCGGGGTCGGCGCGGACGCCGTTCTTGCTCGCAAAGCAGCCAAGCACCGGAATCTCCGGCGCGCAGAATATACACTTCTTCAAGTTGGCATACAGCTTGTTTTCGCGCATCACTTGGAAAACTTGCCTCAGATGCTTCAAGTGGGCTTTAAGCGCGCTGAGGCCTTCCTCAGCGCGACTGTGTACGAAGATGTCGTCGAAGTAACTCGGTACAAAATCGCGGAGCGGGCGCAGCACATGGGATACCATGCGATTGAACGTGGCAGGAGCATTCTTCAAGTCTTGTGGTTACTCCCAGAGCATACCACTGGGAGTGCTTACCGCTGTGAGCGGTATGGCGCTCAGCCGCATGAGGATTTGGTAGAACCCATCGGTCAAGTCGATGGCGCTGAAGGCCTCACTACCCGACATTGCGTCGAGCACCATGTCCTTCCGAGGAATCGGCGTCTGGGCAGGGATGGTAGCATCGTTCAGCTTGTTGAAGGCATGGACGATGCGCCATCCACCCGTGGATTTCTTCACACAGAAGGTCGGACTGGAGTGCGGCGATGTGCTCTCGCGCACATGACCCGCCTTGCGGCGGATTTCGAAGAAGTCATCGATAGCTTATACTTGATCTCGCGGGAGGAGTCACTGCCGCGTCACACAATACTTCGAGCCGGGCACGAGATCGATCTCGTGGCGAATTCCTCGGTCAGCTGGTAGCTCAGCTGGGATCTTATCCGGAAAGACATCTTCATATTCGCGGGTGGACCCGTAGACTGGATTGTCGGATTCGCGTAGCGCTTCCCAAGATTGTGCTGCGAAGCGCTCCTCGCGGGCTGCAGCGGGGCTGCCGTAGCTTTAGCGTCATAGGGAGACGTTCGACTCAAAGAGTCACTAATACTAAGTTCCTTATCCAAAGGACACTTACAGCCCAAGACCAGGGCTCAAAGTTAACAGCTTAACTTTTATGCTTCAAAACCAGAAGTGTTTTATTTACTATTATTGCAGCCAAGCCGCCTAGAGGTAAATGTATCTCTTTAACTATCTAGCATAGTTAAACCTAATCAAATGCATAACGTGTGGCTTTCAGCCAACGTACTGAGAGACCTTGTTAGCTCTCCAACTTATGTACTGAGAGTTTGTTAACTCTCCGGGTACTTCGTACCCCTGTGTGCTCCACACCATGTAACCCCGTTACACTCTCCCCCACTAAGATGAGAACATTCCGTTCTCGAAACTCTCCTCAGCGAGGTCACGTCTTGTAAAGACGGCGGAGGTTACTACACCTTCACAGCAGCATTGTACAGGCTCGGTGAGCTCACAAACGCCTACGCATCGTTGATGCCCAACTTCTTGTCGTCGGCCCACGGCCCAATGCTCCAAGCGCAGCGCGCATCTTGCTCTCAAGCGGTCTCAGACCTACGCTCGCGCTCCGCGCCTACTCCAAGAGCTGCAAACCGCTTAGAGCAATGCTCTTGACTCATTCGAGTCGTCGACAACAGCTCAGCGGTTGGACACTCGCTTCACAAGCGATAGGTCCGTGGTTCAAACCCACTAGGGCACAGCCCTCTCGTTCCATGAACGATTGTTCACGCTTGGACAAGCTTAAGGGCAACACCCTTTTAGCTCAATGGTTGAGCGTTGGCTTTGAGAGCCACAGGTCGGTGGTTCGAACCTGCCAGGGCACAGCCCTCTCGTTCCATGAACTGCTGTCCTTGAATGGACAAGCTTAAGGGCAACGCCCTTTCAGCTCAGTGGTCGAGCGCTGGCTTTGAAAGCCACAGGTCGGTGGCTCAAATCCACCCGGGCGCAGCCCTCTCATACCATGAGTAGTCCGTTCTCGGACTGACGTACCGGGCATCGCCCTTGTAGCTCAATGGTAGAGCTTCGGCCTGTCAAGCCAAAGGCCAGTGGTTCGATCCCCGTGCGGGACACCACTTTCGCTGTTACAGCGCATCCACATTTGGATCATGCTCATCGAGCAAGTTGTTTCAAAACAACTATGCGTCTATCGAGACGCTTGTGCCTGAACCTTGTTCAGCACAACACGAAGCACCTGCTTCCTTCGGGACCATGTCCCTAACACTACGAGGTCTCTCCACCTCCTGCTCCCGCTGCGAGCACCGCTCATACGTACGAGCTGGCTGCTGCAGCCACTGGTCAGAGCCTGAGCTCAACTACTGACCTCATCGCTCCCCACTCTAGTGGGAGGCGCCCAGCGCCTGGCGACGCTGTCGCACGCCATGGTGGCGCTTCGGCACATGATGTGCCCGGTCGTAAGCGTCAACGACGTCAGGGCAATCTTGCCGGAGGATAACCTCAAACTCCCATGAGTTCTGTGAGTGAGGGTAACCCCTCCACTTCACTAAGTACTGGGTACGACCCTGGCGTCTACGCCACGTCACAAGGCGTTCCACGTGAAAGTGGAGCTCACCATGCTCATCGAGCAGAGCAGGAGGAGGCCTTGCCTCAGCTGGGCTCTCGCGGGGAGAGTCAGCACTTGCCGGAACGGCGTCTGCGTCCATACGACGCCAGCGTCCACGACGCGAACGTTCACCGCCCCATCGGTCGATCTCGAAGAGATGATCCACCTTGTGGATAGGTTGAAGCCACCACTGTTGACTCACAACCAGGTCTCGGACCTTGAGCGTCCAGCTGCTCGGCTGAACGTTCAGCTTGCCTTGCTCCTGCATCTCGAGCACTTCGCTCCGCGACCTGTGGCTCTGCCACATGCTGTTGATCAGCCATCAGTGGATCCACCACTTGCTGTCGTTCAGCCTCCCGTGGCTCTACCACCTGCTGCCCTGCAGCTGTCCGTGGCCCAGCCACCGTTGGTGCCAACGCCTCCGCGCTCACCTGAGCAGGGTCTTGGTATGGCTTAAGCAAGCCGACATAGAAGACCGGATGCGTGCGCATCTTCTTCGGAAGGTTGAGCGTATACGCTAGGCCCTTCCTGGCCACGACCTTGAACGGTCCTATGAACCGAGGTCTTAACTTCGTCTTGAAGACTGCAGACACTGCATGAGTAGGTAGGTTTTTAGCGTTTAATAAAACTTGGTCACCGACCTCAAACCTCTCGACATTGCTTCTGCCCTTGGCATCTGCATGTTCCTTCTGCGTGTCTTGGCTTTCAGCCATAGCGTCGCGTACTTGACGCATTACGCTCAGTCTCAAAGAGACAAAGTCATCGACTTGCTTGCGAGCCGCAACAGGGCTGACATCAGCTAGCCGCTCGGCTATCCCTCCCCCATCAAGCCCTGAGCCACTGCGTGGCGGCGTCAATGGGACGCGAGGGTTAACCAAGCCGTTCACATAGAACGGAGTGTAGCCTGTCGAGGCGTGCACTGCATTATTTAATGCGAACTCAACGAGTGGGAGCATCTGGCTCCAGCGTTTTGGCGCCTCAGCGCATACGCTTCGGAGGGTATCCTCCACAACGCGATTCACGCGTTCGGTTTGACCATCGGTCTGCGGATGGTCCGCCGTGGACATGTCCAAACGAGTGCCGAGCACTCTGAAGAGGGACGTCCAGAACTTCGCGGTGAAGCGCGGATCTCGATCCGAAACAATTGTCTCAGGCAAGCCATGTTGGCGAAAGACTCGGTCTAAAAACAGCAAAGCTGTACCTTCACCATCAATGGTGTCCGGCACTGCCGCTAAATGAGCCATCTTGCTCAATCGGTCTACAAAGACCACTATACCTGTGTTTCCCGCCTTATCCTTGGGAAGGCCAAACACAAAGTCCATACTCATGGACTGCCAGCATCCCTTGGGGACAGGCAAACTCGCCAATGGCGCTGCCGTGCTCGGCGCGGACTTTGTCCGTTGACACGTCTCACACGTGCGTACATAGGTGCCGACCCACTTATACATCTTGGACCACCAGTACATCGAGCTCACCGAGCCATAGGTCTTCTCCCGATCTAAGTGCCCGCCCACGGGCGTATCATGAACCTCATAGAGGATTCGATACTTTAGATCCTCATCATGAGGAGCGACTACACGAGGGTTATCCTCAGCGTCGGTGCTGTAGTACAGCAGGCCGCCATCGAGTGAGTATCGATGCAGCCTCGCGCGTAAGCGCCCAGACAATTCCTTGTCAGAGTCTTTAAACTCTTCGCTCCCAAGAGCCCGTAGCAGCGCTACGCACATGTCGTCTTGTGCATACGCTCCGCGTATCAAGTCAGGCACTGACGACGTTACTGTCGTGACATGAGCTAACTCGTAGTCCGGCCTGCGCGAGAGCGCATCGGCCACTACATTAAGCCGCCCCGGCTTGTACTTCACCTCGAAGTTATACTCGGCAAAGAAGGAAAGCCATCTTGCCATTCTCTGAGAGAGATGAGGCGACTGTGTCGCAGTGCGTAACGACGCATGATCAGTAAAGATCACAAAAGGCTTAGAGCCTAGCAGGTGTACCCTGAATTTGACTAGAGCATACTTCATTGCAAGTAGCTCTTTGTCATGAACTAGATAGTTCTTCTCTGCAGCTTTGAGCTGGCGAGACTCAAACGCGATCACGCGTTCACGCCCTTCGGCGTCTGCTTGTAGTAAAGCACAACCGATTGCAAAATCGGAGGCGTCACAGACGACGCTAAACGGACTATCCGGGTCCGGTAGCGCAAGGATCGGAGCCTGGAGAAGGCTCTCCTTCACAGCCTCAAAGGCTCCGTCGTGCTCGACGTTCCAGCACCATGGTGCGTCCTTCTTAAGGAGATCTGATAATGGCCGAGCCATCTCCGCGTAGTTCGCACTGTACTTGTGCAAGTAATTGGCTAAGCCTAGCCACTTGCGTAAGTCTTTTTGGTTCTTGGGAGCCGGCCAGTCCACGATGGCCTTGACTTTGGCAGGATCTGCCCGTAAGCCACGCTTCCCAATGAAGCACCCGAGGAAAGGTATCTCCTCCGCGCCAAAGACGCACTTGTCCAAGTTGGCATACAACTTATTAGTGCGCATGCACTCGAGCACCGCTCGCAAGTGGTCAATGTGGTTATCCACGTCTGACTTTCCGTGCTCGGCACGACTATGGACGAATATAT
>NW_003303732.1:166763-174215 GCF_000142945.1 Phytophthora infestans T30-4 | reverse complement strand
ATGTAATATTAACAAAGGCTTGTATAATAGAGAGTAAGTTCAAATTAAATGGATACTGATACTGATTAATAAAATAAGTCGTATGTAAGATGTTTTTTTAAAAAAAACCCATTAGGGTAATAAAGGGTATGATAGGGTATAAAGATAGAATAGGGTAAATAAAAATATACATAAGTAAAACCATAGGGTTTTAGGGTTTTAGGGTTTAGGGTCCCGTAACCGACTCATCATCCTGTATTAACAGTATGGGAGATGTAGCTCCGTTTCCAGAACGACATGATGAGTCTTTTAAATAGGGGCTAGCCATAGTTAAGCTACAGGATGAGTTTTGCAGCGATGATGAGTGTTTTAGACTTGGATCTAGTATCGGTGAGCCACAGAATCGGAAGACCAGCTTTTGAAAAGACATAGCGAAAAAAACGATCGCTGTGGCGGGGCTAGTAAGCCCCAAAATTTGCGCCAAACGCGTAGCATAGTGAAATCAAATAAATTTAGCCCTACAGAGCCCTAGCATTATCCAACCAATCAGAATACAAAAGAGACCTGACTAGCGAATATTGACGTGCGTCTCAGCCAATGAGCGATCAGCTAAACGTATCTCAGCAACTACTGCGATTGGTCAGCTCAGAAAAAGAAGTTCATATGTGTTTTTGTATGAGGAATCGAGCCATATGCTGAATGTGTGGCAAAGACGGGCCAAACATCTGTTAGTTTAATACGTAAGCCGTTTTGGCAGTTACAGGCCTAAAAACTTGGGCGACTACGTAAATTTGTATGGGGAATCGAACCATATGCTGGACGTGTGACAAAGACGAGCCAAACATCTGTTTTTTATACGGGAGCCGTTTTAGCAGCTACAGGGCTGAAAACTTGGGAGATTACGTGAATTTATATGGGGAATCGAACCATATGTTGGACGTGTGACAAAGACGAGACAAACATCTGTTTTTATACGGGAGCCGTTTTAGCAGCTACAGGCCTAAAAACTTGGGCGACTACGTAAATTTGTATGGGGAATCGAACCATATGCTGGACGTGTGACAAAGACGAGCCAAACATCTGTTTTTTATACGGGAGCCGTTTTAGCAGCTACAGGGCTGAAAACTTGGGAGATTACGTGAATTTATATGGGGAATCGAACCATATGTTGGACGTGTGACAAAGACGAGCCAAACATCTGTTTTTTATACGGAAGCCGTTTTAGCAGCTACAGGACTGAAAACTTGGGAGAGTACGTAAATTTGTATGGAGAATCGAACCATATGCTGAAAACGTTACAAAAACAGGCCGCTCACCTAATATCTGATTTTGATCTATATCGGTAATACTTCTAGCGATACAAGGCTGGAAATTTGGGTGAATAAGTAATTTTATACGGGGAATCGAGCCATATGGTATACATGCTCTATAGACGGGCCAGAGAGGCAAGATTGCTTAGCAACACGGTTTTTGCGCCGACAGGACTAAAAAATAAGAAAAAAAATTTTTGAATACGGTGAAATCACTATATGCTGGGTGTGTTTTAAAGACGGTTCATTTGATATTACACGAGATTGGTGGTTTTTGAAGCGACAGAGCTGGAATTTTGGTAAAACTGTATATTTGAGTACAGGGAATTAAATCATATGCTGATTATGTGTTAGAGACGGTCCATTTAACTAATTTGGGAAAGGTCTTGGTATATGCAGCCACAGGGCTGAAAACATGAAATACTATGCATTTTGGCATGCTTAGTCTCGTCATAGATGTTATATGTGTTATAGACGCTCAAAGTAGCACCATCTATACTACTAAGTATGCGTAAAGTCATACTATACCATTAGTAAGTAAGAGCGGGTGTTTCGAATGGAAAACCGATCTTTTACCGCACAATCACCGTTTTGACGTGGTTTTTTAACGCTGCACGTGTACTTCTTCGTGCTACACAGTGCTCTACACCTTGAAAACCTTGTGTTGAATATGGTGCCATATGATGCCGAAGCCATATTCGAACTACCGCTAGTATACAAGTCGATACACATGATGAAATTGGGCCAAATCATTGAATTGAATGAAATTGTGATCGTATTGAAGTTTGTATGAACAGTGCATAGACGTAGACTTGTTCAAAGTAGTGCATAAACGTAGACCTGCTCAAAGTAGCATCATCTATACTACTAAGTATGCAGAAAGTCATACTATACGATTAATAAGTAAGAGCTGGTGTTTAGAATGAAAACCCGAACTTTTACCACAAAATCACTGTTCTGACGTGGTTTTTAATGTTCCACACGTACTTCTTCGTGCTACACATTGCTCTACACTTTGGAAAACTTGTGTTGGGTATAGGGCTGTATGATGCGAAAACCATATTCGAGCTACCGCTAGTATACAAGTCGATACACATCATGAAATCGGGTAAAATCATTGAATTGAGTGAAATTGTGATCGTATTGAAGTTTGTATAAGTAGTGCATAGACGTAGCCTTGCTCAAAGTAGTGCATAAACGTAGACCTGCTCAAAGTAGCATCATCTATACTACTAAGTATGCATAAAGTCATACTATACGATTAATAAGTAAGAGCTGGTGTTTTGAATGAAAAACCGAACTTTTACCACAAAATCACTGTTCTGACGTGGTTTTTTATGTTCCACACGTACTTCTTCGTGCTACACATTGCTCTACACTTTGGAAAACTTGTGTTGGGTATAGGGCTGTATGATGCGGAAACCATATTCGAGCTGCCGCTAGTATACAAGTCGATACACATCATGAAATCGGGTAAAATCATTGAATTGAGTGAAATTGTGATCGTATTGAAGTGTTGTATAAGTAGTGCATAGACGTAGCCTTGCTCAAAGTAGTGCATAGACGTAGACTTGTTCAAAGTAGTACCATCTATACTACTAAGTATGCATAAAGTCATACTATACGATTAATAAGTAAGAGCTACTGTTTTGAATGAAAAACCGAACTTTTACCACAAAATCACTGTTCTGACGTGGTTTTTCATGTTCCACACGTACTTCTTCGTGCCACACATTGCTCTACACTTTGAAAAACTTGTGTTGGGTATAGGGCTGTATGATGCGGAAACCATATTCTAGCTGCCGCTAGTATACAAGTCGATACACATCATGAAATCGGGTAAAATCATTGAATTGAGTGAAATTGTGATCGTATTGAAGTTTGTATAAGTAGTGCATAGACGTAGCCTTGCTCAAAGTAGTGCATAAACGTAGTCCTGCTCAAAGTAGCATCATCTATACTACTAAGTATGCATAAAGTCATACTATACGATTAATAAGTAAGAGCTGGTGTTTTGAATGAAAAACCGAACTTTTACCACAAAATCACTGTTCTGACGTGGTTTTTTATGTTCCACACGTACTTCTTCGTGCTACACATTGCTCTACACTTTGGAAAACTTGTGTTGGGTATAGGGCTGTATGATGCGAAAACCATATTCGAGCTGCCGCTAGTATACAAGTCGATACACATCATGAAATCGGGTAAAATCATTGAATTGAGTGAAATTGTGATCGTATTGAAGTTTGTATAAGTAGTGCATAGACGTAGCCTTGCTCAAAGTAGTGCATAAACGTAGACCTGCTCAAAGTAGCATCATCTATACTACTAAGTATGCATAAAGTCATACTATACGATTAATAAGTAAGAGCTGGTGTTTTGAATGAAAAACCGAACTTTTACCACAAAATCACTGTTCTGACGTGGTTTTTAATGTTCCACACGTACTTCTTCGTGCTACACATTGCTCTACACTTTGGAAAACTTGTGTTGGGTATGGGGCCATATGATAAAACACCACATTCGAGCTACCGCTAGTATACAAGTCGATACACATCATGAAATCGGGTAAAATCATTGAATTGAGTGAAATTGTGATCGTATTGAAGTTTGTATAAGTAGTGCATAGACGTAGCCTTGCTCAAAGTAGTGCATAAACGTAGACCTGCTCAAAGTAGCATCATCTATACTACTAAGTATGCATAAAGTCATACTATACGATTAATAAGTAAGAGCTGGTGTTTTGAATGAAAAACCGAACTTTTACCACAAAATCACTGTTCTGACGTGGTTTTTTATGTTCCACACGTACTTCTTCGTGCTACACATTGCTCTACACTTTGGAAAACTTGTGTTGGGTATAGGGCTGTATGATAGGGAAACCATATTCGAGCTGCCGCTAGTATACAAGTCGATACACATCATGAAATCGGGTAAAATCATTGAATTGAGTGAAATTGTGATCGTATTGAAGTTTGTATAAGTAGTGCATAGACGTAGCCTTGCTCAAAGTAGTGCATAAACGTAGACCTGCTCAAAGTAGCATCATCTATACTACTAAGTATGCATAAAGTCATACTATACGATTAATAAGTAAGAGCTGGTGTTTTGAATGAAAAACCGAACTTTTACCACAAAATCACTGTTCTGACGTGGTTTTTTATGTTCAACACGTACTTCTTCGTGCTACACATTGCTCTACACTTTGGAAAACTTGTGTTGGGTATAGGGCTGTATGATGCGGAAACCATATTCGAGCTGCCGCTAGTATACAAGTCGATACACATCATGAAATCGGGTAAAATCATTGAATTGAGTGAAATTGTGATCGTATTGAAGTTTGTATAAGTAGTGCATAGACGTAGCCTTGCTCAAAGTAGTGCATAAACGTAGTCCTGCTCAAAGTAGCATCATCTATACTACTAAGTATGCATAAAGTCATACTATACGATTAATAAGTAAGAGCTGGTGTTTTGAATGAAAAACCGAACTTTTACCACAAAATCACTGTTCTGACGTGGTTTTTAATGTTCCACACGTACTTCTTCGTGCTACACATTGCTCTACACTTTGGAAAACTTGTGTTGGGTATGGGGCCATATGATAAAACACCACATTTGAGCTGCCGCTAGTATACAAGTCGATACACATCATGAAATCGGGTAAAATCATTGAATTGAGTGAAATTGTGATCGTATTGAAGTTTGTATAAGTAGTGCATAGACGTAGCCTTGCTCAAAGTAGTGCATAAACGTAGTCCTGCTCAAAGTAGCATCATCTATACTACTAAGTATGCATAAAGTCATACTATACGATTAATAAGTAAGAGCTGGTGTTTTGAATGAAAAACCGAACTTTTACCACAAAATCACTGTTCTGACGTGGCTTTTAATGTTCCACACGTACTTCTCGTGCTACACATTGCTCTACACTTGGAAAAATGTGGTGGGGGTAAGTGGGCCATATGATAAAACACCACATTCGAGCTACCGCTAGTATACAAGTCGATACACATCATGAAATCGGGTAAAATCATTGAATTGAGTGAAATTGTGATCGTATTGAAGTTTGTATAAGTAGTGCATAGACGTAGCCTTGCTCAAAGTAGTGCATAAACGTAGACCTGCTCAAAGTAGCATCATCTATACTACTAAGTATGCATAAAGTCATACTATACGATTAATAAGTAAGAGCTGGTGTTTTGAATGAAAACCGAACTTTTCCACAAAATCACTGTTCTGACGTGGTTTTTTAGTTCCACAGTATTCTTCGTGCTACACATGCTCTACATTGGAAAATGGTTGGATGGGGCGATGTGGGGAAAACTTTTTGCGATCGGCCTCAATTATAACAATAGCTTAAACCACTCGCAAAAATGTGGCGGTAAAAAATCCTAAAAAGGGGGAGGAAAAATTTTCTTTAAATTGGAGTGAAATTGTGATCGTATTGAAGTTTGTATAAGTAGTGCATAGACGTAGCCTTGCTCAAAGTAGTGCATAGACGTAGACTTGTTCAAAGTAGTACCATCTATACTACTAAGTATGCGTAAAGTCATACTATACGATTAATAAGTAAGAGCTGGTGTTTTGAATGAAAAACCGAACTTTTACCACAAAATCACTGTTCTGACGTGGTTTTTCATGTTCCACACGTACTTCTTCGTGCTACACATTGCTCTACACTTTGGAAAACTTGTGTTGGGTATAGGGCTGTATGATGCGGAAACCATATTCGAGCTGCCGCTAGTATACAAGTCGATACACATCATGAAATCGGGTAAAATCATTGAATTGAGTGAAATTGTGATCGTATTGAAGTTTGTATAAGTAGTGCATAGACGTAGCCTTGCTCAAAGTAGTGCATAAACGTAGTCCTGCTCAAAGTAGCATCATCTATACTACTAAGTATGCATAAAGTCATACTATACGATTAATAAGTAAGAGCTGGTGTTTTGAATGAAAAACCGAACTTTTACCACAAAATCACTGTTCTGACGTGGTTTTTTATGTTCCACACGTACTTCTTCGTGCTACACATTGCTCTACACTTTGGAAAACTTGTGTTGGGTATAGGGCTGTATGATGCGAAAACCATATTCGAGCTGCCGCTAGTATACAAGTCGATACACATCATGAAATCGGGTAAAATCATTGAATTGAGTGAAATTGTGATCGTATTGAAGTTTGTATAAGTAGTGCATAGACGTAGCCTTGCTCAAAGTAGTGCATAAACGTAGTCCTGCTCAAAGTAGCATCATCTATACTACTAAGTATGCATAAAGTCATACTATACGATTAATAAGTAAGAGCTGGTGTTTTGAATGAAAAACCGAACTTTTACCACAAAATCACTGTTCTGACGTGGTTTTTAATGTTCCACACGTACTTCTTCGTGCTACACATTGCTCTACACTTTGGAAAACTTGTGTTGGGTATGGGGCCATATGATAAAACACCACATTCGAGCTACCGCTAGTATACAAGTCGATACACATCATGAAATCGGGTAAAATCATTGAATTGAGTGAAATTGTGATCGTATTGAAGTTTGTATAAGTAGTGCATAGACGTAGCCTTGCTCAAAGTAGTGCATAAACGTAGACCTGCTCAAAGTAGCATCATCTATACTACTAAGTATGCATAAAGTCATACTATACGATTAATAAGTAAGAGCTGGTGTTTTGAATGAAAAACCGAACTTTTACCACAAAATCACTGTTCTGACGTGGTTTTTTATGTTCCACACGTACTTCTTCGTGCTACACATTGCTCTACACTTTGGAAAACTTGTGTTGGGTATAGGGCTGTATGATGCGGAAACCATATTCGAGCTGCCGCTAGTATACAAGTCGATACACATCATGAAATCGGGTAAAATCATTGAATTGAGTGAAATTGTGATCGTATTGAAGTTTGTATAAGTAGTGCATAGACGTAGCCTTGCTCAAAGTAGTGCATAAAAGTAGTCCTGCTCAAAGTAGCATCATCTATACTACTAAGTATGCATAAAGTCATACTATACGATTAATAAGTAAGAGCTGGTGTTTTGAATGAAAAACCGAACTTTTACCACAAAATCACTGTTCTGACGTGGTTTTTAATGTTCCCCACGGACATCTCCGGGCAACCGATGCGTCAATCTCTGGAAAAAGTGGATGTGGGTC
>NW_003303732.1:165340-166663 GCF_000142945.1 Phytophthora infestans T30-4 | reverse complement strand
AAGGCCGTATCTACCTTCTACGGACGCATTACGGACTCTATGCGTATGTGACCCGTTTAGCGAGCCTACATGGAGGAGGTGGCCACGCTTCTCGGGGCATTGCCTGCTTCTCAAAACAACGATATGACAACTTTCATCAATCTACCAGGGGCGTCGGCCAAAAAATGGCTCTGGAGCGTCGGGGCTAACGGGGGATCTACCTTCTAAGGGCCGCATTACCTACCCTATGCGTACGGACGCATTACGGACTCTACATGGGGAGGCGGAAATGGACCCGGGGTTAGCGATGCTTCTCAAATGGGGAAGGTGGAAAGCGTTCATCGGGTCTTGCCAGGGGCTTCTCCAAAACAACGATATGGAGCAACTTTGCCAAGATCGTATCTACCCAGGGGCGTCGCCTAAAAAACGCCTCTGGAGCGTCGGGGCTAAGGCCGTATCTACCTTCTACGGACGCATTACGGACTCTATGCGTATGGACCCGTTAGCGAGGCTACATGGGGAGGTAGAAAGCGTCTCCGGGGGCTTGCCTGCTCTCAAAACCATCGATATGACAACTTTCATCAATCTACCAGGGGGCGTCGGACAAAAAAATGGCTCTGGAGCGTCGGGGCTAAGGCCGTATCTACCTTCTACGGACGCATTACGGACTCTATGCGTATGGACCCGTTAGCGAGGCTACATGGGGAGGTGGAAAGCGTCTCGGGGCTTGCCTGCTTCTCAAAACAACGATATGACAACTTTCATCAATCTACCAGGGGCGTCGGCCAAAATATGGCTCTGGAGCGTCGGGGCTAAGGCCGTATCTACCTTCTACGGACGCATTACGGACTCTTTGCGTATGGACCCGTTAGCGAGGCTACATGGGGAGGTGGAAAGCGTCTCGGGGCTTGCCTGCTTCTCAAAACAGCGATATGACAACTTTCATCAATCTACCAGGGGCGTCGGCCAAAAAATGGCTCTGGAGCGTCGGGGCTAAGGCCGTATCTACCTTCTACGGACGCATTACGGACTCTTTGCGTATGGACCCGTTAGCGAGGCTACACGGGGAGGTGGATAGCGTCTCGGGGCTTGCCTGCTTCTCAAATCAACGATATGACAACTTTCATCAATCTACCAGGGGCGTCGGCCAAAATATGGCTCTGGAGCGTCGGGGCTAAGGCCGTATCTACCTTCTACGGACGCATTACGGACTCTATGCGTATGGACCCGTTAGCGAGGCTACATGGGGAGGTGGAAAGCGTCTCGGGGCTTGCCTTCTTCTCAAATCCACGATATGACAACTTTCATCAATCTACCACGGGGCGTCGGGCCAAAAAATGGCTT
>NW_003303732.1:161989-165089 GCF_000142945.1 Phytophthora infestans T30-4 | reverse complement strand
CCTGGATCGTCGGGGCTAAGGCCGTATCTACCTTCTACGGACGCATTCCGGACTCTTATGCATATGGACCCGTTAGCGAGGCAACAATGGGGAAGGTGGAAAAGCGTCTCGGGGCTGCCTGCTTCTCAAAACAGCGATAAGACAACTTTCATCAATCTACCAGGGGCGTCGGCCAAAAAATGGCTCTGGAGCGTCGGGGCTAAGGCCGTATCTACCCTTCTACGGACGCATTACGGACTCTATGCGTATGGACCCGTTAGCGAGGCTACATGGGGAGGTGGAAAGCGTCTCGGGGCTTGCCTGCTTCTCAAAACAACGATATGACAACTTTCATCAATCTACCAGGGGCGTCGGCCAAAAAATGGCTCTGGAGCGTCGGGGCTAAGGCCGTATCTACCTTCTACGGACGCATTACGGACTCTATGCGTATGGACCCGTTAGCGAGGCTACATGGGGAGGTGGAAAGCGTCTCGGGGCTTGCCTGCTTCTCAAAACAACGATATGACAACTTTCATCAATCTACCAGGGGCGTCGGCCAAAAAATGGCTCTGGAGCGTCGGGGCTAAGGCCGTATCTACCTTCTACGGACGCATTACGGACTCTATGCGTATGGACCCGTTAGCGAGGCTACATGGGGAGGTGGAAAGCGTCTCGGGGCTTGCCTGCTTCTCAAAACAACGATAAGACAACTTTCATCAATCTACCAGGGGCGTCGGCCAAAAAATGGCTCTGGAGCGTCGGAGCTAAGGCCGTATCTACCTTCTACGGACGCATTACGGACTCTATGCGTATGGACCCGTTAGCGAGGCTACATGGGGAGGTGGAAAGCGTCTCGGGGCTTGCCTGCTTCTCAAATCAACGATATGACAACTTTCATCAATCTACCAGGGGCGTCGGCCAAAATATGGCTCTGGAGCGTCGGGGCTAAGGCCGTATCTACCTTCTACGGACGCATTACGGACTCTATGCGTATGGACCCGTTAGCGAGGCTACATGGGGAGGTGGAAAGCGTCTCGGGGCTTGCCTGCTTCTCAAAACAACGATATGACAACTTTCATCAATCTACCAGGGGCGTCGGCCAAAATATGGCTCTGGAGCGTCGGGGCTAAGGCCGTATCTACCTTCTACGGACGCATTACGGATTCTATGCGTATGGACCCGGTAGCGAGGCTACATGGGGAGGTGGATAGCGTTTCGGGGCTTTCCTGTTTCTCAAATTAACGATATGACAACTTTCATCAATCTACCAGGGGCGTCGGCCAAAGTATGGCTCTGGAGCGTCGAGGCTAAGGTCGTATCTACCTTCTACCGACGCATTACGAGCTCGGTGCGTATGGACCCGTTAGCGAGGCTACATGGGGAGGTGGATAGCGTCTCGGGGCTTTCCTGTTTCTCAAATCAACGATATGACAACTTTCATTAATCTACCAGGGGCGTCGGCCAAAATATGGCTCTGGAGCGTCGGGGCTAAGGCCCTATCTACCTTCTACCGACGCATTACGAGCTCTGTGCGTATGGACCCGTTCGCGAGGCTACATGGGGAGGTGGAAAGCGTCTCGGGGCTTGCCTGCTTCTCAAAACAACGATATGACAACTTTCATCAATCTACCAGGGGCGTCGGCCAAAAAATGGCTCTGGAGCGTCGGGGCTAAGGCCGTATCTACCTTCTACGGACGCATTACGGATTCTATGCGTATGGACCCGTTAGCGAGGCTACATGGGGAGGTGGAAAGCGTCTCGGGGCTTGCCTGCTTCTCAAAACAACGATATGACAACTTTCATCAATCTACCAGGGGCGTCGGCCAAAAAATGGCTCTGGAGCGTCGGGGCTAAGGCCGTATCTACCTTCTACGGACGCATTACGGACTCTATGCGTATGGACCCGTTAGCGAGGCTACATGGGGAGGTGGAAAGCGTCTCGGGGCTTGCCTGCTTCTCAAAACAACGATAAGACAACTTTCATCAATCTACCAGGGGCGTCGGCCAAAAAATGGCTCTGGAGCGTCGGGGCTAAGGCCGTATCTACCTTCTACGGACGCATTACGGACTCTATGCGTATGGACCCGTTAGCGAGGCTACATGAGAAGGTGGAAAGCGTCTCGGGGCTTGCCTGCTTCTCAAAACAACGATATGACAACTTTCATCAATCTACCAGGGGTGTCGGCCAAAAAATGGTTCTGGAGCGTCGGGGCTAAGGCCGTATCTACCTTCTACGGACGCATTACGGACTCTATGCGTATGGACCCGTTAGCGAGGCTACATGGGGAGGTGGAAAGCGTCTCGGGGCTTGCCTGCTTCTCAAAACAACGATATGACAACTTTCATCAATCTACCAGGGGCGTCGGCCAAAAAATGGCTCTGGAGCGTCGAGGCTAAGGCCGTATCTACCTTCTACGGACGCATTACGGACTCTATGCGTATGGACCCGTTAGCGAGACTACATGGGGAGGTGGAAAGCGTCTCGGGGCTTGCCTGCTTCTCAAATCAACGATATGACAACTTTCATCAATCTACCAGGGGCGTCGGCCAAAAAATGGCTCTGGAGCGTCGGGGCTAAGCCCGTATCTACCTTCTACGGACGCATTACGGACTCTATGCGTATGGACCCGTTAGCGAGGCTACATGGGGAGGTGGAAAGCGTCTCGGGGCTTGCCTGCTTCTCAAAACAACGATATGACAACTTTCATCAATCTACCAGGGGCGTCGGCCAAAAAATGGCTCTGGAGCGTCGGGGCTAAGGCCGTATCTACCTTCTACGGACGCATTACGAGCTCTGTGCGTATGGACCCGTTCGCGAGGCTACATGGGGAGGTGGATAGCGTCTCGGGGCTTTCCTGCTTCTCGAATCAACGATATGACAACTTTCATCAATCTACCAGGGGTGTCGGCCAAAAAATGGCTCTGGAGCGTCGGGGCTAAGGCCGTATCTACCTTCTACAGACGCATTTACGACCTCTTATGCGATTGGAACCCGTTACGCGAAGCCTACAATGGGGAGGGGGAAAGGCGCTCTCGGGGCTTGGCTTGCTTCTCGAATCCACCGAATATGAGAAACGTTTCTTTCAATCTAACCAGGGGGCGGTCGCGCTCAAAAAAATGG
>NW_003303732.1:90418-161378 GCF_000142945.1 Phytophthora infestans T30-4 | reverse complement strand
TCGGCCAAAAATATGTCTCTGGAGCGTCGGGGCTAAGGCCCGTATCTACCTTCTACGGACGCATTACGGACTCTATCGCGTATGGACCCGTTCGCGAGGCTACATGGGAAGCTGGTAAGCGTCTCGGGGCTTGCCTGCTTCTCAAAACAACGATATGACAACTTTCATCAATCTACCAGGGGCGTCGGCCAAAATATGGCTCTGGAGCGTCGGGGCTAAGGCCGTATCTACCTTCTACGGACGCATTACGGACTCTATGCGTATGGAACCGTTAGCGAGGCTACATGGGGAGGTGGAAAGCGTCTCGGGGCTTGCCTGCTTCTCAAAACAACGATTTGACAACTTTCATCAATCTACCAGGGGCGTCGACCAAAAAATGGCTCTGGAGCGTCGGGGCTAAGGCCGTATCTACCTTCTACGGACGCATTACGGACTCTATGCGTATGGACCCGTTAGCGAGGCTACATGGGGAGGTGGAAAGCGTCTCGGGGCTTGCCTGCTTCTCAAAACAACGATATGACAACTTTCATCAATCTACCAGGGGCGTCGGCCAAAAAATGGCTCTGGAGCGTCGGGGCTAAGGCCGTATCTACCTTCTACGGACGCATTACGGACTGTTTGCGTATGGACCCGTTAGCGAGGCTACACGGGGAGGTGGAAAGCGTCTCGGGGCTTGCCTGCTTTTCAAATCAACGATATGACAACTTTTATCAATCTACCAGGGGCGTCGGCCAAAAAATGGCTCTGGAGCGTCGGGGCTAAGGCCGTATCTACCTTCTACGGACGCATTACGGACTCTATGCGTATGGACCCGTTAGCGAGGCTACATGGGGAGGTGGAAAGCGTCTCGGGGCTTGCCTGCTTCTCAAAACAACGATATGACAACTTTCATCAATCTACCAGGGGCGTCGGCCAAAAAATGGCTCTGGAGCGTCGGGGCTAAGGCCGTATCTACCTTCTACGGACGCATTACGGACTCTATGCGTATGGACCGGTTAGCGAGGCTACATGGGGAGGTGGAAAGCGTCTCGGGGCTTGCGTGCTTCTCAAAACAACGATAAGACAACTTTCATCAATCTACCAGGGGCGTCGGCCAAAATATGGCTCTGGAGCGTCGGGGCTAAGGCCGTATCTACCTTCTACGGACGCATTACGGACTCTATGCGTATGGACCCGTTAGCGAGGCTACATGGGGAGGTGGAAAGCGTCTCGGGGCTTGCCTGCTTCTCAAAACAACGATATGACAACTTTCATCAATCTACCAGGGGCGTCGGCCAAAAAATGGCTCTGGAGCGTCGGGGCCTAAGGCCGTATCTTACCCTTCTACGGACGCATTACGGACTCCTATGCGTATGGGACCCCGTTAGCGAGGCTACATGGGGAGGTGGAAAGCGTCTCGGGGCTTGCCTGCTTCTCAAAACAACGATATGACAACTTTCATCAATCTACCAGGGGCGTCGGCCAAAAAATGGCTCTGGAGCGTCGGGGCTAAGGCCGTATCTACCTTCTACGGACGCATTACGGACTCTATGCGTATGGGACCCCGTTTAGCGAGGCCTACATGGGGAGGGTGGAAAAGCGGTCTCGGGGCTTGCCTGGCTTCTCAAATCAACCGATATGACAACTTTCATCAATCTACCAGGGGGCGTCGGCCAAAAAATGGCTCTGGAGCGTCGGGGCTAAGGCCGTATCTACCTTCTACGGACGCATTTACGGACTCTTATGCGTATGGACCCCGTTAGCGAGGCTCACATGGGGAGGTGGAAAAGCGTCTCGGGGCTTGCCTGCTTCACAAAACAACGATAAGACAACTTTCATCAATCTACCAGGGGCGTCGGCCAAAATATGGCTCTGGAGCGTCGGGGCTAAGGACGTATCTACCTTCTACGGACGCATTACGGACTCTATGCGTATGGACCCGTTCGCGAGGCTACATGGGGAGGTATAAAGCGTCTCGGGGCTTGCCTGCTTCTCAAAACAACGATATGACAACTTTCATCAATCTACCAGGGGCGTCGGCCAAAATATGGCTCTGGAGCGTCGGGGGCTAAGGCCGTATCTACCTTCTACGGACGCATTTACGGACTCTATGCGTATGGGACCCGGTTAGCGAGGCTACATGGGGAGGTGGAAAGCGTCTCGGGGCTTGCCTTCTTCTCAAAATCAACGATATGACAACTTTTATCAATCTACCAGGAGCGTCGGCCAAAAAATGGCTCTGGAGCGTCGGGGCTAAGGCCGTATCTACCTTCTACGGACGCATTACGGACTCTAATGTGTATGGACCCGTTAGCGAGGCTACACGGGGAGGTGGAAAGCGTCTCGGGGGCTTGCCTTGCCTTCTCAAAACAATCGATATAGACAACTTTCATCAATCTACCCAGGGGCGTCGGGCCAAAATATGGCTCTGGAGCGTCGGGGCTAAGGCCGTATCTACCTTCTACGGACGCATTACGGACTCTATGCGTATGGACCCGTTAGCGAGGCTACATGGGGAGGTGGAAAGCGTCTCGGGGCTTGCCTGCTTCTCAAAACAACGATATGACAACTTTCATCAATCTACCAGGGGCGTCGGCCAAAAAATGGCTCTGGAGCGTCGGGGCTAAGGCCGTATCTACCTTCTACGGACGCATTACGGACTCTATGCGTATGGACCCGTTAGCGAGGCTACATGGGGAGGTGGAAAGCGTCTCGGGGCTTGCCTGCTTCTCAAAACAACGATATGACAACTTTCATCAATCTACCAGGGGCGTCGGCCAAAATATGGCTCTGGAGCGTCGGGGCTAAGGCCGTATCTACCTTCTACGGACGCATTACAGACTCTATGCGTATCAAACCCGTTAGCGAGGCTACATGGGGAGGTGGAAAGCGTCTCGGGGCTTGCCTGCTTCTCAAAACAACGATATGACAACTTTTCATCAATCTACCAGGGGCGTCGGCCAAAAAAATGGCTCTGGAGCGTCGGGGCTAAGGGCCGTATCTACCTTCTACGGACGCATTTACGGACTCTATGCGTATGGACCCGTTAGCGAGGCTACATGGGGAAGGTGGAAAGCGTCTCGGGGCTTTGCCTGCTTCTTCAAAACAACGGATATGGACAACTTTCGATCAAATCTACCAAGGGGCGTCGGGCCAAAAAAATGGCTCCTGGAAGCGTCGGGGCTAAGGGCCGTTATCTACCTTTCTACGGACGCATTACGGACTCTATGCGAATGGACCCGTTAGCGAGGCTACAGAGGGAGGTGGAAAGCATTGCTCGGGGCTTGCCTGCTTCTCAAAACAACGATTTCACAACTTTCATCAATCTACCAGGGGCGTCGGCCAAAAAATGGCTCTGGAGCGTCGGGGCTAAGGCCGTATCTACCTTCTACGGAAGCATTACGGACTCTATGCGTATGGACCCGTTAGCGAGGCTACATGGGGAGGTGGAAAGCGTCTCGGGGCTTTCCTGCTTCTCGAATCAACGATTCGACAACTTTCATCAATCTACCAGGGGTGTCGGCCAAAATATGGCTCTGGAGCGTCGGGGCTAAGGCCGTATCTACCTTCTACGGAAGCATTACGGACTCTATGCGTATGGACCTGTTATTGAGACTACATGGGGAGGTAGAAAGCGTCTCGGGCTTGCCTGCTTCTCAAATCAACGATATGACAACTTTCATCAATCTACCAGGGGCGTCGGCCAAAAACTGGCTCTGGAGCGTCGGGGCTAAGGCCGTATCTACCTTCTACGGAAGCATTACGGACTCTATGCGTATGGACCCGTTAGCGAGGCTACATGGGGGAAGTGGAAAGCGTCTCGGGGCTTTCCTGCTTCTCGAATCAACGATTCGACAACTTTCATCAATCTACCAGGGGTGTCGGGCCAAAAAATGGCTCTGGAGCGTCGGGGCTAAGGTCGTATCTACCTTCTACGGGAAGCATTTACGGACTCTATGCGTATGGACCCGTTTAGCGAGACTACATGGGGGAGGTGAAACCGTCTCGGGCTTGCCTGCCTTCTCAAGTCAGCGAATGACACTTTCATCAATCTACCAGGGGCGTCGGCCAAAAAATGGCTCTGGAGCGTCGGGGCTAAGGCCGTATCTACCTTCTACGGACGCATTACGGACTCTATGCGTATGGACCCGTTAGCGAGGCTACATGGGGAGGTGGAAAGCGTCTCGGGGCTTGCCTGCTTCTCAAAACAACGATAAGACAACTTTCATCAATCTACCAGGGGCGTCGGCCAAAAAATGGCTCTGTGACGTCGGGGCTAAGGCCGTATCTACCTTCTACGGACGCATTACGGACTCTATGCGTATGGACCCGTTAGCGAGGCTACATGGGGAGGTGGAAAGCGTCTCGGGGCTTGCCTGCTTCTCAAAACAACGATAAGACAACTTTCATCAATCTACCAGGGGCGTCGGCCAAAAAATGGCTCTGGAGCGTCGGGCTAAGGCCGTATCTACCTTCTACGGACGCATTACGGACTCTATGGCGTATGGACCCCGTTAGCCGAGGCTACATTGGGGAGGTGGGAAAGCGTCTCGGGGGCTTGCCTGCTTTCTCAAAAACAACGGTATGACAGCTTTCATCAATCTACCAGGGGGCGTTCGGCCAGAAAATGGCTCTGGAGCGTCGGGGCTTAAGGCTGTATCTACCTTCTACGGACGGCATCACGGACACTATGCGTATGGACCTGTTAGCAAGGCTACATGGGGGGGGAAAGCGTCTCGGGGCTTGCTTACTTCTCAAATCAACGATATGACAACTTTCATCAATCTACCAGGGGCGTCGGCCAAAAAACGACTCTGGAGCGTCGGGGCTAAGGCCGTATCTACCTTCTACAGACGCATTACGGACTCTTTGCGTATGGGTCCGTTAGCGACGGTGCATAAGAAGGTAGAAAGCGGATCGGGGCTTACCTGCTTCTCAAATCAACGATATGACAACTTTCATCAATCTACCAAAGGCGTCGACCAAAAAACGGCTCTGGAGCGTCGGGGCTAAGGGCGTATCTACCTTCTACGGACGCATTACGGACTCTATGCGTATGGACCCATTCGCGAGGCTACATGGGAGAGGTGGATAGCCCTTCGGGGCCTGC
This sequence comes from Phytophthora infestans T30-4, assembly GCF_000142945.1. Taxonomy (NCBI): domain Eukaryota; phylum Oomycota; class Peronosporomycetes; order Peronosporales; family Peronosporaceae; genus Phytophthora; species Phytophthora infestans. The sequence goes on along the minus strand of NW_003303732.1, from coordinate 156,289 downwards.
GTGCTTCTCAATCAACGATATGACAACTTTCATTAATCTATCACGGGCGTCGAGCGACGGCGCGTTATATGGCTCTCGGAGGGTCGGGGGCGTAAGGCCGTATCTACCTTCTACTGACGCAGTTTGAACTCTATGCGTATGGGCCCGTTAGCAAGGCTACATGGTGGAGGTGGATAGCCCTTCGGGGGCTTGCCTGCTTCTCAAATCAACGATATGACAACATTCATCAATCTACCAGGGGCGTCGGCCAAAAAACGGCTCTGGAGCGTCGGGGCTAAGGCCGGTATCTACCTTCTACGGACCGCATGACGGACTCCTATGCGGTACTGGACCCGTTCGCGAGGCTACATGGGGAAGGTGGAAAGCGTCTCGAGACTTGCCTGCTTCTCAAAACAACCGATATGACAACTTTCATCAATCTACCAGGGGGCGTCGGCCCAAAAAATGACTCTGGAGCATCTGGGGCTAAGGCCCGTAATCTACCCTTCTACGCGACGCATTTACGGTACTCTATGCGTATGGGACCCCGTTAGCGAAGGCTACATGGGGGAGGTGGAAAGCGTCTCGGGGCTTTGCCTGCTTCTCAAAACAACGATATGACAACTTTCATCAATCTACCAGGGGCGTCGGCCAAAAATATGGCTCTGGAGCGTCGGGGCTAAGGCCGTATCTACCTTCTACGGACGCCATTACGGACTCTATGCGTATGGACCCGTTAGCGAGGCTACATGGGGAGGTGGAAAGCGTCTCGGGGCTTGCCTGCTTCTCAAAACAACGATATGACAACTTTCATCAATCTACCAGGGGCGTCGGCCAAAATATGGCTCTGGAGCGTCGGGGCTAAGGCCGTATCTACCTTCTACGGACGCATTACGGACTCTATGCGTATGGACCCGTTAGCGAGGCTACATGGGGAGGTGGAAAGCGGTGGAAAGCGTCTCGGGGCTTGCCTGCTTCTCAAAACAACGATATGACAACTTTCATCAATCTACCAGGGGCGTCGGCCAAAAAATGGCTCTGGAGCGTCGGGGCTAAGGTCCGTATCTACCTTCTACGGACGCATTACGCACTCTATGCGTATGGACCCGCTCGCGAGGCCTACACGGGGAGGTGGAGAAAGCGGTCTCGGGGCTTGCCTGCTTCTTCAAAACAACGATATGACAACTTTTCATCAATCAACCAAGGGGCGTCGGCCAAGAAATATGGCTCTCGGAGCGTCGGGGGCTAAGGGCCGTATCTACCTTTCTACGGACGCATTACGGACTCTATGCGTATGGACCCGTTAGCGAGGCTACATGGGGAGGTGGAAAGCGTCTCGGGGCTTGCCTGCTTCTCAAAACAACGATATTGACAACTATTCATCAATCTACCCAGGGGCGTCGGCCAAAAAATGGTCTCTGGAGGCGTCGGGGCTAAGGCCGTATCTACCTTCTACGGACGCATTACGGACTCTATGCGTATAGACCCGTTAGCGAGGCTACATGGGGAGGTGGAAAGCGTCTCGGGGCTTGCCTGCTTCTCAAAACAACGATATGACAACTTTCATCAATCTACCAGGGGCGTCGGCCAAAAAATGGCTCTGGAGCGTCGGGGCTAAGGCCGTATCTACCTTCTACGGACGCATTACGGACTCTATGCGTATGGACCCGTTAGCGAGGCTACATGGGGAGGTGGAAAGCGTCTCGGGGCTTGCCTGCTTCTCAAAACAACGATTAAGACAACTTTCATCAATCTACCAGGGGCGTCGGCCAAAAAATGGCTCTGGAGCGTCGGGGCTAAGGCCGTATCTACCTTCCTACGGACGCATTACGGACTCTATGCCGTATGGGACCCGTTAGCGAGGCTACATGGGGAGGTAGAAAGCGTCTCGGGGCTTGGCCTGCTTCCTCAAAACAACGATATGACAACCTTTCATCAATCTACCAAGGGGTGTCGGCCAAAAATATGGCTCTGGAGCGTCGGGGCTAAGGCCGTATCTACCTTCTACTGACGCATTACGGACTCTATGCGTATGGACCCGTTAGCGAGGCTACATGGGGAGGTGGAAAGCGTCTCGGGGCTTGCCTGCTTCTCGAATCAACGATATGACAACTTTCATTAATCTACCAGGGATGTCGGCCAAAAAATGGCTCTGGAGCGTCGGGGCTAAGGCCGTATCTACCTTCTACGGACGCATTACGGACTCTATGCGTATGGACCCGTTAGCGAGGCTACATGGGGAAGGTGGAAACCGTCTCGGGGCTTGCCTGCTTCTCAAATCAACGATATGACAACTTTCATCAATCTACCAGGGGCGTCGGCCAAAATATGGCTCTGGAGCGTCGGGGCTAAGGCCGTATCTACCTTCTACGGACGCATTACGGACTCTATGCGTATGGACCCGTTAGCAACGCTACATGGGGAGGGGGTTAGCGAGGCTACATGGGGAGGTGGAAAGCGTCTCGGGCCTTGCCTGCTTCTCAAATCAACGATTATGACAACTTTCATCAATCTACCAGGGGCGTCGGCCAAAAAATGGCTCTGGAGCGTCGGGGCCAAGGCCGTATCTACCTTCTACGGACGCATTACGGACTCTATGCGTATGGACCCGTTAGCGAGGCTACATGGGGAGGTGGAAAGCGTCTCGGGGCTTGCCTGCTTCTCAAAACAACGATATGACAACTTTCATCAAATCTACCAGGGGCGTCGGCCAAAAAATGGCTCTGGAGCGTCGGGGCTAAGGGCCGTATCTACCTTCTACGGACGCATTACGGACTCTATGCGTATGGACCCGTTAGCGAGGCTACATCGGGGAGGTGGAAAGCGTCTCGGGGCTTGCCTGCTTCTCAAAACAACGATATGACAACTTTCATCAATCTACCAGGGGCGTCGGGCCAAAAGAATGGCTCCTGGAGCGTTCGGGGCTAAAGGCCTGTAATCTACCTTCTACGGACGCATTACGGACTCCTATGCGTATGGAACCCGTTAGCGAGGCTACACGTGGAGGTGGAAAGCGTCTCGGGGCTTGCCTGCTTCTCGAATCAACGGTTTGACACCTTTCATCAATCTACCAGGGGTGTCGGCCAAAATATGGATCTGGAGCGTCGGGGCTAAGGCCGTATCTACCTTCTACGGACGCATTACGGACTCTATGCGTATGGACCCGTCAGCGAGGCTACATGGTGAGGTGGAAAGCGTCTCGGGGCTTGCCTGCTTCTCAAAACAACGATATGACAACTTTCATCAATCTACCAGGGGCGTCGGCCAAAAAATGGCTCTGGAGCGTCGGGGCTAAGGCCGTATCTAACTTTCTACTGGACGCATTACGGACTCTATGCGTATGGACCCGGTTAGCGAGGCTACATGGCGAGGTGGGAAAGCGTCTTCGGGGCTTGCTGTCTTCTCAAAATCAGCGATATGACAACTTTTCATCATTCTACCAGGGGCGGTCGGCCCAAAAAATGGGTCTGGAGCGGTCGGGGCTAATGCCGCATCTACCTTTCTACTGACGCAATACGGGATCCTATTGCCGTATGGACACCGTTAGCGGAGGCTACATAGTGGGATGGTGGAAAGCGTCTCCGGGGCTTGCCTGCTTCTCAAATCAACGATATGACAGCTTTTATCAATCTACCAGGAGCGTCGGCCAAAAAATGGCTCTGGAGCGTCGGGGCTAAGGCCGTATCTACCTTCTACGGACGCATTACGGACTCTATGCGTATGGACCCGTTCGCGAGGCTACATGGGGAGGTGGAAAGCGTCTCGGGGCTTGCCTGCTTCTTAAAACAACGATATGACAACTTTCATCAATCTACCAGGGGCGTCGGCCAAAAAATGGCTCTGGAGCGTCGGGGCTAAGGCCGTATCTACCTTCTACGGACGCATTACGGACTCTTTGCGTATGGACCCGTTAGCGAGGCTACATGGGGAGGTGGAAAGCGTCTCGGGGCTTGCCTTTTTCTCAAATCAACGATATGACAACTTTCATCAATCTACCAGGGGCGTCGGCCAAAAAATGGCTCTGGGGCGTCGGGGCTAAGGCCGTATCTACCTTCTACGGACGCATTACGGACTCTTTGCGTATGGACCCGTTAGCGAGGCTACAGAGGGAGGAGGAAAGCGTCTCGGGGCTTGCCTGCTTCTCAAATCAACGATATGACAACTTTCATCAATCTACCAGGGGCGTCGGCCAAAAAATGGCTCTGGGGCGTCGGGGCTAAGGCCGTATCTACCTTCTACGGACGCATTACGGACTCTTTGCGTATGGACCCGTTAGCGAGGCTACATGGGGAGGTGGAAAGCGTCTCGGGGCTTGCCTTCTTCTCAAATCAACGATATGACAACTTTTATCAATCTACCAAGGAGCGTCGGCCAAAAAATGGCTCTGGAGCGTCGGGGCTAAAGCCGTATCTACCTTTCTACGGACGCATTACGGACTCTATGCGTATGGACCCGTTCGCGAGCTACATGGGGAGGATAGCGACTCGGGGCTTGCCTGCTTCTCACATCAACGATATGACAGCTATCATCAATCTACCCAGCGGCGGCGGCCAGCAAAATGTATCTGGAGCGTCGGGGCTAAGGCCGTATCTACCCTTCTACGGACGCATTACAGACTCTATGCGTACGGACCCGTTAGCGAGGCTACATGGGGGGATAGCGTCTCAAGGCTTGCCTGCTTCTCAAATCAACGATATGACAACTTTCATCAATCTACCAGGGGCGTCGACCAAAAAACGGCTCTGGAGCGTCGGGGCTAAGGCCGTATCTACCTTCTACGGACGCATTACAGACTCTATGCGTATGGACCCGTTAGCGAGGCTACATGGGGGGATAGCGTCTCAAGGCTTGCCTGCTTCTCAAATCAACGATATGACAACTTTCATCAATCTACCAGGGGCGTCGGCCAAAATATGGCTCTGGTGCATCGGGGCTAAGGCCGTATCTACCGTCTACGGACGCATTACGGACGCTATGCGTATGGACCCGTTATCGAGGCTACATGGGGGGGATAGCGTCTCGGGGCTTGCCTGCTTTTCAAATCAACGATATGACAACTTTCATCAATCTACCACGGGCGTCGGCCAAAATATGGCTCTGGTGCATCGGGGCTAAAGCCGTATCTACCTTCTACGGACGCATGACGGACTCTATGCGTATGGACCCGTTAGCGAGGCTACATGGGGAGGTGGAAAGCGTCTCGCGGCCTGCTTGCTTCTCAAAACAGCGATATGACAACTTTCATCAATTCTAGCAGGGGGCGTCGGCCAAAAAATGGCTTCTGGAGCGTCGGGGCTAAGGGCCGTATCTTCCTTCTACGGACGCATTACGGACTCTATGCGTATGGATCCGTTAGCGAGCCTACATAGGGAGGTGGAAAGCGTCTCGGGGCTTGCCTGCTTCTCAAATCAACGATATGACAACTTTCATCAATCTACCAGGAGCGTCGGCAAAAAAATGGCTCTGGAGCGTCGGGGCTAAGGCCGTATCTACCTTCTACGGCCGCATTACGGACTCTTTGCGTATGGACCCGTTAGCGAGGCTACATGGGGAGGTGGAAAGCGTCTCGGGGCTTGCCTTCTTCTCAAATCAACGATATGAATACTTTTATCAATCTACCAGGGGTGTCGGCCAAAAAATGGCTCTGGAGCGTCGGGGCTAAGGCCGTATCTACCTTTTACGGACGCATTACGGGATCTATGCGTATGGACCCGTTAGCGAGGCTACATGGAGAGGTAGAAACCGTCTCGGGGCTTGCCTGCGTCTCGAATCAACGATATGACAGCTTTCATCAATCTACCAGGGGCGTCGGCCAAAAAATGGCTCTGGAGCGTCGGGGCTAAGGCCGTATCTACCTTCTACGGACGCATTACGGACTCTATGCGTATGAACCCGTTAGCGAGGCTACATGGGGAGGTGGAAAGCGTCTCGGGGCTTGCTTGCTTCTCAAAACAGCGATATGACAACTTTCATCAATCTACCAGGGGCGTCGGCCAAAAAATGGCTCTGGAGCGTCGGGGCTAAGGCCGTATCTACCTTCTACGGACGCATTACGGACTCTATGCGTATGAACCCGTTAGCGAGGCTACATGGGGAGGTAGAAAGCGTCTCGGGGCTTGCTTGCTTCTCAAAACAGCGATATGACAACTTTCATCAATCTACCAGGGGCGTCGGCCAAAAAATGGCTCTGGAGCGTCGGGGCTAAGGCCGTATCTACCTTCTACGGACGCATTACGGACTCTATGCGTATGAACCCGTTACCGAGGCTACATGGGGAGGTAGAAACCGTCTCGGGGCTTTCCTGCTTCTCGAACTCAACGCTTGACAACTTCATCAATCTACCAGTGGCGTCGGCCAAAAAATGGCTCTGGGAGCGTCGGGGGCTAAGGCCGTATCTACCTTTCTACGGACGCATTACGGAACTCTATTGCGTATGGGACCCGTTAGCGAGGCTACATGGGGGAGGTGGGAAAGCGTCTCGGGGGCTTGCCTGCTTCTCAAATCAACGATATGACAACTTTTCATCAATCTACCAGGGGGCGGTAGCCAAAAAATGGTTCTGGAGCGTCGGGCTAAAGGCGTATCTACTTTCTACGAACGCATTACGGACTCTATGCGTATGGACCCGTTAGCGAGGCTACATGGGGAGGTGGAAAGCGTCTCGGGGCTTGCCTGCTTCTCAAATCAACGATTTGACAACTTTCATCAATCTACCAGGGGTGTCGGCCAAAATATGGCTCTGGAGCGTCGGGGCTAAGGCCGTATCAACCTTCTACGGACGCATTACGGACTCTATGCGTATGAACCCGTTAGCGAGGCTACATGGGGAGGTGGAAAGCGTCTCGGGGCTTGCCTGCTTCTCAAATCAACGATTTGACAACTTTCATCAATCTACCAGGGGTGTCGGCCAAAATATGGCTCTGGAGCGTCGGGGCTAAGGCCGTATCTACCTTCTACGGAAGCATTACGGACTCTATGCGTATGGACCCGTTCGCGAGGCTACATGGGGAGGTGGAAAGCGTCTCGGGGCTTGCCTGCTTCTCAAATCAACGATATGACAATTTTCATCAATCTACCAGGGGCGTCGGCCAAAAAATGGCTCTGGAGCGTCGGGGCTAAGGCCGTATCTACCTTCTACGGACGCATTACGGACTCTATGCGTATGGACCCGTTAGCGAGGCTACATGGGGAGGTGGAAAGCGTCTCGGGGCTTTCCTGCTTCTCGAATCAACGATTCGACAACTTTCATCAATCTACCAGGGGTGTCGGCCAAAAAATGGCTCTGGTGCGTCGGGGCTAAGGCCGTATCTACCTTCTACGGAAGCATTACGGGCTCTATGCGTATGGACCCGTTAGCGAGGCTACATGGGGAGGTGGAGGAAGCGTCTCTGGGCTTGCCTGCTTCTCACAACAACGATATGAGAACTTTCATCACTCTACCAGGGGCGTCGGCCAAAAAATGGGCTCTAGAGCGTCGGGGGCTAGGCCGTATCTATCTTATACGGACGCATTTACAGACTCTATGCCGTATGGGACTCCGTTAGCGAGGCTTACATGGGGGAGGTGGAAAAGCGTCTTGGGGCTTTGCCTGGCTTTCTCAAATCAACGATTTGAACAACTTTCATCAATCCTACCAGGGGTGTCGGCCAAAATATGGCTCTGGAGCGTCGGGGCTAAGGCCGTATCTACCTTCTACGGACGCATTACGGACTCTATGCGTATGGACCCGTTAGCGAGGCTACATGGGGAGGTGGAAAGCGTCTTGGGGCTTGCCTGCTTCTCAGAACAACGATATGACAACTTTCATCAATCTACCAGGAGGTGTCGGCCAAAATATGGCTTCTGGGAGCGTCGGGGCTAAGGCCCGTATCTACCTTTCTACCGGACGCATTACCGGACTCTTTGCGTATGGGACCCGCTAGCGAGGCTACATGGGGAGGGTGGAAAGCGTCTCGGGGCTTGCCTGCTTCTCAAATCAACGATATGACAACTTTCATCAATCTACCAGGGGCGTCGGCCAAAAAATGGCTCTGGAGCGTCGGGGCTAAGGCCGTATCTACCTTCTACCGGACGCATTACGGACTCTATGCGTATGGACCCGTTAGCGAGGCTACATGGGGAGGTGGAAAAGCGTCTCGGGGCTTGCCTGCTTCTCAAATCAACGATATGACAACTTTCATCAATCTACCAGGGGCGTCGGCCAAAAAATGGCTCTGGAGCGTCGGGGCTAAGGCCGTATCTACCTTCTACGGACGCATTACGGACTCTTTGCGTATGGACCCGTTAGCGAGGCTACAGATGGAGGAGGATAGCGTCTCGGGGCTTGCCTGCTTCTCAAAACAACGATATGACAACTTTCATCAATCTACCAGGGGCGCTCGGCGCAAAAAATGGCTCTGGGGCGTCGGGGCTAAGGCCGTGATCTACCTTCTACGGACGCATTACGGACTCTATGCGTATGGACCCGTTAGCGAGGCTACATGGGAAGGTGGAAAGCGTCTCGGGGGCTTGCCTGCTTCTCAAATCAACGATATGACAACTTTCATCAATCTACCAGGGGCGTCGGCCAAAAAATGACTCTGGAGCGTCGGGGCTAAAGGCCGTATCTTACCTTCTACGGACGCATTACGGGACTCTAATGCGATATGGACCCGTGTAGCGAGGCTACATTGGGAAGTGGAAGAGCGTCTCGGGCTTTGCCTGGCTCTCTCAAAACAACGAATATGACAACTTTCATCAATCTACCAGGGGCGTCGGCCAAAAAATGGCTCTTGAGCGTCGGGGCTAAGGCCGTATCTACCTTCTACGGACGCATTACGGACTCTATGCGTATGGACCCGTTAGCGAGGCTACATGGGGAAGGTGGAAAGCGTCTCGGGGGCTTGCCTGCTTCTCAAAACAACGATAAAGACCAACTTTCATCAATCTACCAGGGGCGTCGGCCAAAAAATGGCTCTGGAGCGTCGGGGCTAAGGCCGTATCTACCTTCTACGGACGCATTACGGACTCTATGCGTATGGACCCGTTAGCGAGGCTACATGGGGAGGGGTGGAAAAAGCGTCTCGGGGCTTGCCTGCTTCTCAATCAACGATATGACAACTTTTATCAATCTACCAGGAGCGTCGGCCAAAAAATGGCTCTGGAGCGTCGGGGCTAAGGCCGTATCTACCTTTTACGGACGCATTACGGGCTCTATGCGTATGGACCCGTTAGCGAGGCTACATGGGGAGGTGGAAAGCGTCTCGGGGCTTGCCTTCTTCTCAAATCAACGATATGACAACTTTCATCAATCTACCAGGGGCGTCGGCCAAAAAAATGGTCTGGGAGCGCGGGGCTTAAGCCCGATCCTACCTTCAACGGAGCCATTACGGACTCTATGCGAATGGACCCGTTAGCGAGACTACACGGGGAGGTGGAAAGCGTCTCGCGCCTTGCCTTCTCCTCAATCCAACGATATGACAACTTTTATCAATCTACCAGGAGCGTCGGCCCAAAAAATGGCTCTGGGAGCGTTCGGGCCTAAGGCCGTATCTACCTTCTACGGACGCATTACGGACTCTATGCGTATGGACCCGGTAGCGAGGCTACATGGGGAGGTGGATAGCGCCTCGGGGCTTGCCTGTTTCTCACATTAACGATATGACAACTTTCATCAATCTACCAAGGGCGTCGGCCAAAAAATGGCTCTGGAGCGTCGGGGCTAAGGCCGTATCTACCTTCTACGGACGCATTACGGACTCTATGCGTATGGACCCGTTAGCGAGGCTACATGGGGAGGTGGAAAGCGTCTCGGGGCTTGCCTGCTTCTCAAAACAACGATATGACAACTTTCATCAATCTACCAGGGGCGTCGGCCAAAAAATGGCTCTGGAGCGTCGGGGCTAAGGCCGTATCTACCTTCTACGGACGCATTACGGACTCTATGCGTATGGACCGGTTCGTGAGGCTACATGGGGAGGTGGAAAGCGTCTCGGGGCTTGCCTGCTTCTCAAAACAACGATAAGACAACTTTCATCAATCTACCAGGGGCGTCGGCCAAAATATGGCTCTGGAGCGTCGGGGCTAAGGCCGTATCTACCTTCTACGGACGCATTACGGACTCTATGCGTATGGACCCGTTAGCGAGGCTACATGGGGAGGTGGAAAGCGTCTCGGGGCTTGCCTGCTTCTCAAAACAACGATATGACAACTTTCATCAATCTACCAGGGGCGTCGGCCAAAAAATGGCTCTGGAGCGTCGGGGCTAAGGCCGTATCTACCTTCTACGGGACGCATTACGAACTCTATGCGTATGGACCCGTTAGCGAGGCTACATGGGGAGGTGGAAAGCGTCTCGGGGCTTGCCTGCTTCTCAAAACAGCGATATGACAACTTTCATCAATCTACCAGGGGCGTCGGCCAAAATATGGCTCTGGAGCGTCGGGGCTAAGGCCGTATCTACCTTCTACGGACGCATTACGGACTCTATGCGTATGGACCCGTTAGCGAGGCTACATGGGGAGGTGGAAAGCGTCTCGGGGCTTGCCTGCTTCCCAATACAACGATAAGACAACTTTCATCAATCTACCAGGGGCGTCGACCAAAAAATGGCTCTGGAGCGTCGGGGCTAAGGCCGTATCTACCTTCTACGGACGCATTACGGACTCTATGTGTATGGACCCGTTAGCGAGGCTACATGAGGAGGTGGAAAGCGTCTCGGGGCTTGCCTGCTCCTCCCTACTGGGATATGACACTTTCATCAATCTACCAGGGGCGTCGGCCAAAAAATGGCTCTGGAGCGTCGGGGCTAAGGCCGTATCTACCTTCTACGGACGCATTACGGACTCTATGCGTATGGACCCGTTACCGAGGCTACATGGGGGAGGGTAGAAACCCGACTTCGGGGCCTTTCCCTTGCTTCTTCGAATCAACCGACTTTGACAACTTTCCATCAATCTACCAGGGGTCGTCGGCCAAAAAAAATGGCTCTGGAGCGGTCGGGGCTTAAGGCCCGTATCTACCTTCTACGGACGCATTACGGACTCTATGCGTATGGACCCGGTTAGCGAGGCTACATGGGGGAGGTGGAAAGCGTCTCGGGGCTTGCCTTGCTTCTTAAAACAACGATAATGACAACTTTCATCAAATCTACCAGGGGCGTCGGCCCAAAAAATGGCTCTGGAGCGTCGGGGGCTAAAGGCCCGTATCTACCCTTTCTACCGGACGCATTAACGGACTCTATGCGTATGGAACCCGGTTAGCGGAGGCTACATGGGGAGGTGGAAAGCGTCTCGGGGCTTGCCTGCTTTCTCAAAACAACGATATGACAACTTTTCATCAATCTACCAGGGGCGTCGGCCAAAAAATGGCTCTGGAGCGTCGGGGCTAAGGCCGTATCCTACCTTTCTACGGACGCATTACGGACTCTATGCGTATGGACCCGTTAGCGAGGCTACATGGGGAGGTGGAAAGCGTCTCGGGGCTTGCCTGCTTCTCAAAACAACGATATGACAACTTTCATCAATCTACCAGGGGCGTCGGCCAAAAAATGGCTCTGGAGCGTCGGGGCTAAGGCCGTATCTACCCTTCTACGGACGCATTACGGACTCTATGCGTATGGACCCGTTAGCGAGGCTACATGGGGAGGTGGAGAAAGCGTCTCGGGGCTTGCCTGCTTCTCAAAACAACGATTATGACAAACTTTCATCAATCTACCCAGGGGCGTCCGGCCAAAAAAATGGCTTCTGGAGAGCGTCGGGGCTAAGGCCGTAATCTTACCTTTCTTACGGACGCAATTACGGAACTTCTATTGCGTATTGGACCCGTTAGCGGAGGCTACATGGGGAAGGTGGAAAGCGTCTCGGGGCCTTGCCTGCTTCTCGAAACAACGATTTGACCAACTTTTCATCAATCTACCAGGGGCGTCGGCCAAAATATGGCTCTGGAGCGTCGGGGCTAAGACCGTATCTACCTTCTACGGACGCATTACGGACTCTATGCGTATGGACCGGTTCGTGAGGCTACATGGGGAGGTGGAAAGCGTCTCGGGGCTTGCCTGCTTCTCAAAACAACGATATGAACAACTTTCATCAAATCTAACCAGGGGCGTCGGCCAAAATATGGCTCTGGAGCGTCGGGGGCTAAGGCCCTATCTACCTTCTACCGACGCATTACGAGCTCGGTGCGTATGGACCCGTTCGCGAGGCTACATGGGGAGGTGGATAGCGTCTCGGGGCTTGCCTGCTTGCTTCTCAAATCAACGATATGACTACTTTCATCAATCTACCAGGGGCGTCGGCCAAAATATGGCTCTGGAGCGTCGGGGCTAAGGCCCTATCTACCTTCTACCGACGCATTACACGCTCTGTGCGTATGGACCGGTTCGTGAGGCTACATGGGGAGGTGGAAAGCGTCTCGGGGCCTGCCTGCTTCTCAAAACAACGATAAGACAACTTTCATCAATCTACCAGGGGCGTCGGCCAAAAAATGGCTCTGGAGCGTCGGGGCTAAGGCCGTATCTACCTTCTACGGACGCATTACGGACTCTATGCGTATGGACCTGTTAGCGAGGCTACATGGGGAGGTGGAAAGCGGCTCGGGCTTTGCTGCTTCTCACAACAACCATAAGACAACTTTCATCAATCTACCAGGGGCGTCGGCCAAAAAAGGGCTCTGGAGCGTCGGGGCTAAGGCCGTATCTACCTTCTACGGACGCATTACGGACTCTATGCGTATGGACCCGTTAGCGAGGCTACATGGGGAGGTGGAAAGCGGCTCCGTGGCTTGCCTGCCTTCTAAACCACCGATAAGATAACTTTCATTCAATCTACCGAGGGCGTCGGCCAAAAAATGGCTCTGGAGCGGTCGGGGCCTAAGGCCGTATCTACCTTCTACGGGACGCATTACGGACTCCTATGCGTATGGACCCCGTTAGCGAAGCCTACATGGGGGAGGGTGGGAAAGCGTCTCGGGGGCTTTGCCCTGCTTCTCAAAACAACGGATATGACCAACTTTCATCAATCTACCCAGGGGCGTCGGCCAAAAAATGGCTCTGGAGCGTCGGGGCTAAGGCCGTATCTACCTTCTACGGACGCATTACGGACTCTATGCGTATGGACCCGTTAGCGAGGCTACATGGGGAGGTGGAAAGCGTCTCGGGGCTTGCCTGCTTCTCAAAACAACGATATGACAACTTTCATCAATCTACCAGGGGCGTCGGCCAAAAAATGGCTCTGGAGCGTCGGGGCTAAGGCCGTATCTACCTTCTACGGACGCATTACGGACTCTATGCGTATGGACCCGTTAGCGAGGCTACATGGGGAGGTGGAAAGCGTCTCGGGGCTTGCCTGCTTCTCAAAACAACGATATGACAACTTTCATCAATCTACCAGGGGCGTCAGCCAAAAAATGGCTCTGGAGCGTCGGGGCTAAGGCCGTATCTACCTTCTACGGACGCATTACGGACTCTATGCGTATGGACCCGTTAGCGAGGCTACCTGGGGAGGTAGAATGAGACTCGGGGCTTGATGCTTCTCAAAACATCGATATGACAACTTTCATCAATCTACCAGGAGCGTCGGTCAAAATAAGGCTCTGGCGCGTCGCCACCAAGCCCGGATCTCCCTTCTACACACGCATTACGGACTCTTTGCGTATGGACCCGTTAGCGAGGCTACATGGGGAGGTGGAAAGCGTCTCGGGGGCGTGCCTGCTTCTCAAATCAACGATATGACAACTTTCATCAATCTACGAGGGGGCGTCGGCCAAAAAATGGCTCTGGAGCGTCGGGGCTAAGGCCGTATCTACCTTCTACGGACGCATTACGGACTCTATGCGTATGGACCCGGTAGAGAGGCTACATGGGGAGGTGGAAAGCGTCTCGAGGGTTTGTCTTCTTTCTCACATCAACGATATGACAACTTTCATCAATCTACCAGAGGCGTCGGCCAAAAAATTGGCTCTGGAGCGTCCGGGCTAAGCCCGTATCTACCCTCCTACGGGACGCATTACGGCCTCTATGCGTATGGCCCCGTTTAGCGAGCCTACATGAGCAGGTGGAAAGGCGTCTCGGGGCTTGCCCTGCTTCTCAAAAACAACGATATGACAACCTTCCATCAATTCTCCCAGGGGTGTCCGGCCAAAAAATGGCTCCGGGAGCGCCGGCGCTAAGGCCGTATCTACCTTCTACCGACGCATTACGAGCTCGGTGCGTATGGACCCGTTCGCGAGGCTACATGGGGAGGTGGATAGCGTCTCGGGGCTTGCCTGCTTCTCAAAACAACGATAAGACAACTTTCATCAATCTACCAGGAGCGTCGGCCAAAAAATGGCTCTGGAGCGTCGGGGCTAAGGCCGTATCTACCTTCTACGGACGCATTACGGACTCTATGCGTATGGACCCGTTAGCGAGGCTACATGGGGAGGTGGAAAGCGTCTCGGGGCTTGCCTGCTTCTCAAAACAACGATATGACAACTTTCATCAATCTACCAGGGGCGTCGGCCAAAAAAAAGGCTCTGTAGCGACCGGCCTAGGGGACGTATCTACCTTCTATCTACGCATTACGTACTCTATGCGTATGGACCCGTTAGTGAGCCACCTTGCACAGGGAGGAAAGCATCTCGCTGCGTTGCCTGCTTTCTCTATACAATCATAGAGACAGATATCATCCATCTATCTAGGGACGGGCGGCCGACACAAAAGAATCTGTAGCGAGCGGCCCTGAGGACGGACGCTACCTTCCTATCTACGGATTAACGACTCTATGCGTATGGACCCGTTAGCGAGGCTACATGGGGAAGGTATAAAAGCGTCTTCGGGGCTTGCCTGCTTCTCAAGACGACGATATGACAACTTTCATCAATCTACCAGGGGCGTCGGCCAAAAAAATGGCTCTGGAGCGTCGAGGCTAAGGCCGTATCTACCTTCTACGGACGCATTACGGACTCTATGCGTATGGACCCGTTAGCGAGGCTACATGGGAGAGGTGGAAAGCGTCTCCGGGGCTTGCCTGGCTTTCTTCAAAACAACGATTAAGACAACTTTTCATCAATCTACCAGGGGCGTCGGCCAAAAAATGGCTCTGGAGCGTCGGGGCTAAGGCCGTATCTACCTTCTACGGACGCATTGCGGACTCTATGCGTATGGACCCGTTAGCGAGGCTACATGGGGAGGTGGATAGCGTCTCGGGGCTTGCCTGCTTCTCAAAACAACGATATGACAACTTTCAATCAATCTTACCAGGGGCGTCGGCCAAAAAATGGCTCCTGGAGCGTCGGGGCTAAGGCCGTCTCTACCTTCTACGGACGCATTACGGACTCTATGCGTATGGACCCGTTAGCGAGGCTACATGGGGAGGTAGAAAGCGTCTCGGGGCTTGCCTGCTTCTCAAATCAACGATATGACAACTTTCATCAATCTACCAGGGGCGTCGGCCAAAAAATGGCTCTGGAGCGTCGGGGCTAAGGCCGTATCTACCTTCTACGGACGCATTACGGACTGTTTGCGTATGGACCCGTTAGCGAGGCTACACGGGGAGGTGGAAAGCGTCTCGGGGCTTGCCAGCTTTTCAAATCAACGATATGACAACTTTTATCAATCTACCAGGGGCGTCGGCCAAAAAATGGGCTCTGGAGCGTCGGGGCTAAGGCCGTATCTACCTTTCTACGGACGCATTACGGACTCTATGCGTATGGAACCCGTTAGCGAGGCTACAATGGGGAGGTGGTAGAAGCGTCTTCGGGGCTTGCCTTCATTCTCGAAATCAACGATATGGACAAACTTTTCATTCAATCTTACCAGGGGCGGTCGGCCAAAAAAATGGCTCTGGGGCGTCGGGGCTAAGGCCGTATCTACCTTCTACGGACGCATTACGGACTCTATGCGTATGGACCCGTTAGCGAGGCTACATGGGGAGGTGGAAAGCAGTCTCGGGGCTTGCCTTCTTCTCAAATCAACGATATGAACACCTTTCATCAATCTACCAGGGGCTGTCCGCACAAAATATGTCTGTGGAGCGTCGGGGATAAGGCCCGTATCTACCTTTCTACGGACGCATTACGGATTCTATGCGTATGGACCGGTTTAGAGAGGCTACATGGAGAGGTAGAAAGCGTCTCAGGGCTTGCCTGCTTCTCAAAACAACGATATGACAACTTTCATCAATCTCCCAGGGGCGTCGGCCAAAATATGGCTCTGGAGCGTCGGGGCTAAGGCCGTATCTACCTTCTACGGACGCATTACAGACTCTATGTGTATGAACCCGTTAGCGAGGCTACATGGGGAGGTGGTAAGCGTCTCGGGGCTTGCGTGCTTCTCAAAACAACGATTTGACAACTTTCATCAATCTACCAGGGGCGTCGGCCAAAAAATGGCTCTGGAGCGTCGGGGCTAAGGCCGTATCTACCTTCTACGGACGCATTACGGACTCTATGCGTATGGACCGGTTCGTGAGGCTACATGGGGAGGTGGAAAGCGTCTCGGGGCTTGCCTGCTTCTCAAAACAACGATAAGACAACTTTCATCAATCTACCAGGGGCGTCGGCCAAAATATGGCTCTGGAGCGTCGGGGCTAAGCCCAATAGCTACCTTCTACGGACGCATTACGGACTCTATGAGTATGGACCCGTTAGCGAGGCTACATGGGGAGGTGGAAAGCGTCTCGGGGCTTGCCTGCTTCTCAAAACAACGATATGACAACTTTTTCATCAATCTACCAGGGGCGTCGGCCAAAAAATGGCTCTATGGAGCGTCGGGGCTAAGGCCGTATCTACCTTCTACGGACGCATTACGGACTCTATGCGTATGGACCCGTTAGCGAGGCTACATGGGGAGGTGGAAAGCGTCTCGGGGCTTGCCTGCTTCTCAAAACAACGATATGACAACTTTCATCAATCTACCAGGGGCGTCGGCCAAAAAATGGCTCTGGAGCGTCGGGGCTAAGGCCGTATCTACCTTCTACGGACGCCATTACGGACTCTATGCGTATGGACCGTTAGCGAGGGCTAATTGGGGAGGTGGAAAGCGTCTCGGGGCTTGTCTGCTTCTCTAAACAACGATATGACAACTTTCATCAATCTACCAGGGGCGTCGGCCAAAAAATGGCTCTGGAGCGTCGGGGCTAAGGCCGTATCTACCTTCTACGGACGCATTACGGACTCTATGCGTATGGACCCGTTACCGAGGCTACATGGGGAGGTGGAAAGCGTCTCGGGGCTTGCCTGCTTCTCAAAACAACGATATGACAACTTTCATCAATCTACCAGGGGCGTCGGCCAAAAAATGGCTCTGGAGCGTCGGGGCTAAGGCCGTATCTACCTTTCTACGGACGCATTACCGGACTCTATGCGTATGGAACCCGTTTAGCGAGGCTACATGGGGAGGTGGAAAAGCGTCTCGGGGCTTGCCTGCCTTCTCAAAACAACCGATAATGACAACTTTTCATCAATCTACCAGGGGCGTCGGGCCAAAAAATGGCTTCTGGGAGCGGTCGGGGGCTAAGGCCGTATCCTACCCTTTCTAACGGACGCCATTACGGGACTCCTATGCGTATGGACCCGTTAGCGAGGCTACATGGGGAGGTGGAAAGCGTCTCTTGGTTTGCCTGCTTCTCAAAACAACGATATGACAACTTTCATCAATCTACCAGGGGCGTCGGCCAAAATATGGCTCTGGAGCGTCGGGGCTAAGGCCGTATCTACCTTCTACGGACGCATTACGGACTCTATGCGTATGGACCCGTTAGCGAGGCTACATGGGGAGGTGGAAAGCGTCTCGGGGCTTGCCTGCTTCTCAAAACAACGATATGACAACTTTCATCAATCTACCAGGGGCGTCGGCCAAAATATGGCTCTGGAGCGTCGGGGCTAAGGCCGTATCTACCTTCTACGGACGCATTACGGACTCTATGCGTATGGACCCGTTAGCGAGGCTACATGGGGAGGTGGAAAGCGTCTCGGGGCTTGCCTGCTTCTCAAAACAACGATATGACAACTTTCATCAATCTACCAGGGGCGTCGGCCAAAAAATGGCTCTGGAGCGTCGGGGCTAAGGCCGTATCTACCTTCTACGGACGCATTACGGACTCTATGCGTATGGACCCGTTAGCGAGGCTACATGGGGAGGTGGAAAGCGTCTCGGGGCTTGCCTGCTTCTCAAAACAACGATATGACAACTTTCATCAATCTACCAGGGGCGTCGGCCAAAAAATGGCTCTGGAGCGTCGGGGCTAAGGCCGTATCTACCTTCTACGGACGCATTACGGACTCTATGCGTATGGACCGGTTCGTGAGGCTACATGGGGAGGTGGAAAGCGTCTCGGGGCTTGCCTGCTTCTCAAAACATCGATATGACAACTTTCATCAATCTACCAGGGGCGTCGGCCAAAAAATGGCTCTGGAGCGTCGGGGCTAAGGCCGTATCTACCTTCTACGGACGCATTACGGACTCTATGCGTATGGACCCGTTCGCGAGGCTACATGGGAAGGTGGAAAGCGTCTCGGGGCTTGCCTGCTTCTCAAATCAACGATATGACAACTTTCATCAATCTACCAGGGGCGTCGGCCAAAAAATGGCTCTGGAGCGTCGGGGCTAAGGCCGTATCTACCTTCTACGGACGCATTACGGACTCTATGCGTATGGACCCGTTAGCGAGGCTACACGGGGAGGTAAAAAACGTCTCCGGGCTTTGGCTTGCTTTTTCAAATCTACGATATGAAAACCTTTCATCAATCTACCAGGGGGCGTCCGGCCAAAAAAATGGCTCTGGAGCGTCGGGGCTAAGGCCGTATCTACCTTTCTACCGACGCATTATCGGACTCTAAGGCGTATGGACCCGGTAGCGAGGCTACATGGGAAGGTGTAAAGTTGTCTCGGTGCTTGCCTGCTTCTCAAATCAACGATATGACAACTTTCATCAATCTACCAGGGGCGTCGGCCAAAAAATGGCTCTGGAGCGTCGGGGCTAAGGCCGTATCTACCTTCTTCGGACGCATTACGGACTCTATGCGTATGGACCCGGTAGCGAGGCTACATGGGAAGGTGTAAAGCGTCTCGGTGCTTGCCTGCTTCTCAAATCAACGATATGACAACTTTCATCCATCTACCAGGGGCGTCGGCCAAAAAATGGCTCTGGAGCGTCGGGGCTAAGGCCGTATCTACCTTCTACGGACGCATTACGGACTCTATGCGTATGGACCCGTTAGCGAGGCTACATGGGGAGGTGGAAAGCGTCTCGGGGCTTGCCTGGAGTCGCAAAACATCGATTATACAACTTTCATCAATCTACCAGGGGCGTCGGCCGAAAAATGGCTCTGGAGCGTCGGGGCTAAGGCCGTATCTACCTTCTACGGACGCATTACGGACTCTATGCGTATGGACCCGTTAGCGAGGCTACATGGGGGAGGTGGAAAGCGTCTCGGGGCTTGCCTGCTTCTCAAAACAACGATAAGACAACTTTCATCAATCTACCAGGGGCGTCGGCCAAAAAATGGCTCTGGAGCGTCGGGGCTAAGGCCGTATCTACCTTCTACGGACGCATTACGGACTCTATGCGTATGGACCCGTTAGCGAGGCTACATGGGGAGGTGGAAAGCGTCTCGGGGCTTGCCTGCTTCTCAAAACAACGATATGACAACTTTCATCAATCTCACAGGCGCGTCGACCAAAATATTGCTCTAGAGCGTCGGGGCTAAGTCCCGTATCTATCTTCTACGGACGCATTACGGACTGTTTGCGTATGGACCCGTTAGCGAGGCTACACGGGGAGGTGGAAAGCGTCTCGGGGCTTGCCAGCTTCTCAAATCAGCGATATGACACCTTTCATCAATCTACCAGGGGCGTCGGCCAAAAAATGCCTCTGGAGCGTCGGGGCTAAGGCCGTATCTACCTTCTACGGACGCATTACGGACTCTATGCGTATGGACCCGTTAGCGAGGCTACATGGGGAGGTGGAAAACATCTCGGGGCTTGCCTGCTTCTCAAAACAACAATTTGACAACTTTCATCAATCTACCAGAAGCGTCGGCCAAAATATGTCTCTGGAGCGTCGGGGCTAAGGCCGTATCTACCTTCTAAGGACGCATTACGGACTCTATGCGTATGGACCGGTTCGTGAGGCTACATGGGGAGGTGGAAAGCGTCTCGGGGCTTGCCCGCTTCTCAAAACAACGATATGACAACTTTCATCAATCTACCAGGCCGTCGGCCAAAAAATGGCTCTGGAGCGTCGGGGCTAAGGCCGTATCTACCTTCTACGGACGCATTACGGACTCTATGCGTATGGACCCGTTAGCGAGGCTACATGGGGAGGTGGAAAGCGTCTCGGGGCTTGCCTGCTTCTCGAATCAACGATTTGACAACTTTCATCAATCTACCAGGGGCGTCGGCCAAAAAAATGGCTCTGGAGCGTCGGGGCTAAAGGCCGTATTTACCTTCTACGGACGCATTACGGGACTCTATGCGTATGGGCCCGTTAGCGAGACTACATGGGGAGGTGGAAAGCGTTCTTGGGGCTTGCCTGCTTCTCAAATCACGATATGAACAACTTTCATCAATCCAACAGGGCGGTCGGCCAAAAATGGCTCTGGAACGGGCGGGGGCTAAGGGCCGTATCTACCTTCTACGGACGCATTACGGACTTCTAATGCGTTAATGGACCCGTTAGCGAGGCTACATGGAGAGGTGGAAAGCGGTCTCGGGGCTTGCCTGCTTCTCAAAACAACGATATGACAACTTTCATCAATCTACCAGGGCGTCGGCCAAAAAAATGACTCTGGAGCGTCGGGCTAAGGACGGATCTACCTTCTACGGACGCATTACGGACTCTATGCATATGGACCCGTTAGCGAGGCTAACATGGGGGAGGTGGAAAGCGTCTCGGGGCTTGCCTTCTTCTCAAATCAACGATATGACAACTTTTATCAATCTACCAGGAGCGTCGGCCAAAAAATGGCTCTGGAGCGTCGGGGCTAAGGCCGTATCTACCTTTCTACGGACGCATTACGGACTCTATGCGTATGGACCCGTTAGCGAGGCTACATGGGGAGGTGGAAAGCGTCTCGGGGCTTGCCTTGCTTTCTCAAATCAACGATATGACAACTTTCATCAATCTACCAGGGGCGTCGGCCAAAAAATGGCTCTGGAGCGTCGGGGCTAAGGCCGTATCTACCTTCTACGGACGCATTACGAACTCTATGCGTATGGACCCGTTAGCGAGGCTACATGGGGAGTTGAAAGCGTCTCGGGGCTTGCCTTGCTTCTCAAATCAACGATATGACAACTTTCATCAATCTACCAGGGGCGTCGGCCAAAATATGGCTCTGGAGCGTCGAGGGACTAAGGCCGTATCTACCTTCTACGGAAGCATTACGGACTCTGATGCGTATGGACCCGTTAGCGAGGCTACATGGGGAGGTGGAAAGCGTCTCGGGGCTTGCCTGCTTCTCAAAACAACGATATGACAACTTTCATCAATCTACCAGGGGCGTCGGCCAAAATATGGCTCTGGAGCGTCGGGGCTAAGGCGTATCTACTCCAATTAGGACGCATTACGGACTCTATGCGTATGGACCCGTTAGTTTGGCTACATGGGGAGGTGGAGAAAGCGTCTCGGGGCTTGCCTGCTTCTCAAAACAGCGATATGACAACTTTCATCAATCTACCAGGGGCGTCGGCCAAAAAATGGCTCTGGAGGGGCGGGGCTAAGGCCGTATCTACCTTCTACGGACGCATTACGGACTCTTTGCGTATGGACCCGTTAGCGAGGCTACATGGGGAGGTGGAAGGCGTCTCGGGTCTTGCCCGCTTCTCAAATCCACGATATGACAACTTTCATCAATCTACCAGGGGCGTCGGCCAAAAAATGGCTCTGGAGCGTCGGGGCTAAGGCCGTATCTACCTTCTACGGACGCATTACGGACTCTATGCGTATGGACCCGTTAGCGAGGCTACATGGGGAGGTGGAAAGCGTCTCGGGGCTTGCCAGCTTTTCAAATCAACGATATGACAACTTTTATCAATCTACCAGGGGCGTCGGCCAAAAAATGGCTCTGGAGCGTCGGGGCTAAGGCCGTATCTACCTTCTACGGACGCATTACGGACTCTATGCGTATGGACCCGTTAGCGAGGCTACATGGGGAGGTGGAAAGCGTCTCGGGGCTTGCCTGCTTCTCAAAACAACGATATGACAACTTTTCATGCGAGATCTACCAGGGGGCGTCGACCAAAAAATGGCTCTGGGGCGTCGGGGGCTAAAGGCCGTATCTACCCTTCTACGGACGCATTACGGACTCTATGCGTATGGGACCCGTTAGCAGAGGCTACATGGGGGAGGTGGAAAGGCGTCTCCGGGGCTTGCCTGCTTCTCAAATCAACGTATATGACAACTTTCATCAATCTACCAGGGGCGTCGGCCAAAAAATGGGCTCTGGGAGCGTCGGGGCCTAAGGCCGTATCTACCTTCTACGGACGCATTACGGACTCTATGCGTATGGACCCGTTAGCGAGGCTACATGGGGGAGGTGGAAAGCGTCTCGGGGCTTGCCTTCTTCTCAAATCAACGATATGACAACTTTTATCAATCTACCACGAGCGTCGGCCAAAAAATGGCTCTGGAGCGTCGGGGCTAAGGCCGTATCTACCCTTCTACGGACGCATTACGGACTCTATGCGTATGGACCCGTTAGCGAGGCTACATGGGGAGGTGGGAAAGCGTCTCGGGGGCTTGCCCTGCTTCTCAAATCAACCGATATGACAACTTTCATCAATCTACCAAGGGGCGTCGGGCCAAAAAATGGCTCTGGGAGCGTCGGAGGCTAAGGCCGTATCTACCTTCTACGGACGCATTACGGACTCTATGCGTATGGACCCGTTAGCGAGGCTACATGGGGAGGTGGAAAGCGTCTCGGGGCTTGCCTGCTTCTCAAAACAACCATGAGAGGCAACTTTCATCAATCTACCAGGGGCGTCGGCCAAAAAATGGCTCTGGAGCGTCGGGGCTAAGGCCGTATCTACCTTCTACGGACGCATTACGGACTCTATGCGTATGGACCCGTTAGCGAGGCTACCTGGGGAGGTGGAAAGCGTCTCGGAGCTTGCCTGCTTCTCAAAACAACGATATGACAACTTTCATCAATCTACCAGGGGCGTCGGCCAAAAAATGGCTCTGGAGCGTCGGGGCTAAGGCCGTATCTACCTTCTACGGACGCATTACGGACTCTATGCGTATGGACCCGTTAGCGAGGCTACATGGGGAGGTGGAAAGCGTCTCGGGGCTTGCCTGCTTCTTAAAACAACGATATGACAACTTTCATCAATCTACCAGGGCCGTCGAGCCAAAAAATGGCTCTGGAGCGTCGGGGCTAAGGCCGTATCTACCTTCTACGGACGCATTACGGACTCTATGCGTATGGACCCGTTAGCGAGGCTACATGGGGAGGTGGAAAGCGTCTCGGGGCTTGCCTGCTTCTTAAAACAACGATATGACAACTTTCATCAATCTACCACGGGCGTCCGCCAAAAAATGGCTCTGGAGCGTCGGGGCTAAGGCCGTATCTACCTTCTACGGACGCATTACGGACTCTATGTGTATGGACCCGTTAGCGAGGCTACACGGGGAGGTGGAAAGCGTCTCGGGGCTTGCCTGCTTCTCAAAACAACGATTTGACAACTTTCATCAATCTACCAGGGGCGTCGGCCAAAATATGGCTCTGGAGCGTCGGGGCTAAGGCCGTATCTACCTTCTACGGACGCATTACAGACTCTATGCGTATCAACCCGTTAGCGAGGCTACATGAGAGAGTGGAAAGCATTCTCGGGGGCTTGCCTGCTTTCTCAAATCAACGAATATGACAACTTTCATTCAATCTTACCAAGGGGCGTCGGCCAAAAAATGGCTCTGGAGCGTCGGGGCTAAGGCCGTATCTACCTTCTACGGACGCATTACGGACTCTATGCGTATGGACCCGTTAGCGAGGCTACATGGGGAGGTGGAAAGCGTCTCGGGGCTTGCCTGCTTCTCAAATCAACGATATGACAACTTTCATCAATCTACCAGGGGCGTCGGCCAAAAAATGGCTCTGGAGCGTCGGGGCTAAAGCCGTATCTACCCTTCTACGGACGCATTACGGACTCTATGCGTATGGACCCGTTAGCGAGGCTACATGGGGAAGGTGGAAAGCGTCTCGGGGGCTTGGCCTGCTTCTCAAATCAACGATATGACAACTTTTCATCAATTCTACCAGGGGCGTCGGGCCAAAAAATGGCTTCTGGGAGCGTCCGGGGCTAAAGCCCGTCTCTAACTTTCACGGACGCATTACGGGCTCTATGCTTTATGGACCCGTTAGCGAGGCTACATGGGGAGGTGGAAAGCGTCTCGGGGCTTGCCTGCTTCTCAAATCAACGATATGACAACTTTCATCAATCTACCAGGGGCGTCGGCCAAAAAAGGGCTCTGGAGCGTCGGGGCTAAGGCCGTATCTACCTTCTACGGACGCATTACGGACTCTATGCGTATGGACCCGTTAGCGAGGCTACATGGGGAGGTGGAAAGCGTCTCGGGGCTTGCCTGCTTCTCAAATCAACGATATGACAACCTTTATCAATCTACCAAAGGCGTCGACCAAAATATGGCTCTGGAGCGTCGGGGCTAAGGCGGTATCTACCTTCTACGTACGCATTACGGACGCTATGCGTACGGACCCGTTAGCGAGGTTACCTAAAGAGGAGGATAGCGTCTCGGGGCTTTCCTGCTTCTCAAATCAACGATATGACAACTTTCATCAATCTACCAGGGGCGTCGGCCAAAATATGGCTCTGGAGCGTCGGGGCTAAGGCCGTATCTAACTTCTACGGACGCATTACGGATTCTATGCGTATGGACCCGTTAGCGCGGCTACATGGGGAGGTGGAAAGCGTCTCGGGGCTTGCCTGCTTCTCAAAACAACGATATGACAACTTTCATCAATCTACCAGGGGCGTCGACCAAAATATGGCTCTGGTGCATCGGGGTTAAGGCCGTATCTACCTTCTACGGACGCATTACGGACGCTGTGCGTATGGACCCGTTAGCGAGACTACCTGGGGGAGGTGGAAAGCGTCTCGGGGCTTGCCTGCTACCCAAATCAACGATATGACAACTTTTATCAATCTACCAGGGGCGTCGGCCAAAATATGGCTCTGGAGCGTCGGGGCTAAGCCCGTATCTACCTTCTACGGACGCATTACGGACTCTATGCGTATGGCCCCATAACGAGGCTACATGGGGAGAGGGAAAAGGCTCAACGGTTGTCTGCTTTCTCTAAACACAGAAATGACAACTTTCATCAATCTTACCAGGGGCGTCGACCAAAAAATGGCTCTGGAGCGTCGGGGCTAAGGCCGTATCTACCTTTCTACGGACGCATTACGGACTCTATGCGTATGGACCGGTTAGCGAGGCTACATGGGGGAGGTAGGAAAGCAGTCTTCGGGGCTTGCGTGGCTTTCTCAAAACAACGATAAGACAACTTTCATCAATCTACCAGGGGCGTCGGGCAAAAAAATGGCTCTGGAGCGTCGGAGCTAAAGACCGTATCTACCTTCTACGGACGCAATTACGAAACTCTATGCGTATGGACCCCGTTAGCGAGGCTACATGGAGAGGTGGATAGCGTCTCGGGGCTTGCCTGCTTCTCAAAACAACGATATGACAACTTTCATCAATCTACCAGGGGCGTCGGCCAAAATATGGCTCTGGAGCGTCGGGGCTAAGGACGTCTCTACCTTCTACGGACGCATTACGGACTCTATGCGTATGGACCCGTTAGCGAGGCTACATGGGGAGGTATAAAGCGTCTCGGGGCTTGCCTGCTTCTCAAATCAACAATAAGACAACTTTCATCAATCTACCAGGGGCGTCGGCCAAAAAAAGGCTTCTGAGCGGTCGGGGCTAAGGCCGTATCTACCTTCTACGGACGCATTACGGACTGTTTGCGTATGGACCCGTTAGCGAGGCTACACGGGGAGGTGGAAAGCGTCTCGGGGCTTGCCAGCTTTTCAAATCAACGATATGACAACTTTTATCAATCTACCAGGGGCGTCGGCCAAAAAATGGCTCTGGAGCGTCGGGGCTAAGGCCGTATCTACCTTCTACGGACGCATTACGGACTCTATGCGTATGGACCCGTTAGCGAGGCTACATGGGGAGGTGGAAAGCGTCTCGGGGATTGCCTGCTTCTCAAAACAACGATATGAAAACTTTCATCAATCTACCAGGGGCGTCGGCCAAAAAATGGCTCTGGAGCGTCGGGGCTAAGGCCGTATCTACCTTCTACGGACGCATTACGGACTCTATGCGTATGGACCCGTTACCGAGGCTACATGGGGAGGTAGAAACCGTCTCGGGGCTTTCCTGCTTCTCGAATCAACGCTTTGACAACTTTCATCAATCTACCAGGGGTGTCGGCCAAAAAATGGCTCTGGAGCGTCGGGGCTAAGGCCGTATCTACCTTCTACGGACGCATTACGGACTCTATGCGTATGAACCCGTTAGCGAGGCTACATGGGGAGGTAGAAACCGTCTCGGGGCTTTCCTGCTTCTCGAATCAACGCTTTGACAACTTTCATCAATCTACCAGGGGTGTCGGCCAAAATATGGCTCTGGAGCGTCGGGGCTAAGGCCGTATCTACCTTCTACGGACGCATTACGGACTCTATGCGTATGAACCCGTTAGCGAGGCTACATGGGAAGGTGGAAAGCGTCTCGGGGCTTGCTTGCTTCTCAAAACAGCGATATGACAACTTTCATCAATCTTCCAGGGGCGTCGGCCAAAAAATGGCTCGGGAGCGTCGGGGCATAAGGCCGTATCTACCTTCTACGGACGCATTACGGACTCTATGCGTATGAACCCGTTAGCGAGGCTACATGGGGAGGTGGAAAGCGTCTCGGGGCTTGCTTGCTTCTTAAAACAGCGATATGACAACTTTCATCAATCTACCAGGGATGTCGGCCATATATGGCCGATGAGCGTCGGGGCTAAGGCCGTATCTACCTTCTACGGAACCATTACGGACTTTTGCGTATGGACCCGTTAGCGAGGCTACATGGGGAGGTGGAAACCGTCTCGGGGCTTGGCTGCTTCTCGAATCAACGATTCGACAACTTTCATCAATCTACCAGGGGTGTCGGCCAAAATATGGCTCTGGAGCGTCGGGGCTAAGGCCGTATCTACCTTCTACGGACGCATTACGGACTCTATGTGTATGGACCCGTCTAGCTAGGCTACATGAGGAGGAGGAAACCGTCTCGGGGCTTTCCTGCTTCTCAAAACAACCGATAAGACCAACTTTCATCAATCTACCAGGAGCGTCGGCCAAAAAATGGCTCTGGAGCGTCGGGGCTAAGACCGTATCTACCTTCTACGGAACGCATTACGGACTCTATGCGTATGGAACCGTTAGCGAGGCTACATGGGGAGGTGGAAAGCGTCTCGAGGCTTGCCTGCTTCTCAAAACAACGATATGACAACTTTCATCAATCTACCCAGGGGCGTCGGGCCAAAAAATGGCTCTGGAGGGTCGGGGTTAGGGCGTTTCTAACTTTCTACGGGACGCATTCCGGACTCTTTGCGAATGGACCGCCTAGTGAAGAGACTACGTGGGGAGGAGGAAAGCGTCTCGGGGCTTGCCTGCTTCTCAAAACAACGATAAGACAACTTTCATCAATCTACCAGGGGCGTCGGCCAAAATATGGCTCTGGAGCGTCGGGGCTAAGGCCGTATCTACCTTCTACGGACGCATTACGGACTCTATGCGTATGGACCCGTTAGCGAGGCTACATGGGGAGGTGGAAAGCGTCTCGGGGCTTGCCTGCTTCTCAAAACAACGATATGACAACTTTCATCAATCTACCAGGGGTGTCGGCCAAAAAATGGCTCTGGAGCGTCGGGGCTAAGGCCGTATCTACCTTCTACGGACGCATTACGGACTCTTTGCGTATAGACCCGTTAGCGAGGCTACATGGGGAGGTGGAAAGCGTCTCGGGGCTTGCCTGCTTCTCAAAACAACGATATGACAACTTTCATCAATCTACCAGGGGCGTCGGCCAAAAAATGGCTCTGGAGCGTCGGGGCTAAGGCCGTATCTACCTTCTACGGACGCCATTACGGACTCTATGTCGTATGGACCCGTTAGCGAGGCTACCTGAGAAGGTGGAAAGCGTCTCGGGGCTTGCCTGCTTCTCAAATCAACGATATGACAACTTTCATCAATCTACCAGGGGTGTCGGCCAAAAAATGGCTCTGGAGCGTCGGGGCTAAGGCCGTATCTATCTTCTACGGACGCATTACGGACTCTATGCGTATGGACCTGTTAGCGAGGCTACATGGGGAGGTGGAAAGCGTCTCGGGGCTTGCCTGCTTCTCAAAACAACGATATGACAACTTTCATCAATCTACCAGGGGCGTCGGCCAAAAAATGGCTCTGGAGCGTCGGGGCTAAGGCCGTATCTACCTTTCTACGGACGCATTACGGACTCTATGCGTATGGACCCGTTAGCGAGGCTACATGGGGAGGTGGAAAGCGTCTCGGGGCTTGCCTGCTTCTCAAAACAACGATATGACACTTTCATCAATCTACCAGGGCGTCGGGCAAAAATGGCTTCTGGAGCGTCGGGCTAAGGCCGTATCTACCTTCTACGGACGCATTACGGACTCTATGCGTATGGACCCGTTAGCGAGGCTACATGGAGAAGTAGAAAGCGTCTCGGGGCTTGCCTGCTTCTCAAAAACAACGATATGACAACTTTCATCAATCTACCAGGGGCGTCGGCCAAAATATGGCTCTGGAGCGTCGGGGCTAAGGCCGTATCTACCTTCTACGGACGCATTACGGACTCTATGCGTATGGACCCGTTAGCGAGGCTACATGGGGAGGTGGAAAGCGTCTCGGGGCTTGCGTGCTTCTCAAAACAACGATTTGACAACTTTCATCAATCTACCAGGGGCGTCGGCCAAAAAATGGCTCTGGAGCGTCGGGGCTAAGGCCGTATCTACCTTCTACGGACGCATTACGGACTCTATGCGTATGGACCGGTTCGTGAGGCTACATGGGGAGGTGGAAAGCGTCTCGGGGCTTGCCTGCTTCTCAAAACAACGATAAGACAACTTTCATCAATCTACCAGGGGCGTCGGCCAAAATATGGCTCTGGAGCGTCGGGGCTAAGGCCCCGGTATCTACCTTCTACGGACGCATTACGGACTCTATGAGTATGGACCCGCTTAGCGAGGCTACATGGAGAAGGTGGAAAGCGTCCTCGGGGCTTGCCCTGCTTCTCAAATCAACGATATGACAACTTTTCATCAATCTACCAGGGGCGTCGGCCAAAAAATGGCTCTGGAGCGTCGGGGCTAAGGCCGTATCTACCTTCTACGGACGCATTACGGACTCTTTGCGTATGGACCCGTTAGCGAGGCTACATGGGGAGGTGGAAAGCGTCTTGGGGCTTGCCTGCTTCTCAAATCAACGATATGACAACTTTCATCAATCTACCAGGGGCGTCGGCCAAAAAATGGCTCTGGGGCGTCGGGGCTAAGGCCGTATCTACCTTCTACGGACGCATATACGGGATCTATGCGTATGGACCCGTTAGCGAGGCTACATGGGGAGGTGGAAAGCGTCTCGGGGCTTGCCTTCTTCTCAAATCAACGATATGACAACTTTTATCAATCTACCAGGAGCGTCGGCCAAAAAATGGCTCTGGAGCGTCGGGGCTAAGGCCGTATCTACCTTTCTACGGACGCATTACGGGACTCTTTGACGTAGTGGACCCGTTAGCGAGGCTACATGGGGAGGGTGGAAAGCGTCTTCGGGGCTTGGCCTGCTTCTCAAATCAACGAATATGACAAACTTTTCATCAATCTACCAAGGAGCGTCGGCCAAAAAATGGCTCTGGAGCGTCGGGGCTAAGGCCGTATCTACCTTCTACGGACGCATTACGGACTCTATGCGTATGGACCCGTTAGCGAGGCTACATGGGGAGGTGGGAAGCGTCTCGGGGCTTGCCCTGCTTCTCAAATCAACGATATGACAACTTTCATCATCCTACCAGGGGCGGTCGGGCCAAAAAAATGGGCTCTGGGAGCGTCGGGGCTAAGGCCGTATCTACCTTCTACGGACGCATTACGGACTCTATGCGTATGGACCCGTTCGCGAGGCTACATGGGGAGGTGGAAAGCGTCTCGGGGCTTGCCTGCTTCTTAAAACAACGATATGACAACTTTCATCAATCTACCAGGGGCGTCGGCCAAAAAATGGCTCTGGAGCGTCGGGGCTAAGGCCGTATCTACCTTCTACGGACGCATTACGGACTCTTTGCGTATGGACCCGTTAGCGAGGCTACATGGGGAGGTGGAAAGCGTCTCGGGGCTTGCCTTTTTCTCAAATCAACGATATGACAACTTTCATCAATCTACCAGGGGCGTCGGCCAAAAAATGGCTCTGGGGCGTCTGGGCTAAGGCCGTATCTACCTTCTACGGACGCATTACGGACTCTTTGCGTATGGACCCGTTAGCGAGGCTACAGAGGGAGGAGGATAGCGTCTCGGGGCTTGCCTGCTTCTCAAAACAACGATATGACAACTTTCATCAATCTACCAGGGGCGTCGGCCAAAAAATGGCTCTGGAGCGTCGGGGCTAAGGCCGTATCTACCTTCTACGGACGCATTACGGACTCTATGCGTATGGACCCGTTAGCGAGGCTACATGGGGAGGTGGAAAGCGTCTCGGGGCTTGCCTGCTTCTCAAAACAACGATATGACAACTTTCATCAATCTACCAGGGGCGTCGGCCAAAAAATGGCTCTGGAGCGTCGGGGCTAAGGCCGTATCTACCTTCTACGGACGCATTACGGACTCTATGCGTATGGACCCGTTAGCGAGGCTACATGGGGAGGTGGAAAGCGTCTCGGGGCTTGCCTGCTTCTCAAATCAACGATATGACAACTTTCATCAATCTACCAGGGGCGTCGGCCAAAATATGGCTCTGGAGCGTCGGGGCTAAGGCCGTATCTACCTTCTACGGACGCATTACGGACTCTATGCGTATGGACCGGTTCGTGAGGCTACATGGGGAGGTGGAAAGCGTCTCGGGGCTTGCCTGCTTCTCAAAACAACGATAAGACAACTTTCATCAATCTACCAGGGGGCGTCGGCCAAAAATGGCTCTTGGAGCGTCGGGCCTAAGGCGTATCTACCTTCTACGGACGCATTACGGACTTCTATGCGTATGGGACCCCGTTACCGAGGCTACATGGGGAGGGGGAAAGCGTCTCGGGGTCTGGCCTGCTTCCTCAAACAACGAAATGAACACTATTCATCAATCTACCAGGGGCGTCAGCCAAAAAATGGCTCTGGGAGCGTCGGGGCTAAGGCCGTATCTACCTTCTACGGACGCATTACGGACTCTATGCGTATGGACCCGTTAGCGAGGCTACATGGGGAGGTGGAATGCGTACTCGGGGCGCACAGGCGTCTCAAAACAACGAGACGACCAGCATCATCAATCTACCAGGGGCGTCGGCCAAAAACTGGCTCTGCATCGTGAGGGCTACGCCCATATCTCCCTTCTACGGACGCATTACGGACTCTATGCGTATGGAACCGTTAGCGAGGCTACATGGGGAGGTGGAAAGCGTCTCGGGGCTTGCCTGCTTCTCAAAACAACGATATGACAACTTTCATCAATCTACCAGGGGCGTCGGCCAAAAAATGGCTCTGGAGCGTCGGGGCTAAGGCCGTATCTACCTTCTACGGACGCATTACGGACTCTATGCGTATGGACCAGTTCGCGAGGCTACATGGGGAGGTGGAAAGCGTCTCGGGGCTTGCCTGCTTCTCAAAACAACGATAAGACAACTTTCATCAATCTACCAGGGGCGTCGGCCAAAAAATGGCTCTGGAGCGTCGGGGCTAAGGCCGTATCTACCTTCTACGGACGCATTACGGACTCTATGCGTATGGACCCGTTAGCGAGGCTACATGGAGAGGGGGAAAGCGTCTCGGGGCTTGCCTGCTTCCTCAAAACAACGATAAGACAACTTTTCATCAATCTACCAGGTGCCCTCGGCCAAAAAAATGGGATCTGGAGAGTCGGGGCTAAGGGCGGTATCTACCTTCTACGGCACGCATTACCGAACTCTATGCATATGGGACCCCGTTAGCGAGGCTACATGGGGAGGTGGAAAGCGTCTCGGGGCGTGCCTGCTTCTCAAAACAACGATATGACAACTTTTCATCAATCTACAGGGGGCGTCGGGCTAAAAAAATGGCTCTGGAGCGTCGGGGCTAAAGGCCGTATTCTACCTTTCTACGGGACGCATTACGGACTCCTTTGCGTATGGACCCGTTCGCGAGGCTACATGGGGAGGTGGAAAGCATCTCGGGGCTTGCCTGCTTCTCAAATCACCGATATGACAACTTTCATCAATCTACCAGGGGCGTCGGCCAAAAAATGGCTCTGGGGCGTCGGGGCTAAGGCCGTATCTACCTTCTACGGACGCATTACGGACTCTATGCGTATGGACCCGCTCGCGAGGCTACATGGGTAGGTGGAAAGCGTCTCGGGGCTTGCCTGCTTCTCAAATCAACGATATGACAACTTTCATCAATCTACCAGGGGCGTCGGCCAAAAAATGGCTCTGGAGCGTCGGGGCTAAGGCCGTATCTACCTTCTACGGGACGCATTACGGAACTCTTTGCGTATGGACCCGTTAGCGAAGGCTACAGATGGGAGGAGGATAGCGTCTCGGGGCTTGCCTTCTTCTCAAATCAACGATATGACAACTTTCATCAATCTACCAGGGGCGGTCGGCCCAAAAAATGGCTCTTGGAGCGTCGGGGCTAAGGCCGGTATCTACCTTCTACGGACGCATTACGGACTCTATGCGTATGGACCCGTTAGCGAGGCTACATGGGGAGGTGGAAAGCGTCTCGGGGCTTGCCTGCTTCTCAAAACAACGATATGACAACTTTCATCAATCTACCAGGGGCGTCGGCCAAAAAATGGCTCTGGAGCGTCGGGGGCTAAGGCCGTATCTACCTTCTACGGACGCATTACGGACTCTATGCGTATGGACCCGTTCGCGAGGCTACATGGGGAGGTGGAAAGCATCTCGGGGCTTGCCTGCTTCTCAAATCACCGATATGACAACTTTCATCAATCTACCAGGGGCGTCGGCCAAAAAATGGCTCTGGGGCGTCGGGGCTAAGGCCGTATCTACCTTCTACGGACGCATTACGAACTCTTTGCGTATGGACCCGCTTGCGAGGCTACATGGGTAGGTGGAAAGCGTCTCGGGGCTTGCCTTCTTCTCAAATCAACGATATGACAACTTTCATCAATCTACCAGGGGCGTCGGCCAAAGAAGTCTTTCGGGACCTTCGGGCGTAAGCCCCGTTTCCCTCTTCTCCAGGGGGAGGTGAACTTCTTTCGGGGGCTCCCTCTTCGAAATACAGGGAGAAGGCAGATCTCATCACGGGCCCTGCGTCTTCGCAAAAACAGGATTGGGCAGCGTCGGTCATTAGGCCGGGTGTATCTGCAAAAAAATCTTTCTGGAGTGTGGGGGTAAAGCCCCTATCTCGATTCTACGGGGGCATGTCGAACGCTTCGCGTGGCGCCCCTGTCGCGAGGCTACAGGGGAAGGCAGCTAGCGTCTCGGGGCCTGCGGCCTTGTCAAAACAACGATTGGGCAGCTTTCAGCATTCGCCCGGGTGCGTCGTCCACAGAATCGTTCCGGAGTGTAGGGGTTAAGGCCGTATCTACCTTCTACGGACGCATTACGGACTCTATGCGTATGGACCCGTTAGCGAGGCTACATGGGGAGGTGGAAAGCATCTCGGGGCTTGCCTGCTTCTCAAAACAACGATATGACAACTTTCATCAATCTACCAGGGGCGTCGGCCAAAAAATGGCTCTGGAGCGTCGGGGCTAAGGCCGTATCTACCTTCTACGGACGCATTACGGACTCTATGCGTTAAGGCCGTATCTACCTTCTACGGACGCATTACGGACTCTATGCGTATGGACCCGTTAGCGAGGCTACATGGGGAGGTGGAAAGCATCTCGGGGCTTGCCTGCTTCTCAAAATAACGATATGACAACTTTCATCAATCTACCAGGGGCGTCGGCCAAAAAATGGACTCTGGAGCGTTGGGGCTAAGGCCGTATCTACCTTCTACGGACGCATTACGGACGCTATGCGTTAAAGGCCGTATCTACCTTCTACGGAAGCATTACCGGACTCTACGCGTATGGACCCCGTTAGCGAGGCTACATGGGGGAGGGTGGAAAGCATCTCCGGGGCTTGCCTGCTTCTCAAATCAGCGATATGACAACTTTCATCCAATCTACCAGGGGCGTCGGCCAAAAAATGGCTCTGGAGCGTCGGGGCTAAGGCCGTATCTACCTTCTACGGACGCATTACGGACTCTATGCGTATGGACCCGTTAGCGAGGCTACATGGGAAGGTGGAAAGCGTCTCGGGGCTTGCCTGCTTCTCAAATCAACGATATGACAACTTTTCATCAATCTACCAGGGGCGTCGGGCCAAAAAAAGAGCTCTGGAGCGACGGGGCTAAGGGCCGTATCTACCCTTCTACGGACGCATTACGGACTCTATGCGTATGGACCCGGTTAGCCGAGGCTACATGGGGAGGTGGAAAGAGTCTCGGGGCTTGCCTGCTTCTTCAAATCAACGATATGACAAACTTTCATCAATCTACCAGGGGCGTCGGCCAAAAAATGGCTCTGGAGCGTCGGGGCTAAGGCCGTATCTACCTTCTACGGGACGCATTACGCACTCTATGCGTATGGACCCGTTAGCGAGGCTACATGGGGAGGTGGAAAGCGTCTCGGGGCTAACATACTTCTTAAAACAACAATAAGACAACTTTCGTTATTCTCCCAGGGGCGTCGGCCAAAAAATGGCTCTGGAGCGTCGGGGCTAAGGCCGTATCTACCTTCTACGGACGCATTACGGACTCTATGCGTATGAACCCGTTAGCGAGGCTACATGGGGAGGTGGAAAGCGTCTCGGGGCTTGCTTGCTTCTCAAAACAGCGATATGACAACTTTCATCAATCTACCAGGGGCGTCGGCCAAAAAATGGCTCTGGAGCGTCGGGGCTAAGGCCGTATCTACCTTCTACGGACGCATTACGGACTATATGCGTATGAACCCGTTAGCGAGGCTACATGGGGAAGGTAGAAAAGCGTCTCGGGGGCTTGCTTGCTTCCTCAAAACAGCGATATGACAACTTTCATCAATCTACCCAGGGGCGTCGGGCCAAAAAATGGCTCTGGAGCGTCGGGGCTAAGGCCGTATCTACCTTCTACGGACGCATTACGGACTCTATGCGTATGGACCCGTTAGTGAGGCTACATGGGGAGGTGGAGAAAGCGTCTCGGGGCTTGCCTGCTTCTCAAAACAACGATATGACAACTTTCATCAATCTACCAGGGGCGTCGGCCAAAAAATGGCTCTGGAGCGTCGGGGCTAAGGCCGTATCTACCTTCTACGGACGCATTACGGACTCTATGCGTATGGACCCGTTAGCGAGGCTACATGGGGAGGTAGAAAGCGTCTCGGGGCTTTCCTGCTTCTTAAAACAACGATATGACAACTTTCATCAATCTACCAGGGGCGTCGGCCAAAAAATGGCTCTGGAGCGTCGGGGCTAAGGCCGTATCTACCTTCTACGGACGCATTACGGACTCTATGCGTATGGACCCGTTTAGCGAGGCTACATGGGGAGGTAGAAAGCGTCTCGGGGGCTTGCCTGCTTTCTGAAAACAACGGATATGACAACTTTTCATCAATCTACCAGGGGCGTCGGCCAAAAAATGGCTCTGGAGCGTCGGGGCTAAGGGCCGTATCTACCTTTCTACGGGACGCATTTACGGACTCTATGCGTATGGACCCGTTAGCGAGGGCTACATGGGGAGGTGGAAAGGCGTCTCGGGGCTTGCCTGCTTCTCAAAACAACGATATGACAACTTTCCTTAATCTACCAGGGGCGTCGGCCAAAAAAATGGCTCTGGAGCGTCGGGGCTAAGGCCGTATCTACCTTCTACGGACGCATTACGGACTCTATGCGTACGGTCCCGTTAGCTAAGCTACATGGAGAAGTGGATAGCGTCTCGGGGCTTGCCTGCTTCTCAAAATAACGATATGACAACTTTCATCAATCTACCAGGGGCGTCGGCCAAAAAATGGTTTTGGAGCGTCGGGGCTAAAGCCGTATCTACCTTCTACGGACGCATTACGGACTCTATGCGTATGGACCTGTTCGCGAGGCTACACGGGGAGGTGGATAGTGTCTCGGGCCTTGCCTGCTTCTCAAATCAACGATATGACATGACAACATTCCTTAATCTAACAGGGGCGTCGGGCGACGGCCCAAATACGGCTCTGGCGTGTCGGGGCTAAGGCCGTATCTACCTTCTACGGACGCATTACGGATTCTATGCGTATGGACCAGTTAGCGAGGCTACAAGGGAAGGTGGATAGCGTATCGGGGCTTGCCTGTTCTCAAAATCAACGATATGACAACGTTCCTTAATCTACCAGGGGCGTCGGGCGACGGCCCAAATACTGCTCTGGCGTGTTCGGGGGCTAAGGCCGTATCTACCTTTCTACGGACGCATTAACAAATTCTGTGCGTATGGACTTGTTAGTGAGGCTACTTGAGGAGGTGGAAAGCGTCTCGGGGCTTGCCTGGTTCTCAAATCAACGATATGACAATTTTCATCAATCTACGACGGGCGTCGGCCAAAAAATGGCTGTGGAGCGTCGGGGCTAAGGTCGTATCTACCTTCTACGGACGCATTACGGACTCTATGCGTATGGACCCGTTAGCGAGGCTACAAGGGGAGGTGGAACCCCTCTTGGGGCTTGCCTGCTTCTCAAATCAACGATATGACAACTTTCATCAATCTGCCAGGGGCGTCGGCCAAAATATGGCTGTGGAGCGTCGGGGCTAAGGCCGTATCTACCTACTACCGACGCATTACGGACTCTATGCGTATGGACCGGTTCGTGAGGCTACATGGGGAGGTGGAAAGCGTCTCGGGGCTTGCCTGCTTCTCAAAACAACGATATGACAACTTTCATCAATCTACCAGGGGCGTCGGCCAAAAAATGGCTCTGGAGGGTCGAGGCTAAGGGCGTATCTACCTTCTACGGACGCATTACGGACTCTATGCGTATGGACCCGTTAGCGAGGCTACATGGGGAGGTAGAAAGCGTCTCGGGGCTTGCCTGCTTCTCAAAACAACGATATGACAACTTTCATCAATCTACCAGGGGCGTCGGCCCAAAAATATGGCTCTGGAGCGTCGGGGCTAAGGGCCGTATTCTACCTTCTACGGACGCATTACGGAGAATCTATGCGTATGGACCCCGTTAGCGAGGCTACATGGGGGAGGTGGAAAGCGTCTCGGGGGCTTGCCTGGCTTCCTCAAAACAACCGATATGACAACTTTCAATCAATCTACCAGGGGTGGTCGGCCAAAATATGGACTCTGGAGCGGTCGGGGCTAAGGCCCGTATCTACCTTCTACGGAAGCATTACGGACTCTATGCATATGGACCCGTTAGCGAGGCTACACGGGGAGGTGGAAACCGTCTCGGGGCTTGCCTGCTTCTCGAATCAACGATTCGACAACTTTCATCAATATACCAGGGGCGTCGGCCAAAAAATGGCTCTGGAGCGTCGGGGCTAAGGCCGTATCTACCTTCTACGGACGCATTACGGACTCTATGCGTATGGACACGTTAACGAGGCTACATGGGGAGGTGGAAAGCGTCTCGGGGCTTGCCTGCTTCTCGAATCAACGATTTGACAACTTTCATCAATCTACCAGGGGTGTCGGCCAAAATATGGCTCTGGAGCGTCGGGGCTAAGGCCGTATCTACCTTCTACGGAAGCATTACGGACTCTATGCGTATGGACCCGTTAGCGAGGCTACACGGGGAGGTGGGAAACCGTCTCGGGGCTTTGCCTGCTTCTCAAATCAACGATATGACAACTTTTCATCAATCTACCAGGGGCGTCGGCCAAAAAATGGCTCTGGAGCGTCGGGGCTAAGGCCGTATCTACCTTCTACGGACGCATTACGGACTCTATGCGTATGGACCCGTTAGCGAGGCTACATGGGGAGGTGGATAGCGTCTCGGGGCTTGCCTGCTTCTCGAATCAACGATTTGACAACTTTCATCAATCTACCAGGGGCGTCGGCCAAAAACTGGCTCTGGAGCGTCGGGGCTAAGGCCGTATCTACCTTCTACGGACGCATTACGGACTCTATGCGTATGGACCCGTTAGCGAGGCTACATGGGGAGGTGGAAAGCGTCTCGGGGCTTTCCTGCTTCTCGAATCAACGATTCGACAACTTTCATCAATCTACCAGGGGTGTCGGCCAAAATATGGCTCTGGAGCGTCGGGGCTAAGGCCGTATCTACCTTCTACGGAAGCATTACGGACTCTATGTGTATGGACCCGTTAGCGAGGCTACATGGGGAGGTGAAAAGCGTCTCGGGGGCTTGCCTGCTTCTCGAATCAACGATATGACAACTTTTCATCAATCTACCAGGGGCGGTCGGCCAAAATAATGGCTCTGGGGCGTCGGGGGCTAAAGGCCGTATCTACCTTCTACGGACGCATTACGGACTCTATGCGTATGGACCGTTAGCGAGGCTACATGGTGGAGGTGGAAAGCGTCTCGGGGCTTGCCTGCTTCTCAATTCAACGATATGAACAACCTTTCATCACATTTCTACCGAGGGGGCGTCGGCCCAAAAAAATGGCTCTGGGGGCCTCGGGGCTAGGGCGCTTATCTACCTTTTTACGGACGCATTACGGACTATATGTTATGGGTACGCACCCGTTAGCGAGCCTACATGGGGAGGTGGAAAGCATCTCGGGGCTTGCCTCCTTCTCAAATCACCGATATGACAACTTTCATCAATCTACCAGGGGCGTCGGCCCAAAAAAATGGCTCTGGAGCGTCGGGGCTAAAGGCCGTATCTACCTTCTACGGACGCATTACCGGACTCTTTGCGGTATGGACCCGTTAGCGAGGCTACAGATGGAGGAGGATAGCGTCTCGGGGCTTGCCTGCTTCTCAAATCAACGATATGACAACTTTCATCAATCTACCAGGGGCGTCGGCCAAAACATGGCTCTGGGGCGTCGGGGCTAAGGCCGTATCTACCTTCTACGGACGCATTACGGACTCTTTGCGTATGGACCCGTTAGCGAGGCTACAAGGGGAGGTGGAAAGCGTCTCGGGGCTTGCCTGCTTCTCAAATCAACGATATGACAACTTTCATCAATCTACCAGGGGCGTCGGCCAAAAAATGGCTCTGGGGCGTCGGGGCTAAGGCCGTATCTACCTTCTACGGACGCATTACGGACTCTTTGCGTATGGACCCGTTCGCGAGGCTACATGGGGAGGTGGAAAGCATCTCGGGGCTTGCCTGCTTTCTCAAATCACCGATATGACAACTTTCATCAATCTACCAGGGGCGTCCGGCCAAAGAAATGGCTCTGGGGCGTCGGGGCTAAGGGCCGTATCTACCTTCTACGGACGCAATTACGAACTCTTTGCGTATGGACCCGCTCGCGAGGCTACATGGGCTAGGGAGGTGGAAAGCGTCTCGGGGGCTTGCCTGCTTCTCAAATCAACGATATGACAGCTTTCATCAATCTACCAGGGGCGTCGACCAAAAAACGGCTCGGGAGCGTCGGGGCTAAGGCCGTATCTACCTTTTACGGACGCATTACGGACTCTATGTGTACGGAGCCGTTAGCAAAACTACATGGGGAGGTGGAAAGCGTCTCGGGGCTTACCTGCTTCTCAAATCAACGATATGACAACTTTCATCAATCTACCAGGGGCGTCAGCCAAAATATGGTTCTGGAGCGTCGCGGGCTAAGGCCGTATCTACCTTTTACGGACGCATTACGGACGCTATGAGTACGAACCCGTTAGCGAGGGTTCATGGGGAGGTGGAAAGCGTCTCGGGGCTTACCTGCTTCTTAAAGAAACCGATATGACAGCTTTCATCAATCTACCAAAGGCGTCGGCCAAAAAACGGCGCGGGAGCGTCGGGGCTAAGGCCGTATCTACCTTCTACGGACGCATTACGGGCTCGATGGGATAGACCCGTTAGCATCGGTATCTAAGAAGGTGGAAAGCGTCTCGTTGGCTTGCCTGCTTCCCAAATCAACGTCTGACAACTTTCATCAATCTACCAGGGGCGTCGGCCAAAATATGGCTCTGGTGCATCGGGGCTAAGGCCGTATCTACCTTCTACGGACGCATTACGGACTCTATGCGTATGGACCGTTAGCGAGGCTATATGGGGGGATAGCGGCTCGGGACTTGCCTGCTTCTCAAATCAACGGTATAACAGCTTTCATCAATCTACCAGGGGCGTCGGCCAAAATATAACTCTGGTGCATCGGGGCTAAAGCCGTATCTACCTTCTACGGACGCATGCCGGACGCTATGCGTACGGTCCCGTTCGCGAGGCTACATAATGAGGTGGAAAGCGTCTCGGGGCTTGCCTGCTTCTCAAATCAACGATATGACCACTTTCATCAATCTACTAAGGGCGTCGGCGAAAAAATTGCTCTGGAGCGTCGGGGCTAAGGCCGTATCTACCTTCCACGGACGCATTACGGACTCTATTCGTACGGACCCGTTATCGAGGCTACATGAGGTGGGAAAGCGGCTCGGGACTTGCCTGCTTCTAAATCAAACGATATGACAACTTTCATCAATCTACCAGGGGCGTCGGCCAAAAAATGGCTCTGGAGCGTCGGGGCTAAGGCCGTATCTACCTTCTACGGACGCATTACGGACTCTATGCGTACGGATTTGTTGGCGAGGCTACATGGAGAGGTGGATAGCCTCGCGGGCATTGCCTGCTTCTCAAATCAACGATATGACAACTTTCATCAACCTACCAGGGGCGTCGGCCAAAATATGGCTCTGGAGCGTCGGGGCTAAGGCCGTATCTACCTTCTACGGACGCATTACGGACTCTATGCGTACGGACCCGTTAGCGAGGCTGCATAAGAAGGTGGAAAGCGTCTCAGGGCTTGCCTGCTTCTCAAAGAAACGATATGACAACTTTCATCAATCTACCAGGGGCGTTGGCCAAAATATGGCTCTGGTGCATCGGGGCTAAGGCCGTATCTACCTTCTACGGACGCATTACGGACTCTATGCGTATGGCACCGCTAGCGAGGCTACATGGAGAGGTGGATAACGTGTCGGGGCTTGCCTGCTTCGAATTCAACGATATGACAGCTTTCATCAATCTACCAGGGGCGTCGGCCAAAATATAACTCTGGTGCATCGGGGCTAAGGCCGTATCTACCTTCTACGGACGCATTACGGACTCTATGCGTATGGACCCGTTAGCGAGGCTACATGGGGGGATAGCGGCTCCGTTCTTAACTGCTTCTCACATCAACGATATGACAACTTTCATCAATCTACCAGGGGCGGCCGCCGAAATATGGCTCTGGGGCGTCGGGGGCGAAGGACGGATCTACCTTCTACGGACGCATTACGGACTCTATGCGTATGGACCCGTTAGCGAGGCTACATGGGGAGGTGGAAAGCGTCTCGGGGCTTGCCTGCTTCTCAAAACAACGATAAGACAACTTTCATCAATCTACCAGGGGCGTCGGCCAAAAAATGGCTCTTGAGCGTCGGGGCTAAGGCCGTATCTACCTTCTACGGACGCATTACGGACTCTATGCGTATGGACCCGTTAGCGAGGCTACATGGGGAGGTGGAAAGCGTCTCGGGGCTTGCCTGCTTCTCAAAACAACGATATAACAACTTTAATCAATTAACCAGGGGCGTCGGCCAAAAAATGGCTCTGGAGCGTCGGGGCTAAGGCCGTATCTACCTTCTACGGACGCATTACGGACTCTATGCGTATGGACCCGTTAGCGAGGCTACATGGGGAGGTGGAAAGCGTCTCGAGGCTTGCCTTCTTCTCAAATCAACGATATGACAACTTTTATCAATCTACCAGGGGCGTCGGGCAAAAAATGGGCTCTGGAGCGTCGGGGCTAAGGCCGTATCTACCTTCTACGGACGCATTACGGACTCTATGCGTATGGGACCCGTTAGCGAGGCTACATGGGGAGGTGGAAAGCGTCTCGGGGCTTGCCTGCTTCTCAAATCAACGATATGACAACTTTCATCAATCTACCAGGGGCGTCGGGCCAAAAAAAGGCTCCTGGAGCGGCGGGGGCTGAAGGGCGTATCTACCTTCTTTCCGGACGCATTACGGAGCTCTATGCTTATGGACCTGTTCGCGAGGCTACATGGGGAGGTGGAATAGCGTCTCAGGCCTTGCCTGCTTCTCAAATCAACGATATGACAACTTTCATCAATCTACCAGGGGCGTCGGCCAAAAAATGGGCTCGGGAGCTTCGGGGCTAAGGGCCGTATCCACCTTCTACCGGCGCGCACTTGGCGGACTCTCTGGCGTATGGGTCCCGTTTAGGGGAGGCTAACGGGGGGAGGGGGGAAGGGAAATCGTCTCGGGGCTTGCCTGCTTCTCAAAACAACGATATGACAACTTTCATCAATTTACCAGGGGCGTCGGCCAAAAAATGGCTCTGGAGCGTCGGGGCTAAGGCCGTATCTACCTTCTACGGACGCATTACGGACTCTATGCGTATGGACCCGTTAGCGAGGCTACATGGGGAGGTGGAAAGCGTCTCGGGGCTTGCCTGCTTCTCAAATCACCGATATGACAACTTTCATCAATCTACCAGGGGCGTCGGCCAAAAAATGGCTCTGGAGCGTCGGGGCTAAGACCCGTATCTACCTTCTACGGACGCCATTACGGACTCTATGGCGTGGGGACGCGTGCGTGAGGACTACATGGGGAGGTGAAAGCGTTCTCGGGGCTTGCCTGTCTTCTCAATTCAGAGATATGGAACAACTTTCTACAATCTACGCAGGGGGCTGCGCACACAAAAAAAGGTGCTCTGTGGAGCTTCGGGGCTAAGGCCGTATCTACCTTCTACGGACGCATTACGGACTCTATGCGTATGAACCCGTTAGCGAGGCTACATGGGGAGGTAGAAAGCGTCTCGGGGCTTGCTTGCTTCTCAAAACAGCGATATGACAACTTTCATCAATCTACCAGGGGCGTCGGCCAAAAAATGGCTCTGGAGCGTCGGGGCTAAGGCCGTATCTACCTTCTACGGACGCATTACGGACTCTATGCGTATGAACCCGTTACCGAGGCTACATGGGGAGGTAGAAACCGTCTCGGGGCTTTCCTGCTTCTCGAATCAACGCTATGACAAACTTTCATCAATCTACCAGGGGTGTCGGCCAAAAAATGGCTCTGGAGCGTCGGGGCTAAGGCCGTATCTACCTTCTACGGACGCATTACGGACTCTATGCGTATGGACCCGTTAGCGAGGCTACATGGGGAGGTGGAAAGCGTCTCGGGGCTTGCCTGCTTCTTAAAACAACGATATGAAAACTTTAATCAATCTACCAGGGGCGTCGGCCAAAAAATGGCTCTGGAGCGTCGGGGCTAAGGCCGTATCTACCTTCTACGGACGCATTACGGACTCTATGCGTATGAACCCGTTAGCGAGGCTACATGGGGAGGTGGAAAGCGTCTCGGGGCTTGCTTGCTTCTCAAATCAACGATATGAGAGCTTTCATCAATCTACCAGGGGCGTCGGCCAAAAAATGGCTCTGGAGCGTCGGGGCTAAGGCCGTATCTACCTTCTACGGACGCATTACGGACTCTATGCGTATGGACCCGTTAGCAAGATTACCTGGGGAGGTGGAAAGCGTCTCGGGGCTTGCATGCTTCCCAAATCAACGATATGACAACTTTTATCAATCTACCAAAGGCGTCGACCAAAATATGGCTCTGGAGCGTCGGGGCTAAGGCCGTATCTACCTTCTACGGACGCATTACGGACTCTATGCGTATGGGACCCGTTAGCGAGGCTACATGGGGAGGTGGAAAGCGTCTCGGGGCTTGCCTGCTTCTCAAATCAACGATATGACAACTTTCATCAATCTACCAGGGGCGTCGGCCAAAAATGGCTCCTGGGAGCGTCGGGGCTAA
Organism: Phytophthora infestans T30-4; assembly: GCF_000142945.1. NCBI lineage: Eukaryota > Oomycota > Peronosporomycetes > Peronosporales > Peronosporaceae > Phytophthora > Phytophthora infestans. Next base: position 112,170 of record NW_003303732.1, on the reverse strand, counting down.
GGCCGTATCTACCTTTCTACGGGACGCATTTACGGGACTCTATGCATATGGGACCCGTTAGCGAGGGCTACATGGGAGAGGGTGGAAAGCGTCTCCGGGGCGTGCCGTGTCGTTCTCAAAACCAAAGATATCACCATCTTTTAATCAAATCTACCAGGGCCGTCGTGCCAAAAAATTGCCTCTTGTAGCCGTCCGGGGCTAAGGCCGTATCCTACCTCTTCTACCGAACCCATTACGGAACTCCTATTGCTTATGGCACGCTGTGACCCGATGCTAACATGCGTAGGAGTGAAAAACCGTCCCCGGGGCTTGCCTGCTTCTCAAAATCAACGATATGACAACTTTCATCAATCTACCCAGGGGCGTCGGCCAAAAAATGGCTCTGGAGCGTCGGGGCTAAGGCCCGTATCTACCTTCTACGGACGCATTACGGACTCTATGCGTATGGACCCGTTAGCGAGGCTACATGGGGAGGTGGAAAGCGTCTCGGGGCTTGCCTGCTTCTCAAATCAACGATATGACAACTTTCATCAATCTACCAGGGGCGTCGGCCAAAAAATGGCTCTGGAGCGTCGGGGCTAAGGCCGTATCTACCTTCTACGGACGCATTACGGACTCTATGCGTATGGACCCGCCGTTAGAGGCTACATGGGGAGGTGGAAAGCGTCTCGGGGCTTGTTTTGCTTCTCAAATCAACGATATGACAACTTTCATCAATCTACCAGGGGCGTCGGCCAAAAAATGGCTCTGGGGCGTCGGGGCTAAGGCCGTATCTACCTTCTACGGACGCATTACGGACTCTATGCGTATGGACCCGTTAGTGAGGCTACATGGGGAGGTGGAGAAAGCGTCTCGGGGCTTGCCTGCTTCTCAAAACAGCGATATGACAACTTTCATCGATCTATCAAAGGCGTCTACCAAAAAACGGCTCTGGATCGTCGGGGCTAAGGGCCGTATCTACCTTCTACGGACGCATTACGGACGCTATGCGTATGGAGCCGTTATCGAGGCTACAGAGAGAGGTGGAAAGCGTCTCGGGGCTTACCTGCTTCTCAAATCAACGATATGACAACTTTCATCAATCTACCAGAGGCGTCGGCCAAAATATGGCTCTGGAGCGTCGGGGCTAAGGCCGTATCTACCTTCTACGGACGCATTACGGACTCTATGCGTATGGATCGGTTAGCGAGGCTACAGGGGGAGGTGGAAAGCGTCTCGGGGCTTGCCTGCTTCTCAAATCAGCGATATGACAACTTTCATCAATCTACCAGGGGCGTCGACCAAAATATGGCTCTGGTGCATCGGGGCTAAGGCCGTATCTACCTTCTACGGATGGATTACGGACTCTATGCGTATGGACCCGTTAGCGAGGCTACATAAGATGGTGGAAAGCGTCTCGGGGCTTGCCTGCTTGTCAAATCAACGATATGACAACTTTCATCAATCTACCAGGGGCGTCGGCCAAAAAATGGCTTTGGAGCGTCGGGGCTAAGGCCGTATCTACCTCTACCGACGCATTACGGACTCTATGCGTATGGACCCGTTAGCGAGGCTACATGGGGAGGTGGAAAGCGTCTCGGGGCTTGCATGCTTCTCGAAGCATCGATTGGACAACTTTCATCAATCTACCAGGGGCGTCGAGCAAAACATGACTCTGGAGCGTGGGGGCTAACGCCGTATCTACCTTCTACGGACGCATTACAGACTCTATGCGTATGGACCCGTTCGTGCGGCTACCTGGTGAGGTGGAAAGCGTCTCGGGGCTTGCCTGCTTCTCAAAACAACAATACGACAACTTTCATCAATCTACGAGGGGGGCGGCCATAACATGGCTCTGGAGCATCGGGGCTAAGGCCGTATCTACCTTCTACGGACGCATTACGGACTCTATGCGTATGGACCCGTTAGCGAGGCTACATGAGAAGGTGGAAAGCGTCTCGGGGCTTGCCTGCTTCTCAAATCAACGATATGACAACTTTCATCAATCTACCAGGGGCGTCGGCCAAAAAATGGCTCTGGAGCGTCGGGGCTAAGGCCGTATCTACCTTCTACGGACGCATTACGGACTCTATGCGTATGGACCCTGTTAGCGAGGCTACATGGGGAGGTGGAAAGCGTCTCGGGGCTTGCCTGCTTCTCAAAACAACGATATGACAACTTTCATCAATCTACCAGGGGCGTCGGCCAAAAAATGGCTCTGGAGCGTCGGGGCTAAAGACGTATCTACCTTCTACGGACGCATTACGGACTCTATGCCGTAATGGACCCGTTAGCGAGGCTACATGGGGAAGGTGGAAAGCGTCTCGGGGCTTGCCGGCTTCTCAGAATAACCGAAATGACAACTGTTCATCAGCCTACCAGGGGCGTCGGCCAAAAAAATGGTCTTGGAGCGTCCGGGCCTAAGGCACGTATTCTACCTTCACTAACCGGACGCATTACCGGAGCTCCTGTGCGTATGGACCCGTTCGCGAGGCTACATGGGGAGGTGGATAGCGTCTCGGGGCTTGACCTGCTTCTCGAATCAACGATATGACAACTTTCATCAATCGACCAGGGGCGTCGGCCCAAAAAATGGGCTCTGGGAGCGTCGGGGTTAAGGCCCGTATCTACCTTCTGACGGGACGCATTTACGAACTCTATGCGTATGGACCCGTTAGCGAGGCTAAATGGGGAGGTGGGAAAGCAGTATCGGGGGCTTTGCCTGGCTTCTCAAATCAACGGTATGACAACTTTCATCAATATACCAGGGGCGTCCGCCAAAATATGACTCTGGAGCGTCGGGGCTAAGGCCGTATCTACCTTCTACGCACGCATCACGGACACTATGCGTATGGACCCGTTAGCGAGGCTACATGGGGAGGGGGATAGCGTCTCGGGGCATGTCTGCTTCTCAAATCAACGATATGACAACTTTCATCAATCTACCAGGGGCGTCGGCCAAAAAATGGCTCTGGAGTGTCGGGGCTAAGGCCGTATCTACCTTATACGAACACATTACGGACGCTATGCGTATGGACCCGTTAGCGAGGCTACATGGGGGGGTATAAAGCGTCTCGGGGCTTGCCTGCTTCTCAAATCATCGATATGACAACTTTCATCAATCTACCAGGGGCGTCCGCCCAAAGATGGCTCTGGAGCGTCGTGGCTAAGGCCATATCTACCTTATACGAACACATTACGGACTCTATGCGTATGAGACCCGTTAGCGAGGCTACATGGGGAGGGGGATAACCGTCTCGGGGCTTGCCTGCTTCTCAAAATCAACGATATGAACAACTTTTCATCAATCTACCAGGGGCGGTCGGGCCAAAAAATGACTTCTGGAAGCGTCGGGGCTAAGGCCGTATCTACCTTCTACGGACGCATTACGGATTCTATGCGTATGGACCCGTTAGCAAGACTACCTGGGGAGGTGGAAAGCGTCTCGGGGCTTGCCTGCTTCTCAAAACAACGATATGACAACTTTCATCAATCTACCAGGGGCGTCAGCCAAAAAATGGCTCTGGAGCGTCGGGGCTAAGGCCGTATCTACCTTCTACGGACGTATTACGGACTCTATGCGTATGGACCCGTTAGCGAGGCTACAGGGGGAGGTGGAAAGCGTCTCGGGGCTTGCCTGCTTCTCACATCAACGATATGAGAGCTTTCATCAATCTACCAGGGGCGTCGACCAAAATATGGCTCTGGTGCATCGGGGCTAAGGCCGTATCTACCTTCTACGGACGCATTACGGACGCTATGCGAATGGACCCGTTAGCATGATTACCTGGGGAGGTGGAAAGCGTCTCGGGGCTTGCATGCTTCCCAAATCAACGATATGACAACTTTTATCAATCTACCAAAGGCGTCGACCAAAATATGGCTCTGGAGCGTCGGGGCTAAGGCCGTATCTACCTTCTACGTACGCATTACGGACGCTATGCGTACGGACCCGTTAGCGAGGTTACCTAAAGAGGTGGATAGCGTCTCGGGCTTTCCTGCTTCTCAAATCAACGATATGACAACTTTCATCAATCTACCAGGGGCGTCGGCCAAAATATGGGCTCTGGAGCGTCGGGGCTAAGGGCGGTATCTAACTTTCTACGGACGCATTACGGAATTCTATGCGTATGGACCCGTTAGCGAGCTACATGGAAGGGTGGATAGCGTCTCGGGGCTTGCCTGCTTTCTCAGAACAACGATATGACATCATACATCAATCTACGAGGGGCGTCGGCCAAAAAATGGCTCTGGAGCGTCGGGGCTAAGGCCGTATCTGCCTTCTACGGACGCATTACGGGACTCTATGCGTATGGACCCGCTAGCGAGGCTACATGGGGGAGGTGGAAAGCATCTCGGGGCTTGCCTGCCTCTCAAAACAACGATATGAGAACTTTCATCAATCTACCAGGGGCGTCGGCCAAAAAATGGCTCTGGGGCGTCGGGGCTAAGGCCGTATCTACCTTCTACGGACGCATTACGGACTCTATGCGTATGGACCCGTTCGCGAGGTACATGGGGAGGTGGAAAAGAATCTCGGGCTTGCCTGGTTCTCAAATCAACGATATGACATTTTTCTTCAATCTACCACGGGCGGCGGCCAAAAAATTGCTCTTGAGCGGCGGGGTAAGGGCGTATCTACCTTCTACGGACGCACTTACGGACTCTATGCGTATGGACCCGTTAGCGAGGCTACATGGGGAGGTGGAAAGCGTCTCGGGGATTGCCTGCTTCTCAAAACAACGATTATGAAAACTTTCATCAATCCTACCGAGGGGCGTCGGCCAAAAAATGGCTCTGGAGCGTCGGGGCTAAGGCCGTATCTACCTTCTACGGACGCATTACGGACTCTATGCGTATGGACCCGGTTAGCGAGGCTACATGGGGAGGTGGAAAGCGTCTCGGGGCTTGCCTGCTTCTCAAAACAACGATATGACAACTTTCATCAATCTACCAGGGGTGGTCGGCCAAAAAATGGGTCTGGAGCGTCGGGGCTAAGGCCGTATCTACCTTCTACGGACGCATTACGGAACTCTAATGCGAATGGACCCGTTAGCGAGGGCTTACATGGGGGAGGTGGAAAAGCGACTCGGGGCGTTGCCTTGCTTTCTTCAAAACAAACGATATGAGCAACTTTTCATCAATCTACCAAGGGCGTGCGGCCCAAAAAAATGGCTCCTGGAAGCGTCGGGGCTAAGGCCGGTATCTACCTTTCTACGGACGCATTAACGGACTCTTATGCGTATGGACCCGTTAAGCGAGGCTACATGGGGAGGTGGAAAGCGTCTCGGGGCTTGCCTTCTTCTCAAATCAACGATATGACAACTTTTATCAATCTACCAGGAGCGTCGGCCAAAAAATGGCTCTGGAGCGTCGGGGCTAAGGCCGTATCTACCTTCTACGGACGCATTACGGACTCTTTGCGTATGGACCCGTTAGCGAGGCTACATGGGGAGGTGGAAAGCGTCTTGGGGCTTGCCTGCTTCTCAAATCAACGATATGACAACTTTTCATCAATCTACCAGGGGCGTCGGCCAAAAAATGGCTCTGGGGCGTCGGGGCTAAGGCCGTATCTACCTTTCTACGGACGCATTACGGACTCTATGCGTATGGACCCGTTAGCGAGGCTACATGGGGAAGGTGGAAAGCGTCTCGGGGCTTGCCTTGCTTCTCGAATCAACGATATGACAACTTTCATCAGGTGGAAAGCGTCTCGGGGCTTGCCTGCTTCTCAAATCAACGATATGACAACTTTCATCAATCTACCAGGGGCGTCGGCCAAAAAATGGCTCTGGGGCGTCGGGGCTAAGGCCGTATCTACCTTCTACGGACGCATTACGGACTCTATGCGTATGGACCCGTTAGCGAGGCTACATGGGGAGGTGGAAAGCGTCTCGGGGCTTGCCTTCTTCTCAAATCAACGATATGAATACTTTTATCAATCTACCAGGAGCGTCGGCCAAAAAATGGCTCTGGAGCGTCGGGGCTAAGGCCGTATCTACCTTTTACGGACGCATTACGGGATCTATGCGTATGGACCCGTTAGCGAGGCTACATGGGGAGGTGGAAAGCGTCTCGGGGCTTGCCTGCTTCTCAATCAACGATATGACAACTTTCATCAATCTACCAGGGGCGTCGGCCAAAAAATGGCTCTGGAGCGTCGGGGCTAAGGCCGTATCTACCTTCTACGGACGCATTACGAACTCTATGCGTATGGACCCGTTAGCGAGGCTACACGGGGAGGTGGAAAGCGTCTCGGGGCTTGCCTGCTTCTCAAATCAACGATATGACAACTTTTATCAATCTACCAGGGGCGTCGGCCAAAAAATGGCTCTGGAGCGTCGGGGCTAAGGCCGTATCTACCTTCTACGGACGCATTACGGACTCTTTGCGTATGAACCCGTTAGCGAGGCTACATTGGGAGGTGGAAAGCGTCTCGGGGCTTGCCTGCTTCTCAAATCAACGATATGACAACTTTCATCAATCTACCAGGGGCGTCGGCCAAAAAATGGCTCTGGGGCGTCGGGGCTAAGGCCGTATCTACCTTCTACGGACGCATTACGGACTCTATGCGTATGGACCCGTTAGCGAGGCTACATGGGGAGGTGGAAAGCGTCTCGGGGCTTGCCTTCTTCTCAAATCAACGATATGACAACTTTTATCAATCTACCAGGAGCGTCGGCCAAAAAATGGCTCTGGAGCGTCGGGGCTAAGGCCGTATCTACCTTTTACGGACGCATTACGGACTCTATGCGTATGGACCCGTTAGCGAGGCTACATGGGGAGGTGGAAAGCGTCTCGGGGCTTGCCTGCTTCTCAAATCAACGATATGACAACTTTCATCAATCTACCAGGGGCGTCGGCCAAAAAATGGCTCTGGGGCGTCGGGGCTAAAGCCGTATCTACCCTTCTACGGACGCATTACGGACTCTATGCGTATGGACCCGTTAGCGAGGCTACATGGGGAGGTGGAAAGCGTCTCGGAGGCTTTGCCTTCTTCTCAAATCAACGATATGACAACTTTTATCAATCTACCAGGAGCGTCGGCCAAAAAATGGCTCTGGAGCGTCGGGGCTAAGGCCGTATCTACCTTCTACGGACGCATTACGGACTCTATGCGTATGGACCCGTTAGCGAGGCTACATGGGGGAGGTGGAAAGCGTCTCGGGGCTTGCCTTGCTTTCTCAAATCAACGATAATGACAACTTTCATCAATCTACCAGGGGCGTCGGCCAAAGTATGGCTCTCGTGTATAAGGGCTAAGGTCGTATCTACCTTCTATCGACGCATTACGAGCTCTGTGCGTATGGACCCGTTCGCGAGGGTACATGGGGAGGTGGAAAGCGTCTCGGGGCTTGTCTGCTTCTCAAATTAACGATATGACAACTTTCTTCAATCTACCAGGGGCGTCGGCCAAAATATGGCTCTGGAGCGTCGTCGCTAAGGTCGTATCTACCTTCTACGGACGCATTACGGAGCTCTATGCGTATGGACCCGTTAGCGAGGCTACATGGGGAGGTGGAAAGCGTCTCGGGGCTTGCCTGCTTTCTCGAATCAACGATATGACAACTTTCATCAATCTACCAGGGGCGTCGGCCAAAAAATGGCTCTGGAGCGTCGGGGCTAAGGCCGTATCTATCCTTCTACGGACGCATTACGGACTCTATGCGTATGGACCCGGTAGCGAGGCTACATGGGGAGGTGGAAAGCGTCTCGGGGCTTGCCTGCTTTCTCAAATCAACGATATGACAACTTTCATCAATCTACCAGGGGCGGTCGGCCAAAAAATGGCTCTGGAGGCGTCGGGGCTAAGGCCGTATCTACCTTCTACCGGACGCATTACGAACTCTATGCGTATGGACCCGTTCGCGAGGCTACATGGGGAGGTGGATAGCGTCTCGGGGCTTGCCTGCTTCTCAAATCAACGATATGACAACTTTCATCAATCTACCAGGGGCGTCGGCCAAAAAATGGCTCTGGAGCGTCGGGGCTAAGGCCGTATCTACCTTCTTCGGATAACGCCGTATCTACCTTCTACGGCCATTTTACGGACTCTATGCGTATGGACCCGGTAGCGAGGCTACATGGGAAGGTGTAAAGCGTCTCGGTGCCTTGCCTGCTTCTCAAATCAACGATATGACAACTTTCATCAATCTACCAGGGGCGTCGGCCAAAAAAATGGCTCTGGAGCGTCGGGGCTAAGGCCGTATCTACCTTTCTACGGACGCATTTCGAACTTCTATGCGTATGGACCCTGTTCGCGAGGCTACACGGGGAGGTGGATAGCGTCTTGGGGCTTGCCTGCTCCTCAAATCAACGATATGACAACTTTCATCAATCTACCAGGGGCGTCGGCCGACGGCCCAAATACGGCTCTGGCGTGTCGGGGCTAGGGCCGTATCTACTTTCTAACGAACACATTTTGAAAACTATTTGGGGATATGGGAGGCGTTTTCGCGAGGGCTACATAGAGAGGGTGAGATAGTCTCTCGAGGCTTGCCTGCTTCTCAAATCAACGATATGACAACTTTCATCAACCTACCAGGGGCGTCGGCCAAAATATGGCTCTGGAGCGTCGGGGCTAAGGCCGTATCTACCTTCTACGGACGCATTACGAGCTCTGTGCGTATGGACCGTTCACGAGGCTACATGGGGAGGTGGATAGCGTCTCGGGGCTTGCCTGGCTCCCAAAACAACGATATAACAACTTTCATCAACCTACCAGGGGCGTCGGCCAAAATATGGCTCTGGAGCGTCGGGGCTAAGGCCGTATCTACCTTATACGGACGCATTTCGAACTCTCTGCGTATGGACCTGTTAGCGAGGCTACATGGAGAGGTGGATAGCGTCTCGGGGCTTGCCTGCTTCTCAAGTCAACGATATGACAACTCTCCTCAATCTACCAGGGGCGTCGGCCAAAATATGGCTCTGGAGCGTCGGGGCTAAGGCCGTATCTACCTTATACGGACGCATTACGGACTCTATGCGTATGGTCCCGTTAGCGAGGCTACATGGGGAGGTGGATAGCGTCTCGGGGCTTGCCTGCTTCTTAAATCAACGATATGACAACTTGTATCTATCTACCAGGGGCGTCGGCCAAAAAATGGCTCTGGAGCGTCGGGGCTAAGGCCGTATCTCCCTTCTACGGACGCATTTTGAACTCTATGCATATGGTCCCGTTAGCGAGGCTACAAGGAGAGGTGGATAGCGTCTCGGGGCTTGCCTGCTTCTCAAATCAACGACATGACAGCTTTCATCAATCTACCAGGGGCGTCGGCCAAAAAATGGCTCTGGAGCGTCGGCGCTAAGGCCGTATCTCCCTTCCACGGACGCATTTTGAATTCTATGCGTATGGACCTGTTCGCGAGGCTACACGAGGCGGTGGATAGCGTCTTGGGCCTTGCCTGCTTCTCAAATCAACGATATGACATCTCTCATCAATCTACCAGGAGCTTAGGCCAAAATATGGTTCTGGAGTGTCGGGGCTAAGGCCGTATCTACCTTCTACGGACGCATTACGGATTCTATGCGTATGGACCTGTTCGCAAGGCTACATGGAGAGGTGGATAGCGTCTCGGGGCTTGCCTGCTTCTCAAGTCAACGATATGACAACTTTCCTTAATCTACCAGGGGCGTCGGCCAAAAAATGGCTCTGGAGCGTCGGGGCTAAGGCCGTATCTACCTTATACGGACGCATTACGGACTCTATGCGTATGGTCACGGTTAGCGAGGCTACATGGGGAGGTGGATAGCGTCTCGGGGCTTGCCTGCTTCTTAAATTAACGATATGACAACTTGTATCTATCTACCAGGGGCGTCGGCCAAAATATGGCTCTGGAGCGTCGGGGCTAAGGCCGTATCTCCCTTCTACGGACGCATTTTGAACTCTATGCATATGGTCCCGTTAGCGAGGCTACATGGAGACGTGGATAGCGTCTCGGGGCTTGCCTGCTTCTCAAATCAACGATATGACAACTTTCATCAATCTACCAGGGGCGTCGGCCAAAAAATGGCTCTGGAGCGTCGGGGCTAAGGCCGTATCTACCCTTCTACGGACGCATTACGGGCACTATGCGTACGGTCCCGTTAGCTAAGCTACATGGAAAGGTGGATAGCGTCTCGGGGCTTGCCTGATTCTCAAATCAACGATATGACATCTTTCATCAATCTAACCCAGGGGCGTCGGCCAAAATAATGGTTCTGGAGCGGTCGGGCTTAAGGCCGTATCTACCCTTCTACGGACACATTACGGACTCTATGCGTATGGTCCCGTTAGCAAGGCTACATGGAGAAGTGGATAGCGTCTCGAGGCCTTGCCCTGCTTCTCAAATCAACGATATGACATCTTTCATCAATCTACCCAGGGGCGTCGGCCAAAATAATGGCTTCTGGAGACGTCGGGGGCTAAGGCCGTAATCTTACCTTACTACGGACCGCATTACGGGACTTCTATGCGTATGGGACCTGTTTACGCTAAGGCTAACATGGGGAGGTGGATAGCGTCTCGGGGCTTGCCTGCTTCTCAAGTCAACGATATGACAACTTTCCTTAATCTACCAGGGGCGTCGGCCAAAAAATGGCTCTGGAGCGTCGGGGCTAAGGCCGTATCTACCTTATACGGACGCATTACGGACTCTATGCGTATGGTCCCGTTAGCGAGGCTACATGGGGAGGTGGATAGCGTCTCGGGGCTTGCCTGCTTCTTAAATCAACGATATGACAACTTGTATCTATCTACCAGGGGCGTCGAGCCAAAAAATGGCTCTGGAGCGTCGGGGCTAAGGCCGTATCTACCTTCTACGGACGCATTACGGACTCTATGCATATGGTCCCGTTAGCTAAGCCTACATGGAGAGGTGGATAGCGTCTCGGGGCTTGCCTGCTTCTCAAATCAACGATATGACAGCTTTCATCAATCCTACCAGAGGCGTCGCCCAAAAAATGGCTCTGGAGCGTCGGGGCTAAGGCCCTATCTACCTTCTACGGACGCATTACGGATTCTATGCGTATGGACCCGGTAGCGAGGCTACATGGGGAGGTGGATAGCGTTTCGGGGCTTTCCTGTTTCTCAAATTAACGATATGACAACTTTCATCAATCTACCAGGGGCGTCGGCCAAAGTATGGCTCTGGAGCGTCGAGGCTAAGGCCGTATCTACCTTCTACCGACGCATTACGAGCTCTGTGCGTATGGACCCGTTAGCGAGGCTACATGGGGAGGTGGATAGCGTCTCGGGGCTTTCCTGTTTCTCAAATCAACGATATGACAACTTTCATCAATCTACCAGGGGCGTCGGCCAAAATATGGCTCTGGAGCGTCGGGGCTAAGGCCCTATCTACCTTCTACGGACGCATTACGAGCTCTGTGCGTATGGACTCGTTAGCGAGGCTACATGGGGAGGTGGAAAGCATCTCGGGGCTTTCCTGCTTCTCAAAACAACGATAAGACAACTTTCATCAATCTACCACGGGCGTCGGCCAAAATATGAGCTCTGGAGCGTCGGGGCTAAGGCCGTATCTACCTTCTACGGACGCATTACGGGCTCTATGCGTATGAACACGCTAGCGAGGCTACATGGGGAGGTGGAAAGCGTCTCGGGGCTTGCCTGCTTCTCAAAACAGCGATATGACAACTTTCATCAATCTACCAGGGGCGTCGGCCAAAAAATGGCTCTGGAGCGTCGGGGCTAAGGCCGTATCTACCTTCTACGGACGCATTACGGACTCTTTGCGTATGAACCCGTTAGCGAGGCGTAGATGGGGAGGTAGAAACCGTCTCGGGGCTTTCCTGCTTCTCGAATCAACGCTTTGACAACTTTCATCAATCTACCAGGGGCGTCGGCCAAAAAATGGCTCTGGAGCGTCGGGGCTAAGGCCGTATCTACCTTCTACGGACGCATTACGGACTCTATGCGTATGGACCTGTTAGCGAGGCTACATGGGGAGGTGGAAAGCGTCTCGGGGCTTGCCTGCTTCTCAAAACAACGATAAAAAAAAAATTTTTCATCAATCTACCAGGGGTGTCGGCCAAAAAAATGGCTTCTGGAGCGTCGGGGCTAAGGCCGTTATCTACCTTGCTAGGCACCCATTATGGGACTCTATGTCCTATGTACCCGTTTAGTGAGGCTACCTGGGGAGGTGGAAAGCGTCTCGGGGCTTGCCTGCTTCTCAAAACAACGATAAGACAACTTTCATCAATCTACCAGGGGCGTCGGCCAAAAATATGGCTCTGGAGCGTCGGGGCTAAGGCCGTATCTACCTTCTACGGACGCATTACGGACTCTATGCGTATGGACCCGTTAGCGAGGCTACATGGGGAGGTGGAAAGCGTCTCGGGGCTTGCCTGCTTCTCAAAACAACGATAAGACAACTTTCATCAATCTACCAGGGGCGTCGGCCCAAAAAAATGGCTCTGGGAGCGTCGGGGCTAAAGCCGTATTTACCTTCTTACGGACGCATTACGGACTCTATGCGTATGGACCCGTTACCGAGGCTACATGGGGAGGTAGAAACCGTCTCGGGGCTTTCCTGCTTCTCGAATCAACGCTTTGACAACTTTCATCAATCTACCAGGGGTGTCGGCCAAAATATGGCTCTGGAGCGTCGGGGCTAAGGCCGTATCTACCTTCTACGGACGCATTACGGACTCTATGCGTATGGACCGGTTCGTGAGGCTACATGGGGAGGTGGAAAGCGTCTCGGGGCTTGCCCGCTTCTCAAAACAACGATATGACAACTTTCATCAATCTACCAGGGGCGTCCGTCAAAAAATGGCTCTGGAGCGTCGGGGCTAAGGCCGTATCTTCCTTCTACGGACGCATTACGGACTCTATGCGTATGGACCCGTTAGCGAGGCTACATGGGGAGGTGGAAAGCGTCTCGGGGCTTGCCTGCTTCTCAAATCAACGATATGACAACTTTCATCAATCTACCAGGGGCGTCGGCCAAAAAATGGCTCTGGAGCGTCGGGGCTAAGGCCGTATCTACCTTCTACGGACGCATTACGGACTCTTTGCGTATGGACCCGTTAGCGAGGCTACAGGAGGAGGAGGATAGCGTCTCGGGGCTTGCCTGCTTCTCAAATCAACGATATGACAACTTTCATCAATCTACCAGGGGCGTCGGCCAAAAAATGGCTCTGGGGCGTCGGGGCTAAGGCCGTATCTACCTTCTACGGACGCATTACGGACTCTTTGCGTATGGACCCGTTAGCGAGGCTACAAGGGGAGGTGGAAAGCATCTCGGGGCTTGCCTTCTTCTCAAATCAACGATATGACAACTTTTATCAATCTACCAGGGGCGTCGGCCAAAAAATGGCTCTGGGGCGTCGGGGCTAAGGCCGTATCTACCTTTTACGGACGCATTACGGACTCTTTGCGTATGGACCCGTTCGCGAGGCTACATGGGGAGGTGGAAAGCATCTCGGGGCTTGCCTGCTTCTCAAATCACCGATATGACAACTTTCATCAATCTACCAGGGGCGTCGGCCAAAAAATGGCTCTGGGGCGTCGGGGCTAAGGCGTATCTACCTTCTACGGACGCATTACGGACTCTTTGCGTATGGACCCGTTAGCGAGGCTACATGGGGAGGTGGAAAGCGTCTCGGGGCTTGCCTGCCTTCTCAAATCAGCGATATGACAACTTTTCATCAATCTAGCCAGGGGGCGTCGGCCAAAAAAATGGCTCTGGTGCATCGGGGCTAAGGGCCGTACCTACCTTTCTACGGACGCATTACGGACTCTATGCGTCTGGGCCCGTTAGCGAGACTACATGGGGGGATAGCGTCTCAAGGCTTGCCTGCTTCTCAAATCAACGATATGACAACTTTCATCAATCTACCAGCGGCGTCGGCCAAAATATGGGTCTGGTGCATCGGGGCTAAGGCCGTATCTACCTTCTACGGACGCATTACGGACTCGATGTGTATGGACCCGTTAGCGAGGCTACATGGGGAGGTGGATAGCGTTTCGGGGCTTGCATGCTTCTCAAAACAACGATATGACAACTTTCATCAATCTACCACGGGCGTCGGCCAAAATTTAACTCTGGAGCGTCGGGGCGAAGGCCGTATCTACCTTAAACGGATGCATTACGGACTCTATGCGTATGGACCCGTTAGCGAGACTACATGGGGGGATAGCGCCTCGGGGCTTACCTGCTTACATACAGAATCAACGATATGACAACTTTCATCAATCTACCAGGGGCGTCGGCCAAAATATGGCTCTGGTGCATCGGGGTTAAGGCCGTATCTACCTTCTACGGACGCATTACGGACTCTGTGCGTATGGACCCGTTAGCGAGGCTGCATAAGAAGATGGAAAGCGTCTCGGGGCTTGCCTGCTTCTCAAAGAAACGATATGACAACTTTCATCAATCTACCAGGGGCGTCGGCCAAAATATGGCTCTGGTGCATCGGGGCTAAGGCCGTATCTACCTTCTACGGACGCATTACGGACTCGATGTATATGGACCCGTTAGCGAGGCTACATGGGGAGGTGGATAGCGTTTCGGGGCTTGCATGCTTCTCAAAACAACGATATGACAACTTTCATCAAATCTACCAGGGGCGTCGGCAAAATATAACTCTGGAGCGTCGGGGCTAAGGCCGTATCTACCTTAAACGGATGCATTACGGACTCTATGCGTATGGGACCCGTTAGCGAGACTACATGGGGGGGATAGCGCATCGGGGCTTACCTGCTTCTTAAAGAAACGATATGACAGCTTTCATCAATCTACCAAAGGCGTCGGCCAAAAAACGGCGCGGGAGCGTCGGGGCTAAGGCCGTATCTACCTTCTACGGACGCCATTCGGGCTCGATGGGTATAGACCCGTTAGAGTCGGTATCTAAGAAGGTGGAAAGCGTTTCGGGGCTTACCTGCTTCTCAAATCAACGATATGACAACTTTCATCAATCTACCAGGGGCGTCGGCCAAAATATAACTCTGGAGCGTCGGGGCTAAGGCCGTATCTACCTTATACGGACGCATTACGGACTCTATGCGTATGGCCCATTAACGAGGCTACATGGGGGGATAGCGTCTCGGGGCTTGCCCGCTTCTTATATCAACGATATGACAACTTTCATCAATCTACCAGGGGCGTCGGCCACAATATGGCTCTGGTGCATCGGGGCTAAGGCCGAATCTACCTTCTACTGACGCATTACGGACTCTATGCGTATTGACCCGATAGCGAGGCTACAAGGGGACGTGGATAGCGTCTCGGGGCTTGCCTTCCTCGCAAATCAACGATACGACAACTTTCATCAATCTACCAGGGGCGTCGGCAAAAATATGGCTCTGGAGCGTCGGGGCTAAGGACGTATCTACCTTCTACGGACGCATTACGGACTCTATGCGTATAAACCCGTTCGCGAGGCTACATGGGATAGCGTCTCGGGACTTGCCTGGTTTCCAAATCAACGATATGACAACTTTCATCAATCTACCAGGGGCGTCCGCCACAATATGGCTCTGGTGCGTCGGGGCTAAGGCCGTATCTACCTTCTACAAACGCATTACGGACTCTATGCGTTATGGGCTCGTTTCGCAAGGCTACATGAGATAGCGTCTCGGGACTTGTCCTGGTTTCAAAATCAACGATATGACAACTTTCATCAATCTACCAGGGGGCGTCGGCCAAAATATGGCTTTGGAGCGTCGGGGCTAAGGCCGTATCTACCTTCTACGGACGCATTACGGACTCTATGCGTATGGACCCGTTAGCGAGGCTACAAGGGGACGTGGATAGCGTCTCGGGGCTTGCCTGCCTCGCAAATCAACGATATGACAACTTTCATCAATCTACCAGGGGCGTCCGCCAAAATATGGCTCTGGAGCGTCGGGGCTAAGGCCGTATCTACCTTCTACAAACGCATTACGGACTCTATGCGTATGGGCCCGTTCGCGAGGCTACATGGGGGGATAGCGTCTCAAGGCTTGCCTGCTTCTCAAGATCAACGATATGACAACTTTCATCAATCTACCAGGGGCGTCGGCCAAAATATGGCTCTGGTGCATCGGGGCTAAGGCCGTATCTACCTTCTACGGACGCATTACGGACTCGATGTGTATGGACCCGTTAGCGAGGCTTCATGGGGAGGTGGAAAGCGTCTCGGGGCTTGCCTGCTTCTCAAAGAAACGATATGACAACTTTTATCAATCTACCAAAGGCGTCGACCAAAAAACGGCTCTGGAGCGTCAGGGCTAAGGCCGTATCTACCTTCTACGGTCGCATTACGGACTCTGTGCGTACGGATTCTTTAGCGACGGTACTTAAGGAGGGGGAAAGCGTTTCGGGTTTGCTTGCTTCTCAATTTAACGATATGACAACTTTCATCAATCTACCAGGGGCGTCGGACCAAAAAACGGCTCGGGAGCGTCGGGGCTAAGGCCCGTATCTACCTTCTACGGACGCATTGCGGACTCGATGGGTACGGACCCGATAGTGAAGCTACATGGGGAGGTGGATAGCGTCTCGGGGCTTGCCTGCTTCTCAAATCAACGATATGACAACTTTCATCAATCTACCAGGGGCGTCCGCCAAAATATGGCTCTGGTGCGTCGGGGCTAAGGCCGTATCTACCTTCTACGGACGCATTACGGACTCTATGTGTATGGACCCGTTCGCGAGGCTACATGGGGAGGTGGAAAGCGTCTCGGGGCTTGCCTGCTTCTCAAATCAACGATATGACAACTTTTATCAATCTACCAGGAGCGTCGGCCAAAAAATGGCTCTGGAGCGTCGAGGCTAAGGCCGTATCTACCTTCTACCGACGCATTACGGACTCTATGCGTATGGACCCGTTAGCGAGGCTACATGGGGAGGTGGAAAGCGTCTCGGGGCTTGCCTTCTTCTCAAATCAACGATATGACAACTTTTATCAATCTACCAGGAGCGTCGGCCAAAAAATGGCTCTGGAGCGTCGGGGCTAAGGCCGTATCTACCTTCTACGGACGCATTACGGACTCTATGCGTATGGACCCGTTAGCGAGGCTACATGGGGAGGTGGAAAGCGTCTCGGGGCTTGCCTTCTTCTCAAATCAACGATATGACAACTTTTATCAATCTACCAGGAGCGTCGGCCAAAAAATGGCTCTGGAGCGTCGGGGCTAAGGCCGTATCTACCTTCTACGGACGCATTACGGACTCTATGCGTATGGACCCGTTAGCGAGGCTACATGTGGAGGTGGAAAGCGTCTCGGGACTTGCCTGCTTCTCAAATCAACGATATGACAACTTTTATCAATCTACCAGGGGCGTCGGCCAAAAAATGGCTCTAGAGCGTCGGGGCTAAAGGCATATCTACTTTCTACGGACGCATTACGGACTCTATGCGTATGGACCCGTTAGCGAGGCTACATGGTGGAGGTGGAAAGCGTCTCGGGACTTGCCATGCTTTCTCAAATCAACGATATGACAACTTTCATCAATTCTACCAAGGGACGTCGGCCCAAAAAATGGGCTCTGGGGCGTCGGGGCTAAAGGCCATATCTACCTTCTACGGACGCATTACGGACTCTTTGCGTATGGACCCGTTAGCGAGGCTACATGGGGAGGTGGAAAGCGTCTTCGGGGCTTACCTGCTTCTTCAAATCGAACGATATGACAACTTTCATCGATCTACCAAAGGCGTCGACCAAAAAAACGGCTCTGGATCGTCGGAACTAAGGCCGTATCTACCTTCTACGGACGCATTACGGACTCTATGCGTATGGACCCGTTAGCGAGGCTGCATAAGAAGGTGGAAAGCGTCTCGGGGCTTACCTGCTTCTCAAATCAACGATATGACAGCTTTCATCAATCTACCAGGGGCGTCGGCCAAAATATGGCTCTGGTGCATCGGGGCTAAGGCCGTATCTTCCTTTTACGGACGCATTACGGACTCTATGTGTATGGACCCGCTAGCGAGGCTACATGGGGGGATAGCGTCTCGGGGCTTGCCTGCTTCTCAAATCAACGATATGACGAATTTCATCAATCTACCAGGGGCGTCGGCCAAAAAATGGCTCTGGAGCGTCGGGGCTAAGGCCGTATCTACCTTCTACGGACGCCTTACGGACTCCTGTGCGTATGGGACCTGTTTCGCGAGGCTACATGGAAGAGGTGGAAAGCTTCCCGTGCCTTGCCTGCTTTCTCAAATCAACGAAATGACAACTTTCATCAATCTACCAGGGGCGTCGGCCCAAAATATGGCTCTGGAGCGTCGGGGCTAAGGCCGTATCTACCTTCTACGGACGCATTACGGACTCTGTGCGTATGAACCCGTTCGCGAGGCTACATGGAGAGGTGAAAAGCGTCTCGGGGCTTGCCTGCTTCTCAAATCAACGATATGACAACTTTCATCAATCTACCAGGGGCGTTCGCCAAAAAATGGCTCTGGAGCGTTGGGGCTAAGGCCGTATCTACCTTCTACGGACGCATTACGGACTCTATGTGTATGGACCCGTTAGCGAGGCTACATGGGGAGGTGGAAAGCCGTCATCGGGGCTTGCCTGCCTTCTCAAAACAACGATAAGACTAACTTTCATCAATCTACCAGGGGCGTCGGCCAAAAAATGGCTCTGGAGCGTCGGGGCTAAGGCCGTATCTACCTTCTACGGACGCATTACGGACTCTAAGCGTATGGACCCGTTAGCGAGGCTACATGGGGAGGTGGAAAGCATCTCGGGGCTTGCCTGCTTCTCAAAACAACGATATGACAACTTTCATCAATCTACCAGGGGCGTCGGCCAAAAAATGGCTCTGGAGCGTCGGGGCTAAGGCCGTATCTACCTTCTACGGACGCATTACGGACTTCTATGCGTATGGACCCCGGTTCGTGAGGCTACATGGGGAGGTGGAAAGCGTCTCGGGGCTTGCCTGCCTTCTCAATCAACGATATGACAACTTTCATCAATCTACCCCTTTGCGTCGGCCAAAAAATGGCTCTGGAGCGTCGGGGCTAATGCCGTATCTACCTTCTACGGACGCATTACGGACTCTATGCGTATGGACCCGTTAGCGAGGCTACATGGGGAGGTGGAAAGCGTCTCGGGGCTTGCCTGCTCCTCAAAACAACGATATGACAACTTTCATCAATCTACCAGGGGCGTCGGCCAAAAAATGGCTCTGGAGCGTCGGGGCTAAGGCCGTATCTACCTTCTACGGACGCATTACGGATTCTATGCGTATGGACCCGGTAGCGAGGCTACATGGGGAGGTGGAAAGCGTCTCGGGGCTTGCCTGTTTCTCAAATTAATTATAAGACAACTTTCATCAATCTACCAGGGGCGTCGGCCAAAAAATGGCTCTGGAGCGTCGGGGCTAAGGGCCGTATCTACCTTCTACCGGACGCCATTTACGGACATGTTTGCGTATGGACCCCGTTAGCGAGGGCTACCACGGGAAGGTGGAAAAGCGTCCTCCGGGCCTTGCCTCCTTCTCAAATCAACGATATGACCACTTTTACCCAATCTACCAGGGGCGTCGGCCAAAAAATGGCTCTGGAGCCGTCGGGGCTAAGGGCCGTATCTACCTTCTACGGACACATTACGGACTCTATGCGTATGGACCCGTTAGCGAGGCTACATGGGGAGGTGGAAAGCGTCTCGGGGCTCGCCTCTTCCCTCAAATCAACGATATGACAACTTTCATCAATCTACCAGGGGCGTCGGCCAAAAAATGGCTCTGGAGCGTCGGGGCTAAGGCCGTATCTACCTTCTACGGACGCATTACGGACTCTATGCGTATGGACCCGTTAGCGAGGCTACAGATGGAGGAGGAAAGCGTCTCGGGGCTTGCCTGCTTCTCAAATCAACGATATGACAACTTTCATCAATCTACCAGGGGCGTCGGCCAAAAAATGGCTCTGGGGCGTCGGGGCTAAGGCCGTATCTACCTTCTACGGACGCATTACGGACGCTTTGCGTATGGACCCGTTAGCGAGGCTACACGGGGAGGTGGAAAGCGTCTCGGGGCTTGCCTGCTTTTCAAATCAACGATATGACAACTTTTATCAATCTACCAGGGGCGTCGGCCAAAAAATGGCTCTGGAGCGTCGGGGCTAAGGCCGTATCTACCTTCTACGGACGCATTACGGACGCTTTGCGTATGGACCCGTTAGCGAGGCTACATGGGGAGGTGGAAAGCGTCTTGGGGCTTGCCTGCTTCTCAAATCAACGATATGACAACTTTCATCAATCTACCAGGGGCGTCGGCCAAAAAATGGCTCTGGAGCGTCGGGGCTAAGGCCGTATCTACCTTCTACGGACGCATTACGGACTCTATGCGTATGGACCCGTTAGCGAGGCTACATGGGGAGGTGGAAAGCGTCTCGGGGCTTGCCTGCTTCTCAAATCAACGATATGACAACTTTAATCAATCTACCAGGGGCGTCGGCCAAAAACTGGCTCTGGAGCGTCGGGGCTAAGGCCGTATCTACCTTCTACGGACGCATTACGGACTCTTTGCGTATGGACCCGTTCGCGGAGGCTACAGGGGGAGGTGGGAAAGCATCTCGGGGCCTTGCTGCTTCTCAATACAACGATTTGACAACTTTTATCAATCTACCAGGGGCGTCGGCCAAAAAATGGCTCTGGAGCGTCGGGGCTAAGGCCGTATCTACCTTTCTACGGACGCATTACGGACTCTATGCGTATGGACCCGGTTAGCGAGGCTAACATGGGGGAGGTGGAAAGCGTCTTCGGGGCTTGCCTGCTTCTCAAAACCAAGCGATATGGACAACTTTCATCAATCTACCAGGGACGTCGGGCCAAAAAATTGGCTCTGGAGCGTCGGGGCTAAGGCCGCGTCTACCTTCTACGGCCGCATTACGGACTCTATGCGTATGGACCCGTTAGCGAGGCTACATGGGGATGTGGAAAGCGTCTCGGGGCTTGCCTGCTTCTCAAAACAACGATATCCCAACTTTCATCAATCTACCAGGGGCGTCGGCCAAAAAATGGCTCTGGAGCGTCGGGGCTAAGGCCGTATATACCTTCTACGGACGCATTACGGACTCTATGCGTATGGACCCGTTAGCGAGGCTACATGGGGAGGTGGAAAGCGTCTCGGGGCTTGCCTGCTTCTCAAAAAAAGGGATACGACAACTTTCATCAATCTACCAGGGGCGTCGGCCAAACGAAATGGCTCTGGAGCGTCGGGGCTAAGGCCGTATCTACCTTCTACGGACGCATTACGGACTCTATGCGTATGGACCCGTTACCGAGGCTACATGGGGAGGTAGAAACCGTCTCGGGGCTTTCCTGCTTCTCGAATACAACGCCTTTGACAACTTTCATCAATCTACCAGGGGCGTCGGCCAAAAAATGGCTCTGGAGCGTCGGGGCTAAGGCCGTATCTACCTTCTACGGACGCATTACGGACTCTATGCGTATGGACCTGATAGCGAGGCTACATGGGGAGGTGGAAAGCGTCTCGGGGCTTGCCTGCTTCTCAAAACAACGATAAGACAACTTTCATCAATCTACCAGGGGCGTCGGCCAAAATATGGCTCTTGAGCGTCGGGGCTAAGGCCGTATCTACCTTCTACGGACGCATTACGGACTCTATGCGTATGGACCCGTTACCGAGGCTACATGGGGAGGTAGAAACCGTCTCGGGGCTTTCCTGCTTCTCGAATCAACGCTTTGACAACTTTCATCAATCTACCAGGGGCGTCGGCCAAAAAATGGCTCTGGAGCGTCGGGGCTAAGGCCGTATCTACCTTCTACGGACGCATTACGGACTCTAAACGTATGGACCTGTTAGCGAGGCTACATGGGGAGG
>NW_003303732.1:87958-90318 GCF_000142945.1 Phytophthora infestans T30-4 | reverse complement strand
CCCACGTGAGGTCTAGTGACCTCCGTCGTCTTGACAAGACGTGACCTCGCTGAGGAAAGTTCGAGAACGGAATGTTCTCTTCTTAGTGAGGGAGAGTGTAACCGGGGTTACATGGTGTGGAACACACAGGGGTACGAAGTACCCGGCGAGTTAACAAACTCTCAGTACATAAGTTGGAGAGTTAACAAGGTCTCTCAGTACGTTGGCTGAAAGCCACACGTTATGCATTTGATTAGGTTTAACTATGCTAGATAGTTAAAGAGATACATTTACCCCTAGGCGGCTTGGCCGCAATAATAGTAAATAAATCACTTCTGGTTTTGAAGCATAAAAGTTAAGGTGTTAACTTTGAGCCCTGGTCTTGGGCTGTAAGTGTCCTTTGGATAAGGAACTTAGTATTAGTGACTCTTTGAGTCGAACGTCTTCCTCTGACGCTAAAGCTACGGCAGCCCCGCTGCAGTATCTACCTTCTACGGACGCATTACGGACTCTATGCGTATGGAACCGTTAGCGAGGCTACATGGGGAGGTGGAAAGCGTCTCGGGGCTTGCCTTCTTCTCAAATCAACGATATGACAGCTTTTATCAATCTACCAGGAGCGTCGGCCAAAAAATGGCTCTGGAGCGTCGGGGCTAAGGCCGTATCTACCTTCTACGGACGCATTACGGACTCTATGCGTATGGACCCGTTAGCGAGGCTACATGGGGAGGTGGAAAGCGTCTCGGGGCTTGCCTTCTTCTCAAATCAACGATATGACAACTTTTATCAATCTACCAGGAGCGTCGACCAAAAAATGGCTCTGGAGCGTCGAGGCTAAGGCCGTATCTACCTTCTACGGACGCATTACGGACTCTATGCGTATGGACCCGTTAGCGAGGCTACATGGGGAGGTGGAAAGCGTCTCGGGGCTTGCCTGCTTCTTAAAACAACGATATGACAACTTTCATCAATCTACCAGGGGCGTCGGCCAAAAAATGGCTCTGGAGCGTCGGGGCTAAGGCCGTATCTACCTTCTACGGACGCATTACGGACTCTATGCGTATGGACCCGTTAGCAAGGCTACACGGGGAGGTGGAAAGCGTCTCGGGGCTTGCCTGCTTCTCAAATAAACGATATGACAACTTTTATCAATCTACCAGGGGCGTCGGCCAAAAAATGGCTCTGGAGCGTCGGGGCTAAGGCCGTATCTACCTTCTACGGACGCATTACGGACTCTATGCGTATGGACCCGTTAGCGAGGCTACATGGGGAGGTGGATAGCGTCTCGGGGCTTGCCTGTTTCTCAAATCAACGATATGACAACTTTTATCAATCTACCAGGGGCGTCGGCCAAAAAATGGCTCTGGAGCGTCGGGGCTAAGGCCGTATCTACCTTCTACGGACGCATTACGGACTCTTTGCGTATGGACCCGTTAGCGAGGCTACATGGGGAGGTGGAAAGCGTCTTGGGGCTTGCCTGCTTCTCAAATCAACGATATGACAACTTTCATCAATCTACCAGGGGCGTCGGCCAAAAAATGGCTCTGGAGCGTCGGGGCTAAGGCCGTATCTACCTTCTACGGACGCATTACGGACTCTATGCGTATGGACCCGTTAGCGAGGCTACATGGGGAGGTGGAAAGCGTCTTGGGGCTTGCCTGCTTCTCAAATCACCGATATGACAACTTTCATCAATCTACCAGGGGCGTCGGCCAAAAAATGGCTCTGGAGCGTCGGGGCTAAGGCCGTATCTACCTTCTACGGACGCATTACGGACTCTTTGCGTATGGACCCGTTCGCGAGGCTACAAGGGGAGGTGGAAAGCATCTCGGGGCTTGCCTGCTTCTCAAATCAACGATATGACAACTTTCATCAATCTACCAGGGGCGTCGGCCAAAAAATGGCTCTGGGGCGTCGGGGCTAAGGCCGTATCTACCTTCTACGGACGCATTACGGACTCTTTGCGTATGGACCCGTTCGCGAGGCTACATGGGGAGGTGGAAAGCATCTCGGGGCTTGCCTGCTTCTCAAATCACCGATATGACAACTTTCATCAATCTACCAGGGGCGTCGGCCAAAAAATGGCTCTGGGGCGTCGGGGCTAAGGCCGTATCTACCTTCTACGGACGCATTACGAACTCTTTGCGTATGGACCCGCTCGCGAGGCTACAAGGGGAGGTGGAAAGCATCTCGGGGCTTGCCTGCTTCTCAAATCAACGATATGACAACTTTCATCAATCTACCAGGGGCGTCGGATGTTGGCGTCGACGATCGTCTTCGCGACGACTTTAAGCTCGGTCATGTCGGCAGGCGTCAACACCATTCGTCCAAATGGACTTGCAAACTTTCCCTTCGCCATTTTGGAGCTGGAAACGATGAGC
>NW_003303732.1:83945-87145 GCF_000142945.1 Phytophthora infestans T30-4 | reverse complement strand
TCACCTTCCTCGCGCCATCACCTTCACCATTTTCACCTCCATATCCGCGCTTCCTCCGCCGTCACCTTCCGCGTACGCGTCCATATTCGCTGCGTTTCCTCGCGCTTCCTGCCTGTTATTAATCCAAGCCAAAAACATCTCCAAACCCATACAATTAGAACAGCAAACAACTTCGCATTTTTTCACAAAGTCCTCAGCTTCATTTTGCGCTTGCCCGTCGAGACGACGTCTCCATCGTAGTATGTAGCTTCCTCGCTGTTTATCTCGCAAAGCCCCGGTCCTCTTAGCTCTTTCGGCGCTCTTCTCGTATTGACACGATACACTTCGGGGGTTTCTTCTTCGACTAGCGAGGCTACATGGGGAGGTGGAAAGCGTCTTGGGGCTTGCCTGCTTCTCAAATCAACGATATGACAACTTTCATCAATCTACCAGGGGCGTCGGCCAAAAAATGGCTCTGGGGCGTCGGGGCTAAGGCCGTATCTACCTTCTACGGACGCATTACGGACTCTATGCGTATGGACCCGTTAGCGAGGCTACATGGGGAGGTGGAAAGCGTCTCGGGGCTTGCCTGCTTCTCAAATCAACGATATGACAACTTTCATCAATCTACCAGGAGCGTCGGCCAAAAAATGGCTCTGGAGCGTCGGGGCTAAGGCCGTCTCTACCTTCTACGGACGCATTACAGACTCTTTGCGTATGGACCCGTTAGCGAGGCTACATGGGGAGGTGGAAAGCGTCTCGGGGCTTGCCTTCTTCTCAAATCAACGATATGACAACTTTCATCAATCTACCAGGAGCGTCGGCCAAAAAATGGCTCTGGAGCGTCGGGGCTAAGGCCGTATCTACCTTCTACGGACGCATTACGGACGCTTTGCGTATGGATCCGTTAGCGAGGCTACATGGGGAGGTGGAAAGCGTCTCGGGGCTTGCCTGCTTCTCAAATCAACGATATGAGAACTTTCATCAATCTACCAGGGGCGTCGGCCAAAAAATGGCTCTGGAGCGTCGGGGCTAAGGCCGTATCTACCTTCTACGGACGCATTACGGACTCTTTGCGTATGGATCCGTTAGCGAGGCTACATGGGGAGGTGGAAAGCATCTCGGGGCTTGCCTGCTTCTCAAATCAACGATATGACAACTTTCATCAATCTACCAGGGGCGTCGGCCAAAAAATGGCTCTGGGGCGTCGGGGCTAAGGCCGTATCTACCTTCTACGGACGCATTACGGACTCTATGTGTATAGACCCGTTAGAGAGGCTACATGGGGAGGTGGAAAGCGTCTCGGGGCTTGCCTTCTTCTCAAATCAACGATATGACAACTTTTATCAATCTACCAGGGGCGTCGGGCCAAAAAATGGCTCTGGGGCGTCGGGGCTAAGGCCGTATCTACATTCTACGGACGCATTACGGACTCTATGCGTATGGACCCGGTTAGCGAGGCTACATGGGGAAGGGGGAAAGCGTCTCGGGGGCTTGCCTGCTTCTCAAAAACAACGATATGACAACTTTCATCAATCTCCCAGGGGCGTCGGCCAAAAAATGGCTCTGGAGCGTCGGGGCTAAGGCCGTATCTACCTTCTACGGACGCATTACGGACTATATGCGTATGGACCCGTTCGCGAGGCTACATGGGGAGGTGGAAAGCGTCTCGGGGCTTGCCTGCTTCTCAAATCAACGATATGACAACTTTCATCAATCTACCAGGGGCGTCGGCCAAAAAATGGCTCTGGAGCGTCGGGGCTAAGGCCGTATCTACCTTCTACGGACGCATTACGGACTCTATGCGTATGGACCCGTTCGCGAGGCTACATGGGAAGGTAAAAAGCGTCTCGGGGCTTGCCTGCTTCTCAAATCAACGATATGACAACTTTCATCAATCTACCAGGGGCGTCGGCCAAAAAATGGCTCTGGAGCGTCGGGGCTAAGGCCGTATCTTCCTTCTACCGACGCATTACGAGCTCTGTGCGTATGGACCCGTTAGCAAGGCTACTTGGAAAGGTGGATAGCGTCTCGGGGATTGCTCGTTTCTCAAATCAACGATCTGACAACTTTCATCAATCTACCAGGGGCGTCGGCCAAAATATGGCTCTTGAGCGTCGGGGCTAAGGCCGTATCTACCTTCTACCGACGCATTACGACCTCTGTGCGTATGAACCCGTTAGCGAGGCTACATGGGGAGGTGGACAGCATCTCGGGGCTTGCCTGCTTCTCAAATCAACGATATGACAACTTTCATCAATCTACCAGGGGCGTCGGGCCAAAAAATGGCTCTGGAGCGTCGGGGCTAAGGCCGTATCTACCTTCTACGGACGCATTACGGACTCTATGCGTATGGACCCGTTGTCGAGGCTACATGGGAAGGTGGAAAGCGTCTCGGGGCTTGCCTGCTTCTCAAATCAACGATATGACAACTTTCATCAATCTACCAGGGGCGTCGGCCAAAAAATGGCTCTGGAGCGTCGGGGCTAAGGCCGTATCTACCTTCTACGGACGCATTACGGACTCTATGCGTATGGACCCGTTAGCGAGGCTACATGGGGAGGTGGAAAGCGTCTCGGGGCTTGCCTGCTTCTCAAATCAACGATATGACAACTTTCATCAATCTACCAGGGGCGTCGGCCAAAAAATGGCTCTGGAGCGTCGGGGCTAAGGCCGTATCTACCTTCTACGGACGCATTACGGACTCTATGCGTATGGACCCGTTGTCGAGGCTACATGGGAAGGTGGAAAGCGTCTCGGGGCTTGCCTGCTTCTCAAAACAACGATATGACAACTTTCATCAATCTACCAGGGGCGTCGGCCAAAAAATGGCTCTGGAGCGTCGAGGCTAAGGCCGTATCTACCTTCTACGGACGCATTACGGACTCTATGCGTATGGACCCGTTAGCGAGGCTACATGGGGAGGTGGAAAGCGTCTCGGGGCTTGCCTGCTTCTCAAAACAACGATAAGACAACTTTCATCAATCTACCAGGGGCGTCGGCCAAAAAATGGCTCTGGAGCGTCGGGGCTAAGGGACGAGTAACCATTCTAAGCGAGGCGTAGAGCGACGCAGAGCAGAAAGGGTCCTATATACTAGGGCGACATCGCGAACATGGGAAAGGGACCGCGGATCTGCTTGGCTTCTACACACACACCGCAGATAACGCAGGTTCAGACTATCCAACATGGAGGCGGTCGAGTAGAAGACAAGTGAGTTAGG
>NW_003303732.1:76844-78742 GCF_000142945.1 Phytophthora infestans T30-4 | reverse complement strand
GGCTCTGGAGCGTCGGGGCTAAGGCCGTATCTACCTTCTACGGACGCATTACGGACTCTATGCGTATGGACCCGATAGCGAGGCTACATGGGAGGGGATAACGTCTCACGGCTCGTCTGTCCTCTCAAATCAACGATATGACAACTTTCATCAATCTACCAGCGGCGTCGGCCAAATATGGCTCTGGTGCATCGGGGCTAAGGCCGTATCTACCTTCTACGGACGCATTACGGACTCTATGCGTATTGACCCGATAGCGAGGCTACAAGAGGACGTGGATAGCGTCTCGGAGCTTGCCCTTCCTCGCAAATCAACGATACGACAACTTTCATCAATCTACCAGGGAGCGTCAGACAAAAATATGGCTCTGGAGCGTCGGGGCTAAGGACGTATCTACCTTCTACGGACGCATTACGGACTCTATGCGTATAAACCCGTTCGCGAGGCTACATGAGATAGCGTCTCGGGACTTGCCTGGTTTCCAAATCAACGATATGACAACTTTCATCAATCTACCAGGGGCGTCCGCCACAATATGGCTCTGGTGCGTCGGGGCTAAGGCGGTATCTACCTTCTACAAACGCATTACGGACTCTATGCGTTATGGGCTCGTTTCGCAAGGCTACATGGGATAGCGTCTCGGGACTTGCCTGGTTTCCATATCAACGATATGACAACTTTCATCAATCTACCAGGGGCGTCGGCCAAAATATGGCTTTGGAGCGTCGGGGCTAAGGCCGTATCTACCTTCTACGGACGCATTACGGACTCTATGCGTATGGACCCGTTAGCGAGGCTACAAGGGGACGTGGATAGCGTCTCGGGGCTTGCCTGCCTCGCAAATCAACGATATGACAACTTTCATCAATCTACCAGGGGCGTCCGCCAAAATATGGCTCTGGAGCGTCGGGGCTAAGGCCGTATCTACCTTCTACAAACGCATTACGGACTCTATGCGTATGGGCCCGTTCGCGAGGCTACATGGGGGGATAGCGTCTCAAGGCTTGCCTGCTTCTCAAATCAACGATATGACAACTTTCATCAATCTACCAGGGGCGTCGGCCAAAATATGGCTCTGGTGCATCGGGGCTAAGGCCGTATCTACCTTCTACGGACGCATTACGGACTCGATGTGTATGGACCCGTTAGCGAGGCTTCATGGGGAGGTGGAAAGCGTCTCGGGGCTTGCCTGCTTCTCAAAGAAACGATATGACAACTTTTATCAATCTACCAAAGGCGTCGACCAAAAAACGGCTCTGGAGCGTCAGGGCTAAGGCCGTATCTACCTTCTACGGTCGCATTACGGACTCTGTGCGTACGGATTCTTTAGCGACGGTACTTAAGGAGGGGGAAAGCGTTTCGGGTTTGCTTGCTTCTCAATTTAACGATATGACAACTTTCATCAATCTACCAGGGGCGTCGACCAAAAAACGGCTCGGGAGCGTCGGGGCTAAGGCCGTATCTACCTTCTACGGACGCATTGCGGACTCGATGGGTACGGACCCGATAGTGAAGCTACATGGGGAGGTGGATAGCGTCTCGGGGCTTGCCTGCTTCTCAAATCAACGATATGACAACTTTCATCAATCTACCAGGGGCGTCCGCCACAATATGGCTCTGGTGCGTCGGGGCTAAGGCCGTATCTACCTTCTACGGACGCATTACGGACTCTATGTGTACGGACCCGTTCGCGAGGCTACATGGGGAGGTGGAAAGCGTTTCGGGGCTTGCCTGCTTCTCAAAGAAACGATATGACAACTTTCATCAATCTACCAGGGGCGTCGGGCCAAAAACGGCTCGGAGATCCGGGGCTAAGGACGTATCTACCTTCTACGGACGCATTACGGACTCTATGCGTCGACCCTTTAGCGAGGATATATGGAGGAGGGGGAAGCGTT
>NW_003303732.1:72727-75196 GCF_000142945.1 Phytophthora infestans T30-4 | reverse complement strand
TGGGGAGGGGGAAAAGACTTATCGGGGGATTGCCTGGCTTTTTCATATCCAACGATTTGACAACTATTCATCAATCTACCAGGGGCGTCGGCCAAATATGGCTCTGGAGCGTCGGGGCTAAGGCCGTATCTACCTTCTACGGAAGCATTACAGACTCTATGCGTATGGACCCGTTAGCGAGGCTACATGGGGAGGTGGAAAGCGTCTCGGGGCTTGCCTGCTTCTCGAATCAACGATTCGACAACTTTCATCAATCTACCAAGGGCGTCGGCCTAAATATGGCTCTGGAGCGTTGGGGCTAAGGCCGTATCTACCTTCTACGGACGCATTACGGACTCTATGCGTATGGACCCGTTAGCGAGGCTACATGGGGAAGTAGAAAGCGTTTCGGGGCTTGCCTGCTTCTCCAATCAACGATATGACAACTTTCATCAATCTACCAGGGGCGTCGGCCAAAAAATGGCTTTGGAACGTCGGGGCTAAGGCCGTATCTACCTTTTACGGACGCATTACGGACTCTATGTGTACGGAGCCGTTAGCAAAACTACATGGGGAGGTGGAAAGCGTCTCGGGGCCTACCTGCTTCTCAAATCAACGATATGGAATTTTTTTCATCGATCTATAAAAGGCGTCTACCAAAATATGGCTCTGGAGCGTCGGGGCTAAGGCCGTATCTACCTTTTACGGACGCATTACGGACGCTATGTGTACGAACCCGTTAACGAGGATACATGGGGAGGTGAAAAGCGTCTCGGGGCTAAACGGCTTCTTAAAGAAACGATATGACAGCTTTCATCAATCTACCAAAGGCGTCGGCCAAAAAACGGCGCGGGAGCGTCGGGGCTAAGGCCGTATCTACCTTTTACGGACGCATTACGGACTCTATGTGTACGGAGCCGTTAGCAAAACTACATGGGGAGGTGGAAAGCGTCTCGGGGTTTACCTGCTTCTCAAATCAACAATATGACAACTTTCATCAATCTACCAGGGGCGTCGGCCAAAATATGGCTCTGGAGCGTCGGGGCTAAGGCCGTATCTACCTTTTACGGACGCATTGCGGACTCGATGGGTACGGACCCGTTAGCGAGGGTTCATGATGAGGTGGAAAGCGTCTCGGGGCTTACCTGCTTCTCAAATTAACGATATGACAGCTTTCATCAATCTACCAAAGGCGTCGGCCAAAAAACGGCGCGGGAGCGTCGGGGCTAAGGCCGTATCTACCTTCTCCGGACGCATTTCGGACTCGATGGGTATAGACCCGTTAGCAACGGTATATAGGAAAAAGGAAAGCGTCTCGGGGCTTGCCTGCTTACCAAATCAACGATATGACAGCTTTCATCAATCTACCAAAGGCGTCGACCAAAATTTAACTCTGTAGCGTCGGGGCTAAGCCCGTATCTACCCTCTACGGACGCATTACGGACTCTATGCGTACGGACCCGTTAGCGAGGCTACTGGGGAAGGTGGAAAGCGTCTCGGGGCTTGCCTGCTTCTCAAAGAAACGATATGACAACTTTTATCAATCTACCAAAGGCGTCGGCCAAAATATGGCTCTGTAGCGTCGGGGCTAAGGCCGTATCTACCTTCTACGGACGCATTACGGACTCTGTGCGTATGGACCCGTTAGTGAGGCTACATGGGGAGGTGGAAAGCGTCTCGGGGCTTACCTGCTTCTCAAAGCAACGATATGACAACTTTCATCAATCTACCAGGGGCGTCCGCCAAAATATGGCTCTGGAGCGTCGGGGCTAAGGCCGTATCTACCTTCTACGGACGCATTACGGACTCTATGTGTACGGACCCGTTCGCGAGGCTACATGGGGAGGTGGAAAGCGTCTCGGGGCTTGCCTGCTTCTCAAATCAACGATATTTCAACTTTCATCAATCTACCAGGGGCGTCGGCCAAAAAACGGCTCGGGAGCGTCGGGGCTAAGGCCGTATCTACCTTTTACGGACGCATTACGGACTCTATGTGTACGGAGCCGTTAGCAAAACTACATGGGGAGGTGGAAAGCGTCTCGGGGCTTACCTGCTTCGCAAATCAACGATAAGTCAACTTTCATCAATCTACCAGGGGCGTCGGCCAAAAAACGGTTCTGAAGCGTCGGGGCTAAGGCCGTATCTACCTTTTACGGACGCATTACGGACGCTATGCGTTCGGACCCGTTAGTGAAGCTACATAAGAACGTGGAAAGTGTCTCAGAGCTTGTATTCTTCTCAAATCAACGATATGACAGCTTTCATCAATCTACGAGGGGCGTCGACCAAAAAACGGCTCGGGAGCGTCGGGGCTAAGGCCGTATCTACCTTCTACGGACGCATTTCGGACTCGATGGGTATGGACCCGTTAGCAACGGTACATAGGAAGACGGAAAGCGTCTCGGGGCTTGCCTGCTTACCAAATCAACGATATGACAGCTTTCATCAATCTACCAAAGGCGTCGACCAAAATTAACTCTGGAGCGTCGG
>NW_003303732.1:68865-71647 GCF_000142945.1 Phytophthora infestans T30-4 | reverse complement strand
GTTCTCCAATGAACGATATGACAGCTTTCATCAATCTACCAAAGGCGTCGACCAAAAAACGGCTCTGGAGCGTCGGGGCTAAGGCCGTATCTACCTTCTACGGACGCATTTCGGCCTCGATGGGTATAGCCCGTTAGCAACGGTACATAGGAAAAAGGAAAGCGTCTCGGGGCTTGCCTGCTTACCAAATCAGCGATATGACAGCTTTCATCAATCTACCAAAGGCGTCGACCAAAATTTAACTCTGGAGCGTCGGGGCTAAGGCCGTATCTACCTTCTACGGACGCATTACGGACTCTATGCGTACGGACCCGTTCGCGAGGCTACATGGGGAGATGGAAAGCGTCTCGGAGCTTGCCTGCTTCTCAAAGAAACGATATGACAACTTTTATCAATCTACCAAAGGCGTCGACCAAAAAAGGGCTCTGGAGCGTCGGGGCTAAGGCCGTATCTACCTTCTACGGACGCATTGCGGACTTGATGGATATGGACCCATTAGCGAGGCTACATGGGGAGGTGGAAAGCGTCTCGGGGCTTACCTGCTTCTCAAATCAACGATATGACAACTTTCATCAATCTACCAGGGGCGTCGGCCAAAAAACGGCTCTGGAGCGTCGGGGCTAAGGCCGTATCTACCTTTTACGGACGCATTACGGACGCTACGCTTACGGACCCGTTGGTGAAGCTACATAAGAACGTGGAAAGCGTCTCGGAGCTTGTCTGGTTCTCAAATGAACGATATGACAGCTTTCATCAATCTACCAAAGGCGTCGACCAAAAAACGGCTCTGGAGCGTCGGGGCTAAGGCCGTATCTACCTTCTACGGACGCATTTCGGACTCGATGGGTATAGCCCGTTAGCCACGGTACCTAGGAAAAATGAAAGCGTCTCGGGGCTTGCCTGCTTACCAAATCAGCGATATGACAGCTTTCATCAATCTACCAAAGGCGTCGACCAAAATTTAACTCTGGAGCGTCGGGGCTAAGGCCGTATCTACCTTCTACGGACGCATTACGGACTCTATGCGTACGGACCCGTTAGCGAGGCTTCTGAGGGAGGTGGAAAGCGTCTCGGGGCTTGCCTGCTTCTCAAAGAAACGATATGACAACTTTTATCAATCTACCAAAGGCGTCGACCAAAAAAGGGCTCTGGAGCGTCGGGGCTAAGGCCGTATCTACCTTCTACGGACGCATTACGGACACGATAGGTATGGACCCGTTAGCGAGATAATATGGGGAGGTGGAAAGCGTCTCGGGGCTTACCTGCTTCTCAAATCAACGATAAGTCAACTTTCATCAATCTACCAGGGGCGTCCGCCAAAAAACGGCTCGGGAGCGTCGGGGCTAAGGCCGTATCTACCTTTTACGGACACATTACGGACGCTATGCGTAAGGACCCGTTAGCGAGGGTACATGGGGAGGTGGAAAGCGTCTCGGGGCTTACCTGCTTCTTAAAGAAACGATATGACAGCTTTTATCAATCTACCAAAGGCGTCGGCCAAAAAACGGCGCGGGAGCGTCGGGGCTAAGGCCGTATCTACCTTCTACGGACGCATTTCGGGCTCGATGGGTATAGACCCGTTAGCAACGGTACCTAAGAAGGTGGAAAGCGTTTCGGGGCTTACCTGCTTCTCAAATTAACGATATGACAACTTTCATCAATCTACCAAAGGCGTCGACCAAAAATCGGCTCTGGAGCGTCGGGGCTAAGGCCGTATCTACCTTCTACGAACGCATTACGGACTCTATGCGTCCGGACCCGTTAGCGACGGTACTTGGGGAGGGGGAAAGCGTTTCGGGTTTGCTTGCTTCTCAAATCAACGATATGACAACTTTCATCAATCTACCAGGAGCGTCGACCAAAAAACGGCCCGGGAGTGTCGGGGCTAAGCCCGTACTTACCTTCTACGGACGCATTACGGACTCTATGTGTACGGATTCGTTCGCAAGGCTACATGGGGAGGTGGAAAGCGTTTCGGGGCTTCCGGCTTCTCAAAGAAACGATATGACAACTTTCATCAATCTACCAGGGGCGTCGGCCAAAAAACGGCTCGGGAGCGTCGGGGCTAAGGCCGTATCTACCTTATACGGACGCATTGCGGACTTGATGGGTATGGACCCGTTAGCGAGGCTACATGGGGAGGTGGAAAGCGTTTTGGGCTTACCTGCTTCTCAAATCAACGATATGACAACTATTATCAATCTACCAGGGGCGTCGGCCAAAATATAACTCTGGTGCATCGGGGAGGCCGTATCTACCTTCTACGGACGCATTACGGACTCTATGCGTATGGACCCGTTAGCGAGGCTACATGGGGGGATAGCGGCTCGAGGCTTGCCTGCTTCTCAAATCAACGATATGACAACTTTCATCAATCTACCAGGGGCGTCGGCCAAAATATGGCTCTTGTGCATCGGGGCTAAGGCCGTATCTACCTTATACGGACGCATTACGGACTCTATGCGTATGGACCCGTTAGCGAGGCTACATGGGGGGATAGCGGCTCGAGGCTTGCCTGCTTCTCAAATCAACGATATGACAACTTTCATCAATCTACCAGGGGCGTCGGCCAAAATATGGCTCTTGTGCATCGGGCTAAGGCCGTATCTACCTTCTACGGACCCATTACGAACTCTCTGCGTATGCACCCCTTACTGAGACACATGGGGGGAAAAAGTCACAAGATTGCCTGTTTCTCAAATCAACAAAAAGAAAACTTTCACAATCTACCAGGGGCGGCGGGCGAAAATATAACCTGGAAGCGTGGAGCGAAAGGGCGATC
>NW_003303732.1:64308-65580 GCF_000142945.1 Phytophthora infestans T30-4 | reverse complement strand
CTTCTACGGACGCATTTCGAACTCTATGCGTATGGACCCATTAGCAAGGCTACATGGGGAGGTGGGTAGCGTCTCGGGGCTTGTCTGCTTCTCAAATCAACGATATGACAACTTTCATCAATCTGCCAGGGGCGTCGGGCGACGGCCCTAAAATGGCTCTGGAGTGTCGGGGCTAAGGCCGTATCTACCTTCTACGGACGCATTTTGAACTCTATGCGTATGGACCGGTTAGCAAGGCTATATGGGGAGGTTGATAGCGTCTCGGGTTAGCCTGTTTCTCAAATCAACGATATGAAAACTTTCATCAATCTACCAGGGGCGTCGGCCAAAAAATGGATCTGGAGGGTCGGGGGCTAAGGCCCTATCTACCTTCTACGGACCCATTTCGAACCCTATGCTTATGGACCTGTTCGCGAGGCTACACGGGGCGGTGAATAGCGTCTATGCTTATGGACCTGTTCGCGAGACTACACGGGACGATGAATAGCGTCTCAGGCCTTGCCTGCTGCTCAAAGCAACGATATGACAATTTTCATCAATCTACCAGAGGCGTCGGCCAAAAAATGGCTCTGGAGCGTCGGGGTCTAACGCCGTATCTACCTTCTACGGACGCATTTCGACCTCTATGCGTATGGACCCGTTCGCGAGGCTACACGGGGAGGTGGATAGCGTCTCGGGGCTTGCCTGCTTCTCAAATCAACGATATGACATCTTTCATCAATCTACCAGGGGCGTCAGCCAAAAATCGCTCTGGAGCGTCGGGGCTAAGGCCATATCTCCCTTCTACGGACGCATTTCGAACTCTATGCGTATGGACCCATTAGCAAGGCTACATGGGGAGGTGGATAGCGTCTCGGGGCTTGCCTGCTTTTCAAATCAACGATATGACAACTTTCATCGATCTACCAGGGGCGTCCGCCAAAATATGACTCTGGAGGGCCGGGGCTAAGGCCGTATCTACCTTCTACGGACGCATTTCGAACTCTATGCGTATGGACCTGTTCGCGAGGCTACACGGGGCGGTGAATAGCGTCTCGGGGCTTGCCTGCTTCTCAATGCAACGATATGACAATTTTCATTAATCTACCAGGGGCGTCGGCCAAAAAATGGCTCTGGAGCGTCGGGTCTAAGGCTGTATCTACCTTCTACGGACGCATTACGGACTCTATGCGTATGGACCTGTTCGCGAGGCTACACGGAGAGAGGGATAGCGTCTCGGGGGTTTGCTTGCTTTCTCAAATCAACGATATGACATCTTTCATCAATCTACCA
>NW_003303732.1:59995-63526 GCF_000142945.1 Phytophthora infestans T30-4 | reverse complement strand
GTCGGCCCAAAAAATTGACTTCTGGAGCGTCCGGGGCCTAGGCCAGTATTCTCCTTTCTACGGGACGCCATAACGGGCTCCTAGGCGTAAGGGACCCGGTAGGGGAAGCTGACACGGGGGAGGGGGAAATCGTCTCGGGGGCTTCCCGCTTCTCAAAACAAAGGATATGACAACTTTCATCAATCTTACCAGGGGCGTCGGCCAAAAAATGGCTCTCGAGCGTCGGGCCTAAGGCCGTATCTACCTTCTACGGACGCATTACGGACTCTATGCGTATGGCCCGGTTAGCGAGGCTACATGAGGAGGTGGAAAGCGTCTCGGGCCTTGCCTGCTTCTCAAAACACGGATATGACACCTTTCATCAATCTACCAGGGGCGTCGGCCAAAAAATGGCTCTGGAGCGTCGGGGCTAAGGCCCGTATCTCCCTTCTACGGACGCATTACGGACTCTATGCGTATGGCCCCGTTAGCGAGGCTACATGCGGAGGTGGAAAGCGTCTCGGGGCTTGCCTGCTTCTCAAAACAAAGATATGACAACTTTCATCAATCTACCAGGGGCGTCGGCCAAAATATGGCTCTGGAGCGTCGGGGCTAAGGCCGTATCTACCTTCTACGGACGCATTACGGACTCTATGCGTATGGACCGGTTCGTGAGGCTACATGGGGAGGTGGAAAGCGTCTCGGGGCTTGCCTGCTTCTCAAATCAACGATATGACAACTTTCATCAATCTACCAGGGGCGTCGGCCAAAAAATGGCTCTGGAGCGTCGGGGCTAAGGCCGTATCTCCCTTCTACGGACGTATTACGGCCTCTATGCGTACGTTTGCATTAGCCTAGCTACAGGAAGAAGTGGATAGCGTCTCGGGGCTTGCCTGCTTCTCAAATCAACGATATGACAACTTTCATCAATCTACCAGGGGCGTCGGCCAAAAAATGGCTCTGCAGCGTCGGGGCTAAGGCCATATCTCCCTTCTACGGACGCATTACGGACTCTATGCGTATGGACCCGTTCGCAAGGCTACACGGGGAGGTGGATAGCGTCTCGGGGCTTGCCTACTTCTTAAATCAACGATATGACAACTTTCCTTAATCTACCAGGGGCGTCGGCCAAAAAATGGCTCTGGAGCGTCGGGGCTAAGGCCGTATCTACCTTATACGGACGCATTACGGACTCTATGCGTATGGTCCCGTTAGCGAGGCTACATGGGGAGGTGGATAGCGTCTTGGGGTATGCCGGCTTCTCAAATCAGCGATATGACAACTTTCATCAATCTACCAGGGGCGTCGGCCAAAAAATGGCTTTGGAGCGTCGGGGCTAAGACCGTATCTTCCTTCTACGGACGCATTACGGACTCTATGCGTACGGTCCCGTTAGCTAAGCTACATGGAGAAGTGGATAGCGTCTCGGGGCTTGCCTGATTCTCAAATCAACGATATGACATCTTTCATCAATCTACCAGGGGCGTCGGCCAAAATATGGTTCTGGAGCGTCGGGGCTAAGGCCGTATCTACCTTCTACGGACACATTACGGACTCTATGCTTATGGACCCGTTAGCGAGGCCACAAGGAGAGGTGGATAGCGTCTCGGGGCTTGCCTGCTTCATTAAATCAACGATATGACATCTTTCCTTAATCTACCAGGGGCGTCGGGCGACGGCCCAAATATGGCTCTGGAGCGTCGGGGCTAAGGCCGTATCTACCTTATACGGACGCATTACGGACTCTTTGCGTATGGCTTCGCTAGCGAGGCTACACAAGGAGGTGGATAGCGTCTCGGGGCTTGCCTGCTTCTCAAAACAACGATATGACAACTTTCATCAATCTACCAGGGGCGTCGGCCAAAAAATGGCTCTGGAGCGTCGGGGCTAAGGCCGTATCTCCCTTCTACGGACGTATTACGGCCTCTATGCGTACGTTTGCATTAGCCTAGCTACAGGAAGAAGTGGATAGCGTCTCGGGGCTTGCCTGCTTCTCAAATCAACGATATGACAACTTTCATCAATCTACCAGGGGCGTCGGCCAAAAAATGGCTCTGCAGCGTCGGGGCTAAGGCCATATCTCCCTTCTACGGACGCATTACGGACTCTATGCGTATGGACCCGTTCGCAAGGCTACACGGGGAGGTGGATAGCGTCTCGGGGCTTGCCTACTTCTTAAATCAACGATATGACAACTTTCCTCAATCTACCAGGGGCGTCGGCCAAAAAATGGCTCTGGAGCGTCGGGGCTAAGGCCGTATCTACCTTATACGGACGCATTACGGACTCTATGCGTATGGTCCCGTTAGCGAGGCTACATGGGGAGGTGGATAGCGTCTCGGGGCTTGCCTGCTTCTCAAATCAACGATATGACAACTTTCATCAATCTACCAGGGGCGTCGGCCAAAAAATGGCTCTGGAGCGTCGGGGCTAAGGGCCGTATCTACCTTCTACGGACGCATTATGGACTCTATGCGTATGGTCCCCGTTAGCTAAGCTACATGGAGAAGGTGGATAGCGTCTCGGGGCTTGCCTGCTTCTCAAATCAACGATATGACAACTTTCATCAATCTACCAGGGGCGTCGGGCGACGGCCCAAATATGGCTCTGGTGTGTCGGGGCTAAGGCCGTACCTACCTTCTACGGACGCATTTTGAACTCTATGCGTATGGACCCGTTAGCAAGGCTACATGGGGAGGTGGATAGCGTCTCGGGGCTTGCCTGCTTCTCAAATCAACGATATGACAACTTTCATCAATCTACCAGGGGCGTCGGCCAAAAAATGGCTCTGGAGCGTCGGGGCTAAGGCCGTATCTACCTTCTACGAACGCATTTTGAACTCTGTGCGTATGAACCCGTTCGCGAGGCTACTTGGAGAGGTGGATAGCCTCTCGGGGCTTGCCTGCTTCTCAAATCAACGATATGACAACTTTCATCCATCTACCAGGGGCGTCGGCCAAAATATGGCTCTGGAGCGTCGGGGCTAAGGCCGTATCTACCTTCTACGAACGCATTTTGAACTCTGTGCGTATGAACCCGTTCGCGAGGCTACATGGAGAGGTGGATAGCCTCTCGGGGCTTGCCTGCTTCTCAAATCAACGATATGACAACTTTCATCCATCTACCAGGGGCGTCGGCCAAAATATGGCTCTGGTGTGTCGGGGCTAAGGCCGTACCTACCTTCTACGGACGCATTTTGAACTCTATGCGTCTGGACCCGTTAGCAAGGCTACATGGAGAGGTGGATAGCTTCTCGGGGCTTGCCTGCTTCTCAAATCGACGATATGACAACTTTCATCAATCTGCCAGGGGCGTCGGGCGACGGCCCAAATATGGCTCTGGTGTGTCGGGGCTAAGGCCGTACCTACCTTCTACGGACGCATTTTGAACTCTATGCGTATGGACCCTTTAGCAAGGCTACATGGGGAGGTGGATAGCGTCTCGGGGTTAGCCTGCTTCTCAAATCAACGATATGACAACTTTCATCAATCTACCAGGGGCGTCGGCCAAAATATGGCTCTAAAGCGTCGGGGCTAAGGCCGTATCTACCTT
>NW_003303732.1:56372-59895 GCF_000142945.1 Phytophthora infestans T30-4 | reverse complement strand
TCGGCTGCTTGCAGAAGAAGAGCAGCAACAACATGGCCGACAGCGCGGTCCAAGGTGGTGAAGTAAGAGTTTCCTCAGCTGAAAAAGCCGCCGTGAAAACGAGTTTTCTCAGCTGAAAGAGAAGACGCACAAGCGGTAACGAGGTCTGTGACGTACTGCCGTACGTGAGCTGCAAGTGCGCAGCACCATGCTCTCGGTGACCGTGATCTATTTCCGTATTTGGAGCAGAAGGCGAGCTGCGCTCAACATCGTTCCTGCGTCCTGCCTGCTTGTGCCCAAGGCCTGATATCCGACGCGCCGTCGTCAAACCGTACTGCGTACGAGAAGAAGCAGGTGCGCTGCACCGTGCTCTCGCCTGGGTGCAACCAAGGCATGGGGTTCGACGCGCCGTCATCACTGCAGACTCTTGTGTGCCCCATGCCTGTAACGTGGTCAGCGAAGCCCGGATGGGACACCGCGTGGACTGTCGCCAGTAACGCCGCCAAGCTCAGCCTGAGTAAGACACCAAGTCTTGCTGCCGGTTAAGCCTGGACAAGACGCCACGCCATCTCATCCTGCAGCAGAGCTACAGTGAAAGCATCGGATGCTACCGTTGCTGTATGAGTTGGTTCTGCAACGGACGCTGCCGTTGCCGAGACGATGCCGCTGCTCGTCCGTTAGCATAGCTGTAATAGCAGTTAGGTAACGACCTAATATTACTTGCATAAGTTGAGAGGAGCGGCAAGGCACTCGAAAGGAGCGCGCTGGGCCTGACAGCTCACTCTCGAACTTACCTCGGGCTCGCCACGCCATCCTCAAGTCCCTGTAAGTCTGTGCCTTGCACACCGGTGTCCAATTGTATTTCCCTTGGTGCAGCGAGCAGTATTGTAACAGGGTCGAGGCGTCATGCATTCCTCTGCTGACAAGTCCACTGATAACGCCTCGTCTCAGGTTATGAGCCCAAATCCTACTGAGCCACATGCAGTGACGGAGGCCAGTTCTACTGACCGATTAGCAAAACCTCAAGTTGAACTTGAGCGCCAGCCAACGCAAGGTCACGGATTGGCTAATTTGGCCGCGTCTCAATCTCAACTTGCAGCCGCTGTGCTGAGAGCGAACAGCAGTCCTGGTACGCCATTGGCTACCTCGTTACCTGTCCAACGTTCGACAGCCAGCGACCCAGTTCAGACCTCAGAAATACTTCGGCTGCCTGGAGCACCAACCTATTGGGGACGGCAACAGACAGCTTTTGTGCCACCACGCGCACAGAATTACGGCCAAGCCTCGGCCGCGTATACGACTCATACACCTGCGAGTGACGTCAACCTTTCCAGCGAGCAGGGCGATCAGGCGTCAGCGATGCCCAAGATTTAGTCAGTTACGAAGGTCGACGTTGGGAATAAGCTCTCCGAGCCGTAAGAGTATCCTGCGTGAAGATGCGTGTCATGGCCGGGCTAGCCATGTCACGACTGGAGCAGCTCGTGCAAGGTAACGAGCGTTACGACGATAGAATGTCTCGTGCTCAAAAGAATTGCTACGACGTGCGTGGGCGTAAGGCTAATGATTGCTAGTGGCTTCGAGTTCTGATGAAGTACTTTTTCGCTTCGAGGACATTGTGCTCAAGGCGGACCCCGTGCTGCTATGGGGCCGTATCTACTGTGACTTTGGCCGTGGTCCTGGAGTGAACACAGACATAGTGTTAGCCGACCTGTTCGCACGCAAGCTACAGTCTGGCGAAACAGTGGAGCAGTATATTAATGATCTCCAACGGATGCAGCGCATCCTTGCTAAAAAAACGACCCTATTCCAGATCATCGCGTCGGGCGGTTGATGTTGGCCAACGCTATCAGAGTATATCCGAAGACTACGCATGACGTCACGCGTCGTGGAATTCAAGCCACAGACTTCACTATCTATGATTCGCGTGCAGATTGCTTCTCAAAACAGCGATATGACAACTTTCATCAATCTACCAGGGGCGTCGGCCAAAATATGGCTCTGGAGCGTCGGGGCTAAGGCCGTATCTACCTTCTACGGACGCATTACGGACTCTATGCGTATGGACCCGTTAGCGAGGCTACATGGGGGGGGATAACGTCTCGGGGCTTGCCTGCTTCTCAAATCAACGATATGACAACTTTCATCAATCGACCAGGGGCGTCGGCCAAAATATGACTCTGGAGCGTCGGGGCTAAGGCCGTATCTACCTTCTACGGACGCATTACGGACGCTATGCGTACGGACCCGTTAGCGAGGCTACATGGGGGGATAGCGTCTCAGCGCTTGCCTGCTTCTCAAATCAGCGATATGACAACTTTTATCAATCTACCAGGGGCGTCGGCCAAAATATGACTCTGGAGCTTCGGGGCTAAGGCCGTATCTACCTTCTACGGACGCATTACGGACGCTATGCGTATGGACCCGTTAGCGAGGCTACATGGGGAGGTGGAAAGCGTCTCGGGGCTTGCCTGCTTGTCAAATCAACGATATGACAACTTTCATCAATCTACCAGGGGCGTCGGCCAAAAAATGGCTCTGGAGCGTCGGGGCTAAGGCCGTATCTACCTTCTACGGACGCATTACGGACTCTTTGCGTATGGACCCGTTAGCGAGGCTACATGGGGAGGTGGAAAGCGTCTCGGGG
The DNA here is from genome assembly GCF_000142945.1 of Phytophthora infestans T30-4. NCBI lineage: Eukaryota > Oomycota > Peronosporomycetes > Peronosporales > Peronosporaceae > Phytophthora > Phytophthora infestans. The sequence continues at coordinate 57,272 of NW_003303732.1, read as the reverse complement.
CTTGCCTGCTTCTCAAAACAACGATATGACAACTTTCATCAATCTACCAGAGGCTTCGGCCAAAAAATGGCTCTGGAGCGTCGGGGCTAAGGCCGTATCTACCTTCTACGGACGCATTACGGACTCTATGCGTATGGACCCGTTAGCGAGGCTACATGAGAAGGTGGAAAGCGTCTCGGGGCTTGCCTGCTTCTCAAATCAACGATATGACAACTTTCATCAATCTACCAGGGGTGTCGGCCAAAAAATGGTTCTGGAGCGTCGGGGCTAAGGCCGTATCTACCTTCTACGGACGCATTACGGACTCTATGTGTATGGACCCGTTAGCGAGGCTACATGGGGAGGTGGAAAGCGTCTCGGGGCTTGCCTGCTTCTCAAAACAACGATATGACAACTTTCATCAATCTACCAGGGGCGTCGGCCAAAATATGGCTCTGGAGCGTCGGGGCTAAGGCCGTATCTACCTTCTACGGACGCATTACGGACTCTATGCGTATGGACCGGTTCGTGAGGCTACATGGGGAGGTGGAAAGCGTCTCGGGGCTTGCCTGCTTCTCAAAACAACGATATGACAACTTTCATCAATCTACCAGGGGCTTCGGCCAAAAAATGGCTCTGGAGCGTCGGGGGCTAAGGCCGGAATCTACCTTCTACGGACGCAATTACGAACTCTATGCCGTATGGGACCCGGTTGACGAGGCTACATGGGGAGGGGGAGAAGCGACTCAGGGGCTTGCCTAGCTTTCTCAAAAAACAGATATGACAACTTTTATTTATTCCAGCTGGAGAGCGTCGGGCCAGAAAAATGGATATTGGGAGCGGTCGGTGCTAAAGGCAGGAATCTAACCTTTCTACGGGAGCCCTTACCGACTCTAATCAGTATTGAAACACGTTAACCGA
>NW_003303732.1:52093-55841 GCF_000142945.1 Phytophthora infestans T30-4 | reverse complement strand
TCCTCAAAACATCGATTATGACAACTTTCATCAATCTACCCAGTGGCGTCGGCCTATAATATGGCTCTGGAGCGTCCGGGGCTATGCCCGTATCTACCTTCTACGGCGGCATTACGGACTCTATGCGTATGGACCCGTTAGCGAGGCTACATGGGGAGGTGGAAAGCGTCTCGGGGCTTGCCTGCTTCTCAAAACAACGATATGACAACTTTCATCAATCTACCAGGGGCGTCGGCCAAAATATGGCTCTGGAGCGTCGGGGCTAAGGCCGTATCTACCTTCTACGGACGCATTACGGACTCTATGCGTATGGACCCGTTAGCGAGGCTACATGGGGAGGTGGAAAGCGTCTCGGGGCTTGCCTGCTTCTCAAAACAACGATTTGACAACTTTTATCAATCTACCAGGGGCGTCGGCCAAAATATGGCTCTGGAGCGTCGGGGCTAAGGCCGTATCTACCTTCTACGGACGCATTACGGACTCTATGCGTATGGACCCGTTCGCGAGGCTACATGGGGAGGTGGAAAGCGTCTCGGGGCTTGCCTGCTTCTCAAAACAACGATATGACAACTTTTATCAATCTACCAGGGGCGTCGGCCAAAATATGGCTCTGGAGCGTCGGGGCTAAGGCCGTATCTACCTTCTACGGACGCATTACGGACTCTATGCGTATGGACCCGTTCGCGAGGCTACATGGGAAGGTGGAAAGCGTCTCGGGGCTTGCCTGCTTCTCAAAAACAACGATATGGACAACTTTCATCAATCTACCAGGGGCGTCGGCCAAAATATGGCTCTGGAGCGTCGGGGCTAAGGCCGTATTTTCCTTTCTACGGACGCATTACGGACTCTATGCGCATGGAACCGTTAGCGAGGCTACATGGGGAGGTGGAAAGCGTCTCGGGGCTTGCCTGCTTCTCAAAACAACGATTTGACAACTTTCATCAATCTACCAGGGGCGTCGGCCAAAATATGGCTCTGGAGCGTCGGGGCTAAGACCGTATCTACCTTCTACGGACGCATTACGGACTCTATGCGTATGGACCGGTTCGTGAGGCTACATGGGGAGGTAAAAAGCGTCTCAAGGCTTGCCTTCTTCTCAAAACAACGATATGACAACTTTCATCAATCTACCAGGGGCGTCGGCCAAAATATGGCTCTGGAGCGTCGGGGCTAAGGCCGTATCTACCTTCTACGGACGCATTACGGACTCTATGCGTATGGAACCGTTAGCGAGGCTACATGGGGAAGGTGAAAGCGTTCTCCGGGGCCTGGCCTGCCTTCTCAAAAACAACCAAAAGAACAATCTTCATTCAATCCACCCAGGGGCGTTCGGCCAAAAAATGGCTCTGGGAGCGTCGGGGCTAAAGCCGTATCTACTTTCTACGCGACGCCATTACGGACTCCTATGTCGTAATGTGAACCCGTTTAGCGCAGCCTAACATGGGAAGTGGAAGCGTCTCGGGCTTGCCTGCTTCTCAAAACACGATATGACACTTTCATCATCTACAGGGCGTCGACCAAAAATGGCTCTGGAGCGTCGGGGCTAAGGCCGTATCTACCTTCTACGGACGCATTACGGACTCTATGCGTATGAACCCGTTAGCGAGGCTACATGGGAGGTGGAAAGCGTCTCGGGGCTTGCCTGCTTCTCAAACAACGATTTGACAACTTTCATCAATCTACCAGGGGCGTCGGCCAAAAAATGGCTCTGGAGCGTCGGGGCTAAGGCCGTATCTACCTTCTACGGACGCATTACGGACTCTGTGCGTATGGACCCGTTCGCGAGGCTACATGGGGAGGTGGAAAGCGTCTCGGGGCTTGCCTGCTTCTCAAAACAACGATATGACAACTTTCATCAATCTACCAGGGGCGTCGGCCAAAAAATGGCTCTGGAGCGTCGGGGCTAAGGCCGTATCTACCTTCTACGGACGCATTACGGATTCTATGCGTATGGACCCGGTAGCGAGGCTACATGGGGAGGTGGAAAGCGTCTCGGGGCTTGCCTGCTTCTCAAAACAACGATAAGACAACTTTCATCAATCTACCAGGGGCGTCGGCCAAAAAATGGCTCTGGAGCGTCGGGGCTAAGGCCGTATCTACCTTCTACGGACGCATTACGGACTCTATGCGTATGGACCCGTTAGCGAGGCTACATGGGGAGGTGGATAGCGTCTCGGGGCTTGCCTGCTTCTCAAATCAACGATATGACAATTTTCATCAATCTACCAGGGGCGTCGGCCAAAAAATGGCTCTGGAGCGTCGGGGTTAAGGCCGTATCTACCTTCTACGGACGCATCACGGACACTATGCGTACGGACCCGTTAGCGAGGCTACATGGGGAGGATAGCGTCTCGGGGCTTGTCTGCTTCTCAAATCAACGATATGACAACTTTCATCAATCTACCTGGAGCGTCGGCCAACATACGCCTCTGGAGCGTCGGGGTTAAGGCCGTATCTACCTTCTACGGACGCATTACGGACGCTATGCGTACGGACCCGTTAGCGAGGCTACATGGGGAGGATAGCGTCTCGGCGCTTGCCTGCTTTTCAAATCAACGATATGACAACTTTCATCAATCTACCAGGGGTGTCGGCCAACATATGACTCTGGAGCGTCGGAGCTAAGGCCGTATATACTTTCTACCGACGCATCACGGACACTATGCGTACGAACCCGTTATCCAGGCTACATGGGGGGTGATAGCGTCTTGGCGCTTGCCTGCTTCTCAAATCAACGATATGACAACTTTCATCAATCTACCAGGGGCGTCGGCCAGCATATGACTCTGGAGCGTCGGGGGCTAAGACCGTATCTACCTTCTACGGACGCATCACGGACACTATGCGTACGGACCCGTTAGCGAGGCTACATGGGGGAGGATAGCGTCTCGGGGCTTGCCTGCTTCTCAAATCAACGATATGACAACTTTCATCAATCTAGCAGGGGGCGTCGGCCCAAATGGGGGTCTGGAGGGGGTGGGCTAAGGGGTATCTTCCTTCTACAGACGCATTACGGGTCCTTTGCGTATGGGGCCGTCAGCGAGGCTACATGGGGAGGTGGAAAGCGTTTCGGGGCTTGCCTGCCTTTTCAATCAACGATATGACAACTTTCATCCATCTACCAGGGGCGTCCGCAAAAATATGGCTCTGGAGCGTCGGGGCTAAGCCCGTATCTACCTTCTACGGACGCTATGCGTCTGGGCCCGTTAGCGAGACTACATGGGGGGGATAGCGTATCAAGGCTTGCCTGCTTCTCAAATCAACGATATGACAACTTTCATCAATCTACCAGGGGCGTCGGCCAAAATATAACTCTGGTGCATCGGGGCTAAGGCCGTATCTACCTTCTACGGACGCATTACGGACTCTATGCGTATGGACCCGTTAGCGAGGCTACATGGAGAGGTGGATAGCGTCTCGGGACTTGCCTGCTTCTCAAAGAAACGATATGACATTTTTTATCAATCTACCAAAGGCGTCGACCAAAATATGGCTCTGGTGCATCGGGGCTAAGGCCGTATCTACCTTCTACGGACGCATTACGGACTCTATGCGTATGGACCCGTTCGCGAGGCTACCGGGGGAGGTGGAAAGCGTCTCGGGGCTTGCCTGCTTCCCAAATCAACGTCTGACAACTTTCATCAATCTACCAGGGGCGTCGGCCAAAATATGGCTCTGGTGCATCGGGGCTAAGGCCGTATCTACCTTCTACGGACGCATTACAAGACTCTATGCGTATGGACCGTTA
>NW_003303732.1:48846-51993 GCF_000142945.1 Phytophthora infestans T30-4 | reverse complement strand
CACGGTCGTAGATCCGGTTTTGGGCGCCGATTTCGACTTGGATACAGCAACGGATCCGGCCTTGGCAGTGGATCCGGATTTGGATGCCGAGGATCCGGATTTGGATGCCGAGGATCCCGCTTTGGATGCCGCAACGGATCCAGTCTTGGGTCCGGATCCGGTCTTGGACGCCGTAGATCCAGTCTTGGGCCCAGATCTAGTCTTGGACGTCGTAGATTCAGTCGTGGACACTGAAGCCAAGAATTGCACGGGTTTTCTATCCCACCACACTAAAGCCGTCATTAGGGGGCAAGCTTTTGCCACTGCCATTCTTGTTGTACCGTGCGGTATGCTTTTGGGTCGGTCTCGATTTTTTTCAACAATTTGCTGAGGATAGCCCGCTTTGTCACCCATTATCGTGCCGATACTGTAGACATTCCTATGTAGTAGTTGAAACGCCAGTTGAACTGACGTATAAAATCGATCCGTCACTACAATGTGATAGACGTCATCTTTGGGTGGTGGCAGGACAGCTTCCAAGTTTCGGATAACTGCTGACGGCCCGGTGTTTGGATCTGCAGATCGCTGACTGTCTGGAACGTTGCCTACTTCATGGACCTGCTGCGCTTTGCCACAATACACCTCAAGTCTTCTTGTTGTAGGATACAGCATACAAGCATACAACATTAGATACAACATGATAGACTTGGTCAAAAAAAAAACCGCGAGTCCGCAAGGACTCGCAGTCATCTCACCTTATACAGTAGGAAGTATCTGCACAACACGTCAGAAAAAGCTTTGTGCCCCACTTGTGAGGCTTCGCCTTGAGATATTGACGCGTAGGATTGTTCCGGTTCTTCAGAGGTAGAACGCCCTCATCAAATGATATGATCGACGACGTTTTGTAACCCAACGGAAACGTTTCTTGCAGTGTTTCAACGATAGACCCGACTTTCCAGGCGCGGTCAGTTGCTGCTCTCGTGTCTGCGTTGTTGGTGAAGTGAAGATTTCCCATGATGTGTTCAAAGCGGTTTCGCGGCAAAAAATCGTTGAACGTCCCCCGTGGGATAGCTCCCACTGCATTAGTGCCCCAATGATCACGTAACCTGCGGCGGTGAGGGCTCAGCATTCTTGCCATCAGTAATCCAAGCGCTTGCAAGATCTCGTGCGGCTTGACGTCCCGCTTCTTGGCCTCGCGATGCAAAAACCACTCTTTGGACTTCTTGGCAGGTGTCTTCTGCGAGCTGAACATACGTTCCACTCGTGAAGTGAGGTTCTGCACAAAGTAGCGATTGGTTTCCTTTGCAACTTGTCTCCACAAACGCTTCGGCATGAAAAAGAAGAATAGCTTGAGCGGTGAGTGTGTCAGGGCCAGTACCTCGTCGGTTGGTCCATACTCCCCAGAATATAATCCTGGGTAATGTTGGTCAGGCGGGAAATTGTCTGGGTCTACATGTTGTATATACATCATATATCATGTTAGAATATGTTGGAGGCTACACCCCTCATTGTCACGAACCTAAGTTCCACCCGTTAGCTCGCATGGCAGCCATGTTGGCATCGTCCATCACAAAATCAACCATTTCCGGCTTCTCTAAGACGCTCCACTGCTGTGTCGAACCAGCTGCTTCTCCATCAGCACTCATAGTATCTGATCCAGCCTCACTATCGTCCTCATCACTGTAGTCTTCACCCGACGCAAAGCCCTCACCTTCACTTCTCGCTCGACTCCACTCGTCATCATCATCGTAAAACGTAATCTCGGTCTCTGTTTCCTCGCAATCAGAGTTCAACGCATCAAACACGTCAGCGAAAGCGGGGGCAGCGATAGGAGAAGCTGAGACCGACGTTCTTTCAGGTGAAATTGGAGCGGAACACAGCGAGGCTGGAGCAGAAGTCGGCGAAACAGGGGTAGAGGTTGCCGCGTCGGGGACAGGAGTCTGGGAAATGGATGCTGAGCTTTCACTATGATACGCACAACGTTAGTATACATAATCAGCATCAAAGACTTTGCCACGTACCAATCGACTTCTGGTGCTGCAACTGGACATTCAGGAGCTGGACAATCCGGAGCTGGACATTCAGGAGTCGGGGGTGGCGCAGGCGCTGCAGACAACGTTCGAGGCGACGGTGCTTCTGACGTATCTGGAGGATCGGTGGCCAAAAAATGGCTCTGAAGCGTCGGGGCTAAGGCCGTATCTACCTTCTACGGACGCATTACGGACTCTATGCGTATGGACCCGTTAGCGAGGCTACATGGGGAGGTGGAAAGCATCTCGGGGCTTGCCTGCTTCTCAAAACAACGATATGACAACTTTCATCAATCTACCAGGGGCGTCGGCCAAAAAATGGCTCTGGAGCGTCGGGGCTAAGGCCGTATCTACCTTCTACCGACGCATTACGGACTCTATGCGTATGGACCCGGTAGCGAGGCTACATGGGGAGGTGGATAGCGCCTCGGGGCTTGCCTGCTTCTCAAAACAACGATATGACAACTTTCATCAATCTACCAGGGGCGTCGGCCAAAAAATGGCTCTGGAGCGTCGGGGCTAAGGCCGTATCTACCTTCTACGGACGCATTACGGACTCTATGCGTATGGACCCGTTAGCGAGGCTACATGGGGAGGTGGAAAGCGTCTCGGGGCTTGCCTGCTTCTCAAAACAACGATATGACAACTTTCATCAATCTACCAGGGGCGTCGGCCAAAAAATGGCTCTGGAGCGTCGGGGCTAAAGGCCGAATCTACCTTCTACGGACGCATTACGGACTCAATGCGTATGGACCCGTTAGCGAGGCTACATGGAGAAGTGGAAAAGGTCTCGGGGCTTGCCTGCTTCTCAAAACAACGGATATGACAACTTTCATTCATTCTACCAGGGGCGTCGGCAAAGAAAAGGCTGTTGGTGCGTCGGGGCGGAAGGCCGGATCTACCCTTCGTACGGACGGATTACGTACTGTATCCGTTATGGTCGCATTTACCTAGGGTAACATGGGGGAGGGGGGAAGAGTCTCGGGGGTTTGCCTGCTTTCTCCAAACCAACGAAATGACAAGCCTTTCTTCAGATCTAACCAGGGGAGGCGGCCCGACAAAAGAGTTTTGGAGGGTGGGGGGCTAAGGCCCGGGATCTAACTTACAACCTAGCCGTTTACGGAACTCGAATGCGTAG
>NW_003303732.1:45575-48746 GCF_000142945.1 Phytophthora infestans T30-4 | reverse complement strand
TCGCTAACGGGTCCATACGCAAAGAGTCCGTAATGCGTCCGTAGAAGGTAGATACGGCCTTAGCCCCGACGCTCCAGCGTTAAATTTTGGCCGACGCCCCTGGTAGATTGATGAAAGTTGTCATATCGTTGATTTGAGAAACAGGCAAGCCTTGAGACGTTTCCCCCCATGTAGCCTCGCTAACGGGTCCATACGCATAGAGTCCGTAATGCGTCCGTAAAAGGTAGATACTGGGCTAGATCCACCCTTTCAGTGTACACCTGGATCTGGGCCTGGATCCACCCTTTCAGTGTACACCCGGATCTGGGCTGGATCCACCCTTTCAGTGTACACCTGGATCTGGGCTGGATTCCGGATCCGGTTGGATCCACGCTTGGATTTCATCCGGATCTAGCGCCAACGACTCAGTTTCAATTGAGTCAGTATAGTTCGGGCTCTTGAAAGCTCGCGCTTGAGATCAAGCAGGACTCCTCGCACGTAAACGTCACTCTTATGCATAAACATTCACTTCTTCCTCGTAATCCACTCTTCTCCTGTAGATTCGTCTTCTCTTTCTTTCCGATGTGACCAACTCACATCAGCGATCCTCCTCCTCCTGGCCCACACCCTTCCTGTGGGCCATTCTTCACCCTCCCATCGACATGACCAACTCACATCCATGGATCCCCTTCCTACTCTTCTTCATGAGACTGCATCACGCCGAATCTGTTCCGACTCGTACGATCCCGCAAGAAATCATAGAGTAATGCTCCACAGTTCAGATCTGCCTCGGCTACCCAACTGGGTTCGTCATATCCACGCCAATACACCAGAAATTTGCGGTAAATCCATCCGTATCTAGTTTGCTTCCCTGATCTCATATCAGTGATCTTCTCGACTTCGAACTCGTCGTCTTCGAGATCCACATCCCAACTCTCTTCCGGTAGGAGGACTTCGTCGAAATCCACCCGGTCGGATTCATCCACCGAAAGACGAGTTTGCGGCCGGTCCGGATATTCCCTGACCAGCTTCAGCTTGGATACGTGTACTACAGGGAACAAGCGATATTCGGTACCTGCCGTTTCCAACTTCACCGCATGTTCCCCTATCTTTTCGCTTACCCGGAACGGTCCGTGCCATAGATGGGCCAATTTGCGGGCGTACCCTTCCTTCAACCGATCTAAATATAGCCACACCTGCGATCCCACTTGGATTTGATGTGGACGGGCGTCTTCGTTGTGTCGATCCGCTCGATCTTGTATCGCACTCCGCAGCCGTTCGCTCACTTGGGATCTGGCTTGCCGGTAGTATTTCTGGACTTGGTATCGCCATCGTCTTAGATCTCGGTCTCTATTCTTGGTGCTACATACCGGAATGACCGCTTCTAGGGTGGATTCTGGATCCCCCCCATGTACCAAGTAAAATGGGGTGTCACCCCAGATCCTGTCTTGGGCGGTGTTCATCGCGAAGGGGAGTCGTTCTGCGTACTCATCCCAATCCCTCTGATCCAAATCCTGGACATACATCTTGAGTGCCCTCGTGATCGTCTGTACCATGCGCTCGGCCGATCCGTTAGCTTGGGGACGATATGCCATGGTTGCCCGCTGTCTCTGCCCCAGGATCCGGTTGAAAGCTCGAAAGAAATCAGACATAAATCCTGGCTCCCGATCATGTCTAATCATCTCACTAGCCCCCAATCTTCGGAAAACGCACTTCTCGTACGATTCGGCAATGGCTTGTGCAGTTCTAGACGCACTAGCTTTGGCTATCACGTATCCGGTAAACAGATCCACCCAGATCAACAATTCTGTGTTTCCTTTGAACGACTTGGGCAACGAGGGGATGTGATCCATGGCTATGATTTGGAAAGGGTAAGTCGCTTGGACATTCCCAGGTGACTCCTCTTCGATTGTGGGCCTGCCCTTGCCTGTCTCACAATCCACGCATCCACCGACATATCGTTGTACGCTCTTGAATAGTCCCCTCCAGTGGAAACATTCCCGGATCCGTTGGTAGGTCCGACCAATACCCTGATGTCCGCCTTCCAGGCTAGCATGGTAGTGGTGTAGGACATCCTGTTGCAAGGTTTCTGGCATCACCAGTCTCATCAATCCATCCCGATCCTCGTTGACTCTCTTCGTAGGGGGGCAATAGAAGAGCAAGTCATTCAGATCCACTGCGTAATCCGTAGCGATAATACTGTAGGATTTAGTATCCTCCCGACTCAGGTCTCGTACATCCCCCATCAGATACTTCTTTAGTCCCAAGATCCACGCTTCCTCGTTTTGTGCTTTGAGGATCCGCTCAATACGGACTCCCTTCACAAATGTTTCCTCGAGGATCTGGGGGCTGGATCCAATCCTTCCTCTGGATCTAGTGACAGCCATTACCTGGACTGTCCTTTTCCCGGATCCCACTACCACCACTTCGTCTAGTCGGTTCAACGTAACGAGATCCTGATGCTCGGCCTCTCTCTCCACTTCAACACCACATTGATTTCGTAAAGCGGCACTGGCCAAGCTGTCCGCACTTGCATTCCAATCTCGCTTGACATCTACTAACTCGTGATTCATCCAACCGCGCAGGTGGATCATCACTTTCTGCCGTAACAGTGTTAGGGCCGGGGCCTTGCAGTCAATCTCACCTCGCACCTGTCTGATCACCAAATTTGAATCCCCACAAATCACCAGCCTTTTCGGATCTTGTCCCTTTAGTAGATCCAATCCCAGCAGTAGCCCGTTATACTCCGCTTCGTTAACGGTGAGGCCTTCCGCATAAGTGGATCTGGCCCGTACAACTTCCCATCCAGGTAGTCTCCACAGTATTGCACTGTACGCCCCGCCTCCGCGTCGTACGCGAGCGGATCCATCGAAACTCAGGACGTACAGATCCTCGTCTGCCTGTACCGTCGGGATCGGGATCTGGATCCGGCGTTTGGGCTCTTTCTTAGGAGCGACCCTAGTCAGCGCCTCATCCATCTTAGCTCGAGGAGTGATGCTCGCGGCCAAGACTCCCAGGATCTCGTCTTCCCCTTTCGAACATTTCACAATCTCCAGCGTTCAAGGCGAGAGTAAAGCTGCCTACTGTCCCAAACGTCCTTGTAACCCGGACGAGTATCTCTTTCTCCACCGCTCCGTAGTTCAGTTCATTCGGCTTCAGTGTCCGGCTGACGAAGGTGACTGGATGACAGAT
>NW_003303732.1:42801-45475 GCF_000142945.1 Phytophthora infestans T30-4 | reverse complement strand
CGCAAGTGGACCAGATGGAGAATCTTTTGTGAAGACAGACCGTCCACCCGGACAAAGTAATTTCACGGAAATTTACCTCACTTTGTGTACCCCGCACGGATCCGTTTTTTGAATAGAGGAAAGGCCAACTGCTGAGACCCCAAATAGAACCCGACCATTAGATATGCTGGTGGGTCGTTAGACATTCAGGGCTATAGAAACAATATCAAGCTCCGCTGAGGAGGAGTACACAGATATCTTTATACATTACCCACGTTGCTGTTATTTCTGCCATTTGTGGTCGTCGCGCTCGCGGATGCCCTCGCGAGTCAATCCAGCTACCGCAACCGGTTGAACTTCCTGTTGAAAAAGAGATCTCAAGTGGAGACGAAGAAGATGTTGATGACGGTGCATCCAGTGAATGTGGAGTGGACGGTACCGTCAGCGATGACGACGACGAGGCTGGAAATGGCGACGACGACGATATGACAGGTGAGTAGGACAGCTAGAAAATGACATATGCTCTAGTAACAATGCACTTCGCAGGGATGCACCTTATATTCTACACTTAATCCATATTGCATTTACAAAAGGTACGGCATTTGGTAGGCCTGGATTAGCGGTCTGGTTTTCCACCTGACCTGACAATCAGACCATACCCAATTACGACCCAATAAAAAGCTTACCCACGACTCTGACTCTATGCGTATGGACCCGTTAGCGAGGCTACATGAAAAGGTGGAAAGCGTCTCGGGGCTTGCCTGCTTCTCAAATCAACGATATGACAACTTTCATCAATCTACCAGGGCGTCGGCCAAAAATGACTCTGGAGCGTCGCGGCTAAGGCCGTATCTAACTTCTACGGACGCATTACGGACTCTATGCGTATGGACCCTTTAGCGAGGCTACATGGGGAGGTGAAAGCCTCTCGCGGCTTGCCTGCTTCTTGAATCAACGATATGACAACTTTCATCAATCTACCAGGGGTGTCGGCCAAAATATGGCTCTGGAGCGTCGGGGCTAAGGCCGTATCTACCTTCTACGGACGCATTACGGACTCTATGCGTATGGACCCGTTAGCGAGGCTACATGGGGAGGTGGAAAGCATCTCGGGGCTTGCCTGCTCTCAATCAACATATGACAACTTCATCAATCTACCAGGGGCTGGGCCAGAGATGGTCTTGCGAGCTTGGGGGTAAAGGTCATATCTACCTTTCTACGGAAGCCATTACGAATTTTTGGATTTGGAACCCCTCTCTGCGAGGAGACACCGTGGGGAGGTGGAAAGCGTCTCGGGGCTTGCCTGCTTCTCAAATTAACGATATGACAACTTTCATCAATCTACCAGGGGCGTCGGCCAAAATATGGCTCTGGAGCGTCGGGGCTAAGGTCGTATCTACCTTCTACCGACGCATTACGAGCTCTGTGCGTATGGACCCGTTCGCGAGGCTACATGGGGAGGTAGATAGCGTCTCGGGGCTTGCCTGCTTCTCAAATCAACGATATGACAACTTTCATCAATCTACCAGGGGCGTCGGCCAAAGTATGGCTCTGGAGCGCCGGGGCTAAGGCCGTATCTACCTTCTACGGACGCATTACGGATTCTATGCGTATGGACCGGTTCGTGAGGCTACATGGGGAGGTAGAAAGCGTCTCGGGGCTTGCCTGCTTCTCAAAAAAACGATATGACAACTTTCATCAATCTACCAGGGGCGTCGGCCAAAGTATAGCTCTGGAGCGTCGGGGCTAAGGCCGTATCTACCTTCTACGGACGCATTACGGATTCTATGCGTATGGACCGGTTCGTGAGGCTACATGGGGAGGTAGAAAGCGTCTCGGGGCTTGCCTGCTTCTCAAAACAACGATATGACAACTTTCATCAATCTACCAGGGGCGTCGGCCAAAATATGGCTCTGGAGCGTCGGGGCTAAGGCCGTATCTACCTTCTACGGACGCATTACGGACTCTATGCGTATGGACCCGTTAGCGAGGCTACATGGGGAGGTGGAAAGCGTCTCGGGGCTTGCCTGCTTCTCAAAACAACGATATGACAACTTTCATCAATCTACCAGGGGCGTCGGCCAAAAAATGGCTCTGGAGCGTCGGGGCTAAGGCCGTATCTACCTTCTACGGACGCATTACGGACTCTATGCGTATGGACCCGTTAGCGAGGCTACATGGGGAGGTGGAAAGCGTCTCGGGGCTTGCCTGCTTCTCAAAACAACGATATGACAACTTTCATCAATCTACCAGGGGCGTCGGCCAAAAAATGGCTCTGGAGCGTCGGGGCTAAGGCGGTATCTACCTTCTACGGACGCATTACGGACTCTATGCGTATGGACCCGTTAGCGAGCCTACATGGGGGAGGTGGGAAAGCGTCTCGGGGCTTGCTTGCTTCTCAAAACAACGATATGACAAACTTTTCATCAATCTACCAGGGGGCGTCGGCCCAAAAATGGCTCTGGAGCGGCGGGGGCTAAGGCCGTATCTAACTTTCTACGGACGCAATAACGGACTCTATGCGTTATGGAACCGTTTACCGAAGTCAAATGGGGAAGGTGGGAAGCGGCCTCGGGGGCTTGCCCTGCTTCTCAAAACAAACCAAATGAAAAACTTTTATCTAATCTAACCAGGGGTGGTCGGCCCAAAAAATGGGCTCTGGAGGGTCGGGGGATTAGGGCCGGTATCAACCCTC
>NW_003303732.1:38010-41072 GCF_000142945.1 Phytophthora infestans T30-4 | reverse complement strand
GCATTACGGGACTCTTTGCGGTTGGGACCCCGTTAACGAGACATCATGAGAAAGGTAGAAAAGCGTCTCGGGGACTTTACCTGCTTCTTCAAATCAACGATATTATCACCTTTTCATCTATTTTACCAGAGAGGGTCGGCCAAAAAATGCCTTTGGAGCGTCGGGAGACAAGGGCCGTATCTACCTTCTAACGGATCGCATTACGGACTCTATGCGTATGGACCGTTAGCGAGGTACATGGGGAGGGTGGAAAGCGTCTCGGGGCTTGCCTGCTTCTCAAAACAACGATATGACAACTTTCATCAATCTACCAGGGGCGTCGGCCAAAAAATGGCTCTGGAGCGTCGGGGCTAAGGCCGTATCTACCTTCTACGGACGCATTACGGACTCTATGCGTATGGACCCGTTAGCGAGGCTACATGGGGAGGTGGAAAGCGTCTCGGGGCTTGCCTGCTTCTCAAATCAACGATATGACAACTTTTATCAATCTACCAGGGGCGTCGGCCAAAATATGGCTCTGGAGCGTCGGGGCTAAGGCCGTATCTACCTTCTACGGACGCATTACGGACTCTATGCGTATGAACCCGTTAGCGAGGCTACATGGGGAGGTGGAAAGCGTCTCGGGGCTTGCCTGCTTCTCAAAACAACGATATGACAACTTTCATCAATCTACCAGGGGCGTCGACCAAAAAATGGCTCTGGAGCGTCGGGGCTAAGGCCGTATCTACCTTCTACGGACGCATTACGGACTCTATGCGTATGGACCCGTTAGCGAGGCTACATGAGAAGGTGGAAAGCGTCTCGGGGCTTGCCTGCTTCTCAAATCAACGATACGACAACTTTCATCAATCTACCAGTTTTTACAGGCCAAAAAATGGCTCTGGAGCGTCGGGGCTAAGGCCGTATCTACCTTCTACGGACGCATTACGGACTCTATGCGTATGGACCCGTTAGCGAGGCTACATGGGGAGGTGGAAAGCGTCTCGGGGCTTGCCTGCTTCTCAAAACAACGATAAGACAACTTTCATCAATCTATCAGGGGCGTCGGCCAAAAAATGGCTCTGGAGCGTCGGGGCTAAGGCCGTATCTACCTTCTACGGACGCATTACGGACTCTATGCGTATGGACCCGTTAGCGAGGCTACATGGGGAGGTGGAAAGCGTCTCGGGGCTTGCCTGCTTCTCAAAACAACGATATGACAACTTTCATCAATCTACCAGGGGCGTCGGCCAAAAAATGGCTCTGGAGCGTCGGGGCTAAGGCCGTATCTACCTTCTACGGACGCATTACGGACTCTATGCGTATGGACCCGTTAGCGAGGCTACATGGGGAGGTGGAAAGCGTCTCGGGGCTTGCCTGCTTCTCAAAACAACGATATGACAACTTTCATCAATCTACCAGGGGCGTCGGCCAAAAAATGGCTCTGGAGCGTCGGGGCTAAGGCCGTATCTACCTTCTACGGACGCATTACGGACTCTATGCGTATGGACCCGTTAGCGAGGCTACATGGGGAGGTGGAAAGCGTCTCGGGGCTTGCCTGCTTCTCAAAACAACGATATGACAACTTTCATCAATCTACCAGGGGCGTCGGCCAAAAAATGGCTCTGGAGCGTCGGGGCTAAGGCCGTATCTACCTTCTACGGACGCATTACGGACTCTATGTGTATGGACCCGTTAGCGAGGCTACATGGGGAGGTGGAAAGCGTCTCGGGGCTTGCCTGCTTCTCAAAAACAACGATATGACAACTTTCATCAATCTACCAGGGGCGTCGGCCAAAATATGGCTCTGGAGCGTCGGGGCTAAGGCCGTATCTACCTTCTACGGACGCATTACGGACTCTATGCGTATGGACCCGTTAGCGAGGCTACATGGGGAGGTGGAAAGCGTCTCGGGGCTTGCCTGCTTCTCAAAACAACGATATGACAACTTTCATCAATCTACCAGGGGCGTCGGCCAAAAAATGGCTCTGGAGCGTCGGGGCTAAGGCCGTATCTACCTTCTACGGACGCATTACGGACTCTATGCGTATGGACCCGTTAGCGAGGCTACATGGGGAGGTGGAAAGCGTCTCGGGGCTTGCCTGCTTCTCAAAACAACGATTTGACAACTTTTATCAATCTACCAGGGGCGTCGGCCAAAATATGGCTCTGGAGCGTCGGGGCTAAGGCCGTATCTACCTTCTACGGACGCATTACGGACTCTATGCGTATGGACCCGTTCGCGAGGCTACATGGGGAGGTGGAAAGCGTCTCGGGGCTTGCCTGCTTCTCAAAACAACGATATGACAACTTTCATCAATCTACCAGGGGCGTCGGCCAAAATATGGCTCTGGAGCGTCGGGGCTAAGGCCGTATCTACCTTCTACGGACGCATTACGGACTCTATGCGTATGGAACCGTTAGCGAGGCTACATGGGGAGGTGGAAAGCGTCTCGGGGCTTGCATTCTTCTCAAATCAAACGATATGACAACTTTCATCAATCTACCAGGAGCGTCGGCCAAAAAATGGCTCTGGAGCGTCGGGGCTAAGCCGTATCTACCTTCTACGGGACGCATTACGGACTCTATGCGTATGGACCCGTTAGCGAGGCTAACAGGGGTGAGGGGGAAAGGCTTCGCGGGTTTGCCTTTCTTTCTCAAATCCAGCTATTGGAACATCTTTCTCCAATTTACCCCGGGGGCCTGCGCCCAAAAAAATGGTTCTCGGGTTCTGCGGGTTAAGAGCCCTATTTTATCTTTTTAAGTACCCCAAACGCATTACGGACTCTTTGCGTATGGACCCGTTAGCGAGGCTACAGATGGAGGAGGATAGCGTCTCGGGGCTTGCCTGCTTCTCAAATCAACGATATGACAACTTTCATCAATCTACCAGGGGCGTCGGCCAAAAAATGGCTCTGGGGCGTCGGGGCTAAGGCCGTATCTACCTTCTACGGACGCATTACGGACGCTTTGCGTATGGACCCGTTAGCGAGGCTACACGGGGAGGTGGAAAGCGTCTCGGGGCTTGCCTGCTTTTCAAATCAACGATATGACAACTTATTATCAATCTACCAGGGGCGTCG
>NW_003303732.1:30946-33555 GCF_000142945.1 Phytophthora infestans T30-4 | reverse complement strand
GTCAGCGGAATGTCGCTCGCTCTCATGAGCAATTGGTAGTAGCCATCGACCAAGTCGAGCGCGCTGTACAACGTACAGCCTACCATGTTGTTCTGCAGAACATCCTTGCGAGGAATCGGCGTTTGCGCCGGGATAGTGGCCGCATTTAGCTTGTTAAAAGCATGAACAATGCGCCACTTGCCGTTCGGCTTTCTGACACAGAACGTGGGTGTCGAGTGCGGAGACTTACTCTCACGCACCATCCCTGCCTCGTGCTTCGCATGGAAGAATGCGTCAATGACGTCACACTGCTCTCTCGGCAAAGGCCATTGCCTTGTTACGCAGTATTTGGTTCCAGGAACCAGGTCAATCTCATGACACACGCCTCGATCCGGAGGCAGGCCCGTCGGTGGGTCTTTTGAGACAACGTCTTCATACTCCTTCACCACCGGGTAGAAGGGATCCGAAGGATCTTTGAGGATCGCCGATCCACTTCTTGCGCTCAGCGCCTTCTTAGTGTCCTCTAGGACCGCGTCGTCCACGACGGATGAGGAGTTCAACTCCTCCTCAGGTCCCAGCAAGACCACCTCGGCTAGCTCGCCTGCCTTTAAGGCTTCGCCGAACTCGGCAATGGACATCTCGTCCAGCTCTAGCAGAGCATCTGCAGCGGGCAGAGTATCAAGGCTGATATCGCCTTCTACCTCCCCCGTCACTCCGTTCACGAGTGAATACAGCTGTTCACAGCAATCACGTGGAGCATCACCGCTCGTCACGTGGACACATCGTCCGACGTCGAAGACGTCACAGACGCCCTGCGTCTTTTTCTCCTCTCCCTCCGCGACCGAGCCCCGGCCGAATGAGGGCGGTGTGGAGACATCTCCGTCACCACCACCGGGTGCAGCAGCACAATCACTCCTCGAAGAGGATACAGTGTCTCGCAAGACACTCGGCTGAAAGCCAAGAGGTTCTTGACCTTCACACAGTGAACTAGGTGTCACTTCACCTGCATCTCCTGGGCCACGCCCATGATGCCTCGACTCGCAGTCGACCGCGACCCTCGGGTCACGCAGCGGTAGGTCATCGACCAGATTCATACCACTCAGTGGATTACGCGCCACTCCGCGCCAGGATCCAGCAGTTGGTCATTGACCTGACCTGCACCTCTCCGCGGATAACGTGCCGCACCACGTACGCCCTCAGGGCAAACAGCAACCTCGTTGCTAACAATTTCGGACATACCAATGTCCAGCACTACGGCCGCCTCGGCCTCGTGCTCGCGCCAAAAGCGCTTCTGCTTCCTAGCAGAGGTGGGTTCATGACTCACCAAAGCTCCACTAGGAGCAGGGTGCGACGCACCCAGCGTTTTCGACTTCCAGTCGATCCATGGCTCATGACGTTCCAGCCATGCCATGCCAAGGATGAGGTCATACCTCGCATCCAGGTCTAAGACCAAACAGCGCTCCACGCTATCGAAGCTCTCAAACTTCACTCCAAGGTCGACAGAGACCTTCGACACAGTTACCAGTGTCCCCGTCGCGAGACGGACAGAGATCGTATCTCTCGTTGGCACTTCCAGTGCCTCAGCATACAGCTGACTCCCTTCCAGGGTGGAGCGGCGGGCGTAGTTGCCCGAGGCTCCCGAGTCAACTAAGACTCTCCATGGCTTTGCAAAGCCCTTCACGCTCGCTTGAACGACCAGCAAGCCCGGCTTGCACACACTCTTCTCGTAAGAGAGCTCAACTCTCTTCGGGGCTGAGCCCCGTTTCCCTCTATCTCTTCGAGGCACAACAGAACTCAGTTCTTCCCCAGTAGGCCGCCCCGCGCCTACTGGGAGTTGCCGTTTCCCCGCGATGACCCGGAGGGTTGGCTCGCCGGAGCCTCGCGCTTCTTGCGCAGAGGGCAATAGGCCCTCAAGTGCTTAGTGCTATTGCACACAAAGCATCGGCGGATGCCGGCGCGCTGCTCCGCAGCAAGAAGCTCCGCTTCTTCATCTTCAGCATAGCTGAGGTCCATCGGCTCTGGACCGCTCGAAGAGCTTGCGCTACCAGCGCTCCAACCAGGTCGCGCCGACCTGAAGTTGTGCTCGGCATTCAATGCCACATCCACCGCCTCTTCAAAAGAGTTAGGGTGTACACGGAACACTTCCGTTCGAGCTGCGCTCACACGAAGTCCCTCCATGAACACGGTCACGCTGACCAGTTCCGGAAGAGGGTCCGCCGCCATTCCGGCGATAAGAGTTCTCAACTCTTGGACATAGTCCAATAAATCCTTCTTATCCTGGCGGGTAGCAAGGAACTTTGACCGGATACGGTACGCCTGATTAGGCGGCGCGAACACGCGCGAAAGCTGTTGCTTCAGCTGATCCCAAGTGGGAAATGCAGCGTCAACAGACGTGCCGCACGTTGGGGCGTCGGGGCTAAGGCCGTACGCATTACGGACTCTATGCGTATGGACCCGTTAGCGAGGCTACATGGGGAGGTGGAAAGCGTCTTGGGGCTTGCCTGCTTCCCAAATCAACGATATGACAACTTTCATCAATCTACCAGGGGCGTCGGCCAAAAAATGGCTCTGGAGCGTCGGGGCTAAGGCCGTATCTACCTTCTACGGACGCATTACGGACTCTATGCGGA
>NW_003303732.1:16959-20760 GCF_000142945.1 Phytophthora infestans T30-4 | reverse complement strand
CACTTCTTGAGAGATGTTGCAGTGTTCCCAGGCAGACGAGAAGCAGCCCATGAGCTGCGTGCTGTCGATGTGGAAGCAGGAATAAGGTTGCGCTGTCGTGGGGAGCGCCAGGAGTAGAGGAAAGTGCGCGTCGGAGACGTCGGTTTTGATGCGGTTTGGCGTGGTATCTTGCCCGAGTGGTCTAAGGGGGCGGACTTAAGATCCGCTAGACATACCAGTCTGCGTGGGCTCAAACCCCACAGATACCAAAGCTATCCTTCTACACCTTGTGGTGTTGTGTGCGGCGCAGCGTGTATTCGCGCTGTGCGACTTGTAGACCCGGGGTGGTCTCTATCCTCTTTGGGGATACCCCTGGGTGATGCCCGAGAACTGTCCCACGTGGAGTTCTTGTGAGGACTTGTTCTGGGCATGGATGGAGACTCTTAAGTACTCACCCACGGAGTTACGGGAACTCCATGAAGATCAGCTGCTGTCCCGCATCCTGGACCAGCGTGATCTTCGTGTGAGGATTGCCCACTTGTTTAGCAAGCGTATGCTGCCAAGGGACATCCTGAAGCGCGCGGCTTCTAGCGCTCACGATGAGCGCGGTCATGTAAGGTCGTCATCGTCCGTACCCCGTTTGGGCAAGAAGCCCTGGACTACTTATGAAGCTGCCGCCGCTTCTGTTCCCAGATTGCGACAGCCTTCGGGCAGTCAATCAGAAGCCGTTCAATCGGCTCACACGAGTTCTCGGAAGTATCAGCCTCAAGCCCAGACATTGCGCACGCTGTGTGTCATCTCAGCAAGTACTGGCCCTGTTTCGACCACACACACACTATGATATGCTAAGCGAAGGCTACACACTACAGCTTAGTGATCAGCATTTTTGCCCGGAACAACGTCAAGCTGAAAAGGTACACCGATGCTGACTACGCGAATGACCCTGACGACCGAAAGCGTTTGAGCGGGTTTTGACGTTCGTCAATGGCAATGTGGCTTCGTACGGATCAAGAAAGTAAGCGATAAATGCACAGAGCACAGCGGAAATTAGAGTATATTGCAATGAATGAAGTGACCCGAGACCTACAGTAGCTAATGTGACTCTATGAGGAGCTACGCTGGGCGTTTGCGACGCTGGAGCCAATCCTGGGAACACAGCAAGAGAATGCATAATTTAACTAAGTTTCACTTGGTGTGGCACCTGGTGGAGGACGCGCGGCTATGAATTCACCATGTTGGCACCGACAATATGATCGCCGACGCGATAACTAAGTTATTGTCGAAGGAGAAGGTCGACCGATGTCGAGATGGAATGAAGGTGCTGTGCATCGACTGTCAGCACGACTCAGTTCGTCCACTGGGAAGCGAACATCATCGCCCCGCGTGAGGTGACAGCTACATACTACTTATTGTTCATGCAGGCCGAATGAAAAGAAGGATCGACACCCTGGCCGACGTACTATCGCTGCTGCGCAGTGTTATGGTGCTAATGGCATCGCTGTAATCGCTAAGGTGATTGTGTTGAAGATGATCTTCAACATGAACAAGTGGAAGTGATGAGTGTTGAGGAAGCGTCTGAGCCGCGCTCCAGCTCCACCTCCTGCGCAGGTGTCTCCAGGACACGCACATCACGTCTGAGCCGCACTTTTAAGGATCGCAGGTTGGTAAGTTGCACGCCCCATCCTATTTCTAATCCTACAAATACACTAGGGGTTTGGCCGTCGGTATTGCTGCTCACTCGTCAACTTCCGCAGCAAGCAGCAGCACCGAGGCATTTCTCCCTGCTGGACTTTCGTCCCTGCACTTTACAGTGCTACACAAGCATTTTCTACGTCGTAACTACACGTAGCAGGCGCGGAGAACATCACTCAAGGCCTCCGCCAACCCCCCCCCCCTTCTCCCGCGGTAGTGACGTCTACGTAACTAAAGACGGATATTCCTTGATCATCTAGCTATCTCAATGAGGGTATCGTGGCATGAGCGTGAGTTTCACCAGCTGACTCAGGATTCCTGGGTAGAAAATGCCAAATTTAAATTCTAAAGTTAGCGAGACTACATGGGGGAGGTGGAAAGCGTCTCGGGGCTTGCCTGCTTCTCAAAACAACGATATGACAACTTTCATCAATCTACCAGGGGCGTCGGCCAAAAAATGGCTCTGGAGCGTCGGGGCTAAGGCCGTATCTACCTTCTACGGACGCATTACGAGCTCTGTGCGTATGGACCCGTTCGCGAGGCTACATGGGGAGGTGGAAAGCGTCTCGGGGCTTTCCTGCTTCTCGAATCAACGATATGACAACTTTCATCAATCTACCAGGGGCGTCGGCCAAAAAATGGCTCTGGAGCGTCGGGGCTAAGGCCGTATCTACCTTCTACGGACGCATTACGGACTCTATGCGTATGGACCCGTTAGCGAGGCTACATGGGGAGGTGGAAACCGTCTCGGGGCTTGCCTGTTTCTCAAAACAACGATATGACAACTTTCATCAATCTACCAGGGGCGTCGGCCAAAAAATGGCTCTGGAGCGTCGGGGCTAAGGCCGTATCTACCTTCTACGGACGCATTACGGACTCTATGCGTATGAACCCGTTAGCGAGGCTACATGGGGAGGTGGAAAGCGTCTCGGGGCTTGCCTGCTTCTCAAAACAACGATATGACAACTTTCATCAATCTACCAGGGGCGTCGGCCAAAATATGGCTCTGGAGCGTCGGGGCTAAGGCCGTATCTACCTTCTACCGACGCATTACGGACTCTATGCGTATGGACCCGTTAGCGAGGCTACATGGGGAGGTGGATAGCGTCTCGGGGCTTGCCTGCTTCTCAAATCAACGATATGACAACTTTCATCAATCTACCAGGGGCGTCGGCCAAAAAATGGCTCTGGAGCGTCGGGGCTAAGGCCGTATCTACCTTCTACGGACGCATTACGGACTCTATGCGTATGGACCCGTTAGCGAGGCTACATGGGGAGGTGGAAAGCGTCTCGGGGCTTGCCTGCTTCTCAAAACAACGATATGACAACTTTCATCAATCTACCAGGGGCGTCGGCCAAAATATGGCTCTGCAGCGTCGGGGCTAAGGCCGTATCTACCTTCTACGGAAGCATTACGGACTCTATGCGTATGGACCCGTTAGCGAGGCTACATGGGGAGGTGGAAAGCGTCTCGGGGCTTGCCTGCTTCTCGAATCAACGATTTGACAACTTTCATCAATCTACCAGGGGTGTCGGCCAAAATATGGCTCTGGAGCGTCGGGGCTAAGGCCGTATCTACCTTCTACGGAAGCATTACGGACTCTATGCGTATGGACCCGTTAGCGAGACTACATGGGGAGGTGGAAAGCGTCTCGGGGCTTGCCTGCTTCTCAAAACAACGATATGACAACTTTCATCAATCTACCAGGGGTGTCGGCCAAAATATGGCTCTGGAGCGTCGGGGCTAAGGCCGTATCTACCTTCTTCGGACGCATTACGGACTCTATGCGTATGGACCCGTTAGCGAGGCTACATGGGGAGGTGGAAAGCGTCTCGGGGCTTGCGTGCTTCTCGAATCAACGATTCGACAACTTTCATCAATCTACCAGGGGTGTCGGCCAAAATATGGCTCTGGAGCGTCGGGGCTAAGGCCGTATCTACCTTCTACGGACGCATTACGGACTCTATGCGTATGGACCCGTTAGCGAGGCTACATGGGGAGGTGGAAACCGTCTCGGGGCTTGCCTGCTTCTCGAATCAACGATTCGACAACTTTCATCAATCTACCAGGGGCGTCGGCACAAAAAATGGCTCTGGAGCGTCAAATCAACGATATGACAACTTTCAGAA
>NW_003303732.1:14399-16859 GCF_000142945.1 Phytophthora infestans T30-4 | reverse complement strand
GGGCTTGCCTGCTTCTCAGAACAACGATATGACAACTTTTATCAATCTACCAGGGGCGTCGGCCAAAAAATGGCTCGGGAGCGTCGGGGCTAAGGCCGTATCTACCTTCTACGGACGCATTACGGACTCTATGTGTATGGACCCGTTATCGAGGCTACAGAAGGAGATGGAAAGCGTCTCGGGGCTTGCCTGCTTCTCAGAACAACAACTTTCATCAATCTACCAGGGGCGTCGGCCAAAAAATGGCTCTGGGGCGTCGGGGCTAAGGCCGTATCTACCCTCTACGGACGCATTACGGACTCTATGTGTATGGACCCGTTGGCGAGGCTACATGGGGAGGTAGAAAACGGCTCGGGGCTTGCCTGCTTCTCAGAACAACGATATGACAACTTTCATCAATCTAGCAGGGGCGTCGGCCAAAAAATGGCTTGGGAGCGTCGGAACTAAGGCCGTATCTACCTTCTACGGACGCATTATGGACACTATGCGTATGGGCCCGTTAGCGATGCTACATGGGGAGGGTGGAAAACGGCTCGGGGCTTGCCTGCTTCTCAGAACAACAACTTTCATCAATCTACCAGGGGCGTCGGCCAAAAAATAGCTCTGGAGCGTCGGGGCTAAGGCCGTATCTACCTTCTACGGACGCATAACGGACACTATGCGTATGGACCCGTTATCGAGGCTACATGGGGAGGTGGAAAACGGCTCGGGGCTTGCCTGCTTCTCAGAACAACAACTTTCATCAATCTACCAGGGGCGTCGGCCAAAAAATGGCTCTGGAGCGTCGGGGCTAAGGCCGTATCTACCTTCTACGGACGCATAACGGACACTATGCGTATGGACCCGTTAGCGAGGCTACATGAAGAGGTGGATAGCGTCTCGGGGATTGCCTGCTTCTCAAATCAGCGATATGAGAGCTTTCATCAATTTACCAGGGGCGTCGGCCCAAATATGGCTCTGGGGCGTCGGGGCTAAGGCCGTATCTACCTTCTACGGACGCATTACGGACTCTATGTGTATGGACGCGTAAGCGAGGCTACATGGAGAGGTGGAAAGCGTCTAAGGGCTTGCCTGCTTGTCAAATCAACGATATGACAACTTTCACCAATCTACCAGGGGCGTCGGCCAAAAAATGGCTCGGGAGCGTCGGGACTAAGGCCGTATATACCTTCTACGGACGCATTACAGACTCTATGTGTATAGACCCGTCAGCGAGGCTATCGGGGGGGGGGGGGTGGATAGCGTCTCGGGGCTTGCCTGCGTCTCAAATCAGCGATATGAGAGCTTTCATTAATCTACCAGGGGCGTTGGCCAAAATATGGCTCTGGGGCGTCGGGGCTAAGGCCGTATCTACCCTCTACGGACGCATTACGGACTCTATGTGTATGGACCCGTTGGCGAGGCTACATGAAGAGGTGGATAGCGTCTCGGGGATTGCCTGCTTCTCAAATCAGCGATATGAGAGCTTTCATCAATTTACCAGGGGCGTCGGCCCAAATATGGCTCTGGTGCATCGGGGCTAAGGCCGTATCTACCTTCTACGGACGCATTACGGACTCTATGTGTATGGACCCGTTATCGAGGCTACAGAAGGAGATGGAAAGCGTCTCGGGGCTTGCCTGCTTCTCAGAACAACAACTTTCATCAATCTACCAGGGGCGTCGGCCAAAAAATGGCTCTGGGGCGTCGGGGCTAAGGCCGTATCTACCTTCTACGGACGCATTACGGACACTATGTGTATGGACCCGTTAGCGAGGCTACATGAAGAGGTGGATAGCGTCTCGGGGATTGCCTGCTTCTCAAATCAGCGATATGAGAGCTTTCATCAATTTACCAGGGGCGTCGGCCCAAATATGGCTCTGGTGCATCGGGGCTAAGGCCGTATCTACCTTCTACGGACGCATAACGGACACTATGCGTATGGAACCGTTATCGAGGCTACATGGGGAGGTAAAAAACGGCTCGGGGCTTGCCTGCTTCTCAGAACAACAACTTTCATCAATCTACCAGGGGCGTCGGCCAAAAAATGGCTCTGGAGCGTCGGGGCTAAGGCCGTATCTACCTTCTACGGACGCATAACGGACACTATGCGTATGGACCCGTTAGCGAGGCTACATGAAGAGGTGGATAGCGTCTCGGGGATTGCCTGCTTCTCAAATCAGCGATATGAGAGCTTTCATCAATTTACCAGGGGCGTCGGCCCAAATATGGCTCTGGGGCGTCGGGGCTAAGGCCGTATCTACCTTCTACGGACGCATTACGGACTCTATGTGTATGGACCCGTAAGCGAGGCTACATGGAGAGGTGGAAAGCGTCTAAGGGCTTGCCTGCTTGTCAAATCAACGATATGACTACTTTCATCAATCTACCAGGGCCGTCGGCCAAAAAATGGATCTGGAGCGTCGGGGCTAAGGCCGTATCTACCTTCTACGGACGTATTACGGACTCTATGCGTATGGA
>NW_003303732.1:4944-14044 GCF_000142945.1 Phytophthora infestans T30-4 | reverse complement strand
TACGACACGAAAGGCTCTGTCGTAGCGGCACGACATAATGAGACTTACATTAGGAATGTCTCAAGCAATACTTTAACCAAGTCATTTAAATATAATAAGGTTCAAGAGGTAACTGGGGTTAATCCAAAAACAAGACAGGGAAAGGGGTGCAGAAAATCAGTTCCCACTGGATATTTTCCCGCGCCCAGCCACGGGACCTGTAAGACCACTCATTCCAGAATTTGCCGGATGGCGCGCATCCGGTCCAGCAAACGCGGAATGACCGCCGCCGTTGCCACCGTCGCTCGAGACATCGACTTTCGCCATTTCTGGAGGCAGCTGAAGGCGGTAGGCTGGACATCAAAAAGACCAAGCGGCCTCGCGAGAGAGTGGAGCTACACAAGCCCCGATGGAGCTAGCGTGCTCATTGGTGAGAGCGCGCTAGTCGCACACGCTCTGAAGTCGGGATTGCTGGGCGAGAGTGAGAACGTAGACGACGTAGACATCGGAGACAAGGGCGTTGTGGATGAGAGTCCGGCGAGTAAGGAGGTAGGAGATGTGGAGGTGGCGGAAGCGTACGAAAAGACGGTAAGCGAATCTAGTGCTGCACTCACGTGTCCAGTACCAGCTACACAAGCCTCGATGGACGAGGCCATTCGGTTGTCGCGGATTGACACGAGCGCTCAGCTTTCTCAAGAAACGCTGAACGCGTTGTTCGGCTCGTCGAGCGAGTCGGACGATGAGCTCAATCAGTCAGTGGTGACAAGGGCATTCGTCACGCAGCTTAGCGACCTTCACGCTGATGAATCACATCGAGATGCGGCTGCAAGCTTGCATATGCTGTTGGAGGCGTCTGGGGTAGAGAGCGAGACAGAGCAAGATATTGTGCCAGCTACTGCAGACCGCGTCTTGCGCCCACGCGCTCATGTGAAGAAGGACATCAACTTCGTACCGGAGGAGGGGAGATGGATTTCTAGCGAGATATTTCCATTGCCCGGGGAAAAACCGGCGGGAAATTTTTTCTGGTGGGGGGGGCGGGATTAGGCCGAACCCCAACAAATTGCGCGGTTAAGAGAAAATAACAGAAGAGGAACTTTTTTTTTTTTTTTAATGAAAACGATGCTGTGTATATGGACGAAGCTTTCGTGGCTTCGCTCCAGATTGGTGGAAATGCGCTTGACAAGCGTGCTATAAAGCAGCGCGAGGAGCGATTACGTGCAATGGAGTGAGCGTCTGTGCCATCGGTGTTTGAAGAAGGCGTGGCCGCGTACTCGGGGCTCAGTTATGAAGACGTTCATCCAGTTCGCGAGCTATGTGACCTCAGTCACTCCCCTATTCAAACATTTTTCTACTTCATGCCCAAGTCACTGTGGGTCAATATTAACGTAGAGACTAATAGGTACGGCCTTCAGCAAGTTGACAGACGTGCTCAGGCTATTCAAGCCAAGCAAGTGGGAAGTCGTCGCGATACAGTGAAGCAAATACGACGTCGTTTGAAGTCAAAGTCTGGCTACCGAACCCACGAGATTCTGCACGTTATTGGTCTTCTTGTGGCACGGATGCTGTGTCCACATGGGGAGGTGGAAAGCGTCTCGGGGCTTGCCTGCTTCTCAAAACAACGATATGACAACTTTCATCAATCTACCAGGGGCGTCGGCCAAAAAATGGCTCTGGAGCGTCGGGGCTAAGGCCGTATCTACCTTCTACGGAAGCATTACGGACTCTATGTGTATGGACCCGTTAGCGAGGCTACATGGGGAGGTGGAAAGCGTCTCGGGGCTTGCCTGCTTCTCAAAACAACGATATGACAACTTTCATCAATCTACCAGGGGTGTCGGCCAAAAAATGGCTCTGGAGCGTCGGGGCTAAGGCCGTATCTACCTTCTACGGACGCATTACGGACTCTATGCGTATGGACCCGTTAGCGAGGCTACATGGGGAGGTGGAAAGCGTCTCGGGGCTTGCCTGCTTCTCAAAACAACGATATGACAACTTTCATCAATCTACCAGGGGCGTCGGCCAAAATATGGCTCTGGAGCGTCGGGGCTAAGGCCGTATCTACCTTCTACGGACGCATTACGGACTCTATGCGTATGGACCCGTTAGCGAGGCTACATGGGGAGGTGGAAAGCGTCTCGGGGCTTGCCTGCTTCTCGAATCAACGATTTGACAACTTTCATCAATCTACCAGGGGTGTCGGCCAAAATATGGCTCTGGAGCGTCGGGGCTAAGGCCGTATCTACCTTATACGGACGCATTACGGATTCTATGCGTATGGACCCGTTAGCGAGGCTACATGGGGAGGTGGAAAGCGTCTTGGGGCTTGCCTGCTTCTCAAATCAACGATTTGACAACTTTCATCAATCTACCAGGGGTGTCGGCCAAAATATGGCTCTGGAGCGTCGGGGCTAAGGCCGTATCTACCTTCTACGGACGCATTACGGACTCTATGCGTATGGACCCGTTAGCGAGGCTACATGGGGAGGTGGAAAGCGTCTCGGGGCTTGCCTGCTTCTCAAATCAACGATTTGACAACTTTCATCAATCTACCAGGGGTGTCGGCCAAAATATGGCTCTGGAGCGTCGGGGCTAAGGCCGTATCTACCTTCTACGGAAGCATTACGGACTCTATGCGTATGGACCCGTTAGCGAGGCTACATGGGGGAGTGGAAAGCGTCTCGGGGCTTGCCTGCTTCTCAGAACAACGATATGACAACTTTCATCAATCTACCCAAGGGGCGTCGGCCAAAAAAAATAGCTCTGGAGCGTCGAGGGCTAAGGGCCGTATCTACCTTCTACGGACGCATTACGGACTCTATGCGTATGGACCTGTTAGCGAGGCTACATGGGGAGGAGGAAAGCGTCTCGGGGCTTTCCTGCTTCTCAAAACAACGATAAGACAACTTTCATCAATCTACCAGGGGCGTCGGCCAAAAAATGGCTCTGGAGCGTCGGGGCTAAGGCCGTATCTACCTTCTACGGACGCATTACGGACTCTATGCGTATGGACCCGTTAGCGAGGCTACATGGGGAGGTGGAAAGCGTCTCGGGGCTTGCCTGCTTCTCAAAACAACGATATGACAACTTTCATCAATCTACCAGGGGCGTCGGCCAAAATATGGCTCTGGAGCGTCGGGGCTAAGGCCGTATCTACCTTCTACGGACGCATTACGGACTCTATGCGTATGAACCGGTTCGTGAGGCTACATGGGGAGGTGGAAAGCGTCTCGGGGCTTGCCTGCTTTTCAAAACAACGATAAGACAACTTTCATCAATCTACCAGGGGCGTCGGCCAAAAAATGGCTCTGGAGCGTCGGGGCTAAGGCCGTATCTACCTTCTACGGACGCATTACGGACTCTATGCGTATGAACCCGTTAGCGAGGCTACATGGGGAGGTGGAAAGCGTCTCGGGGCTTGCCTGCTTCTCAAAACAACGATATGACAACTTTCATCAATCTACCAGGGGCGTCGGCCAAAATATGGCTCTGGAGCGTCGGGGCTAAGGCCCTATCTACCTTCTACCGACGCATTACGAGCTCGGTGCGTATGGACCCGTTCGCGAGGCTACATAAGGAGGGGAATAGCGTCTCCGGGCTTGCCTGCTTGCTTCTCAAATATACGATATGACAACTTTCATCAATCTACCAGGGGCGTCGGCCAAAATATGGCTCTGGAGCGTCGGGGCTAAGGCCCTATCTACCTTCTACCGACGCATTACACGCTCTGTGCGTATGGACCGGTTCGTGAGGCTACATGGGGAGGTGGAAAGCGTCTCGGGGCTTGCCTGCTTCTCAAAACAACGATAAGACAACTTTCATCAATCTACCAGGGGCGTCGGCCAAAAAATGGCTCTGGAGCGTCGGGGCTAAGGCCGTATCTACCTTCTACGGACGCATTACGGACTCTATGCGTATGGACCCGTTAGCGAGGCTACATGGGGAGGTGGAAAGCGTCTCGGGGCTTGCCTGCTTCTCAAATCAACGATATGACAACTTTCATCAATCTACCAGGGGCGTCGGCCAAAAAATGGCTCTGGGGCGTCGGGGCTAAGGCCGTATCTACCTTCTACGGACGCATTACGGACTCTATGCGTATGGACCCGTTAGCGAGGCTACATGGGGAGGTGGAAAGCGTCTCGGGGCTTGCCTGCTTCTCAAAACAACGATATGACAACTTTCATCAATCTACCAGGGGCGTCGGCCAAAAAATGGCTCTGGAGCGTCGGGGCTAAGGCCGTATCTACCTTCTACGGAAGCATTACGGACTCTATGCGTATGGACCCGTTAGCGAGGCTACATGGGGAGGTGGAAAGCGTCTCGGGGCTTGCCTGCTTCTCGAATCAACGATACGACAACTTTCATCAATCTACCAGGGGCGTCGGCCAAAATATGGCTCTGGAGCGTCGGGGCTAAGGCCGTATCTACCTTCTACGGAAGCATTACGGACTCTATGCGTATGGACCCGTTAGCGAGACTACATGGGGAGGTGGAAAGCGTCTCGGGGCTTGCCTGCTTCTCGAATCAACGATTTGACAACTTTCATCAATCTACCAGGGGTGTCGGCCAAAATATGGCTCTGGAGCGTCGGGGCTAAGGCCGTATCTACCTTCTACGGAAGCATTACGGACTCTATGCGTATGGACCCGTTAGCGAGGCTACATGAGGAGGTGGAAAGCGTCTCGGGGCTTTCCTGCTTCTCGAATCAACGATTCGACAACTTTCATCAATCTACCAGGGGTGTCGGCCAAAATATGGCTCTGGAGCGTCGGGGCTAAGGCCGTATCTACCTTCTACGGAAGCATTACGGACTCTATGCGTATGGACCCGTTAGCGAGGCTACATGGGGAGGTAGAAAGCGTCTCGGGGCTTGCCTGCTTCTCAAAACAACGATATGACAACTTTCATCAATCTACCAGGGGCGTCGGCCAAAATATGGCTCTGGAGCGTCGGGGCTAAGGCCGTATCTACCTTCTACGGACGCATTACGGACTCTATGCGTATGGACCGGTTCGTGAGGCTACCTGGGGAGGTGGAAAGCGTCTCGGGGCTTGCCTGCTTCTCAAAACAACGATTTGACAACTTTCATCAATCTACCAGGGGCGTCGGCCAAAATATGGCTCTGGAGCGTCGGGGCTAAGGCCGTATCTACCTTCTACGGACGCATTACGGACTCTATGCGTATCAACCCGTTAGCGAGGCTACATGGGGAGGTGGAAAGCGTCTCGGGGCTTGCGTGCTTCTCAAAACAACGATATGACAACTTTCATCAATCTACCAGGGGCGTCGGCCAAAATATGGCTCTGGAGCGTCGGGGCTAAGGCCGTATCTACCTTCTACGGACGCATTACGGACTCTATGCGTATGGACCCGTTAGCGAGGCTACATGGGGAGGTGGAAAGCGTCTCGGGGCTTGCCTGCTTCTCAAAACAACGATATGACAACTTTCATCAATCTACCAGGGGCGTCGGCCAAAATATGGCTCTGGAGCGTCGGGGCTAAGGCCGTATCTACCTTCTACGGACGCATTACGGACTCTATGCGTATGAACCCGGTTAGCGAGGCTACATGGGGAGGTGGAAAGCGTCTCGGGGCTTGCCTGCTTCTCAAAACAACGATATGACAACTTTCATCAATCTACCAGGGGCGTCGGCCAAAAAATGGCTCTGGAGCGTCGGGGCTAAGGCCGTATCTACCTTCTACGGACGCATTACGGACTCTATGCGTATGGACCCGTTAGCGAGGCTACATGGGGAGGTGGAAAGCGTCTCGGGGCTTGCCTGCTTCCACTTGACGTAGATACAGTGATCGGCTTCACACTACTTGAACCCCAGCTCCAGCATGAACTTGTCAATGGTCTGGTTCCACATTCGTGGCGACTGCTTAAGACCGTAGAGCGAGCGCTTGAGATGGCAGACATGGTCAGGATGTTCTTCATCCGTGTAACCATCCGGTTGCACCATGTAGATATCTTCGTCAAGCAGCCCGTTTAGGAACGCCGTCTTGACATCCATCTGGTGCATAGTCAGATTGTACTTGGCCGCCAAACTGAGCAGGATCCTGATCGAAGTGAACTTGGCGACTGGCGCGAAGGTTTCTTCGTAGTCAATGCCGTACTTCTGCGAAAATCCCTTGGCCACGAGTCGTGCCTTGAACCGCTCGATCTCTCCCGCTTGGTTCTCCTTGATGCGAAACACCCAACGACAACCGATTGCCTTTCGACCTTGTGGCAATGGCACCAACGACCATGTCTCGTTCTTGCGAAGAGAGTCGACTTCTGAGTTGCACGCTTCCTTCCACTTGGCCGCGTTGCTGGATTCCATCGCCGACTTGAACGTAGTCGGCATTTCTCCCACTGAATCCACAACGTAGGCCGCTTCAAAATCATCTTCTCGACCACTTGCGACCGCTGACATCTCCTCCAGCGTCTGCGGCCGACTCTGTCGCTTGCTCCGCGGGATCTCTACCGCTTCCTCCAACGACTGCGTTCGCTGGTGTCGCTTGCTACCGGGCTCAAATTCTTGACGCGGCGCAGTGTCTCCCATCGTCTCATCCTCGGACGATGCTTCTTGATCCGTAACTTCTTCTTCTTGAAGTTCCACGATGTCATCTTCAACGTGGCTGCGTCTCCCTCCGTCGAAGACGTCTTCCATGAACTGCGCATCGCGGCTCACTAGCACACGACCGCTCTTGATCTCTTCGAAACGATACGCTTTCTCGTGTTCCGAGTACCCCAGAAACCGACACTTCACTGCTCGAGCGTCCAACTTGGTGCGTTTCTGCTTCGGAACCGTCACATACGCATGGCAACCGAACACCTTCAGGTTCGCCAGCAGTGGTTTCTTACCGTTTCATACTTGGTGCGGTGACTTGTCATGGCTGATGGCACGTGTGGGACACCGGTTACGTAGAAACGCAGCGGTCATTACCGCTTCACCCCAATACGACTTGGCCAAACCAGCATGCTCCAACATGCAGCGCGCACATTCCACCAGCGTCCGGTTCATCCGCTCGGCGACACCGTTTAGTTGAGGCGTGTACGGAGGCGTAAACTTCTGCACGATACCACGACGCTTGCAGAGCTTAGCCATCTCGCCCGACGTGTACTCGCCACCGTTGTCAATACGAAGCGTCTTGACGACTTTGTTGGTCTGTGTTTCCGCAAATGCGACAAACTCAGCAAACTTGTCGGCCACTTCTGACTTGTTCCGGAGCAAATACATTACCCAGAAGTGCGAGTACTCGTCGATGAACGTGACAAAGTAGCGTTTGCCACTGAATGTCGACGTCTGCATGGGACCACACACATCACTGTGAACGATTTCCAGCAGTTTCTTGGCGTGGTTGGGTGACTTGGACATGTAGCTCACTCGCGTTTGCTTGCCGAGTGCACATCCGTCGCACAGCTCCCACTGTTTCACCGACGTCATGTTGATGCCTGCACCGTAGTCCTTTTTGACGATGGCGTCTAGACCGCCATGGTCAATGTGACCAAGTCGAAGATGCCAGAGGTACGATGTGGTGTCCCCTTTGCGATCCTTCGAGCTTGCCGCATTGGCCTCGTCGGGCACAACTGGTGTCATGCACAGCTTGAACATTTCTTTGCCTTCACGCGCGCCGAGCTTCCAGTTGAGACCCTTTGCTTCCGCAAAACACCCATCCGTCTCGAACGTCACGGGACCAACATCCTTGGTGAAGCGACCAACCGAGAAGAGGTTGCGTGACAGCTTAGGAATGTGCCACACATTCGTGAGCACACCCTTCTTGGTCCCCCGTGGAGTCTTCATGGACATCACGATGTCGCCGGTCCCGACTGCCTGAACCACACCATCGTCCGCGAGATGTACGTCCACCGGAGACATCTTCTTGTAGTTCTTCATGTACTCCTTCGAGTACGTCATGTGCTGCGTCGCACCCGAGTCGACCAGCCACTTGTCACTTGACTTAGTGGTCTTGCTCCCACCACCAGCCAAGAAGAGAAACTCGCCCGATTCTTCTTCATCGCGCGCGACGTTTGCTCGTTGCGGCCTCTGTCGATCCGCATTTTCACGAATCCTCACCGGACACTTGGCGATCCAATGTCCTTGTTCGCCGCAGTAGTGACACGCGCTTGTCTTTGGCGCCTGTCGTCTCTTACGCTTACCGTTGTCACTCGTCGTGAACGCTTGACCGTGCGCGACGCCGTCCGCACCGCCGCCTTGCTCTTTGCGCTTCATGTCCTCATGCAGCAGCCGAGCCGTCACTAGTTCCCGCGACAGTGAGTCAGCTCTCGACTCCAACGCCGTGATGAGGAACTGGTACGACTCGCTTAGACTTGCCAGAAGCGTAATCACCAAGTCGTCCTCGCTGACCGGAGCGCCCACTGCGTCGAGCTGTTCCGCCAGCGTCTTGATCTTGTTGATGTGCTCCAGCACATCATCACCTTCTTCCATCATCGTGTGAAGAAACGTCGACGAAGGAAGAGCTTGTTCGCCAAACTCTTCTTCTCGAAGTGTCCTTCCAGCCTTGACCAGGCATCATGCGCACCATTCGCCGACCGAACCAACGTCAGCTGCAAATCCTCCATCGCGAGACAGATAATCACCAGCGCCTTGCGCGACTTCCGCTTGAACGTCGCTTGGTTCAACGCGGTAGCGCAGTGCTCCATCTTCAGTTCGCCACTGACGACTTCCCACAGGTCGCGCTCTTCCAGCACCATCTGCATCTTGAACTTCCACGTGTGAAAGTTGGTTCCGTCAAACTTGTTGATGCGGGCGGTTGTTGAAGTGGCGTCCATGGCGTAGGCGTAGTCTTGGGCAGAGTCTGCGGGGCTTAAGCTCATAACCAAAAAAGGAAGGTCGTTTGTGCACTAGATGATAAAATGCAAAGTGATTGATTTATTGGAGCTTACTCTGTCTTACGTCCTAGTCTGCATCCAATCATGTGGTGCATCCAATCACCAACACTCTGGACTCGTCCAATCATCCTGCTCGTCCAATCATCTGTTTGCGCATACATCCGTTTGCGCTATTGACTTACCGTAAACATCGCGGGGTCCTTGGAAACCGGTTTTACTGGTATGCCGAAGCTGGACAAGACGCCTTCTTGACAACAGAAAGCTCGTGCTTGAGATCAAGCAGGACTC
>NW_003303732.1:0-4269 GCF_000142945.1 Phytophthora infestans T30-4 | reverse complement strand
GCGATGTACTCCGCTTCGCTCGTAGACAGCGAAACACTTGACTGCTTCTTGCTGCCCCAGCTCACTGGCGCACCCATCAGCATGAACGTGTAACCGGAAGTCGACTTGCGGTCCGCGAGGTCACCAGCCCAGTCTGCGTCAGAGTATCCGCGAAAGTCGATGTTGTTACCCGGTTTGTAGCAGATTCCATGCGTCTTGGTGCCTTGCAGGTAGCGAAAGATGCGCTTGACCGCAACCCAGTGTTCTTCTTGGGGATTCTCCATGAAGCGCGACACATAGCCCACCGCGTACGCAATATCTGGACGCGTCGCGGTCATCAGGTGCATTAGTGCACCAACAGCTTCGCGAAACGGAGCTTGTACCTTGGTCGCCGCGTCGCTTGGAACCAGTCGAGTGCTTATATCCACCGGACTTACCACAGCCTTGCACTCGTCCATACCAAAGCGCTTCAGGATGTCATCCACATAACGCCGTTGGCTCATCGTCACACTGCCGTCCGGACCGTCTACCAATTCGATTCCAAGGACGAACACACACTTGCCGCTGTCAGTCATTTCGAAGCGTGTCTTGAGGTCGTCCTTCGTGCGTGAGATCAGCTCGGGTGAGCTTCCGGTGACCAGGACATCGTCGACGTAGACCAGTATGAGTACACAGTGGCCATCAACAACTTTGATGTAGAGGCACGGGTCAAAGGCCGAAACTTGAAAGCCGATAGAGCATACGAACTCGTCGAAAGTCTCGTTCCACACGCGCGAAGCTTGTTTTAGACCGTAAATGGCCTTCACCAATTCCAGGCAGTCGAAGTCACCGTCGAGCTCGACACCTTCGGGAACCACGCAAAACACGATCTCCCTCATCACGCCGTACAGGAATGCCGTCACCACGTCTAGTTGGTCTAGCGGCCAGCCAAAGTACTTGGCCAAAGCGATTACCATGCGCAATGTCACGTACTTGACAACCGGCGAGAACGTCTCAGTGTAGTCGATGCCGTACTTTTGCTTGAAGCCCTTGGCCACGAGGCGTGCCTTGTACTTCTCGATCGATCCGTCCGCTTTGCGCTTGATCTTGAACACCCACTTGGTACCAATAGCGCGCTGTCCGTTCGGCAACTTAGCAGCACGGAACACTCCTCGAAGTCGCATCGACTTGAGCTCAGCACGAATTGCTTTGCGCCAGTGCACTTGGTCGGGGCCGTTCACCGCCTCTTGGAAAGTCGCTGGCTCCGATAAGTCCACCGCAGCTTCGACTGCGTTGGCACTTGCACGCCAAAACACGGGGGGAGTCGATTCTTCATCTTGATCTCCAGCTTTTTCTTCTTCGTTTACGTCTGCTCGACGTGAAGACGAATTGGTCGGCGCACTTGCTTCTTCCAGTCCGGGTCGATGACGCGTAGCTCGCGGTCTTGTGGCAGATTCATCTTCACTCGGGCGGCTCTTGCGCTTTCCCGCCTGCCTGTGCTCCGTCTGACGCGAACCGTCATTGTCGATGTCGAGAGATTCGAAGTCCAGGTCGTCGACGTCTTCATCGGAAATTGGCTCTGAAAGTCCAAAGGTCGATTCATCGAAGTTGACATCGCGACTGATAACCACCTGCCCCGCCTCGATGTCATAAAGTCGATACGCCTTGGATACTTCTTCGTAGCCCAGGAACAATCCGGCGCGAGCCTTCGGATCCCACTTGAGCCGTTTCTCCTTTGGAGTTAAGATGAAAGCTCGACAGCCGAAGACGCGCATGTGTTTCACACTCGGCGCGGACTTGTACACAATTTCGAACGGAGTCTTGCACTCGATCTTTGGTGACGGCAGGCGGTTCTTCACGTAGATGGCCGTCATCGCCGCTTCACCCCAGAAACACTTGTCTAGCTTGGCATGATGCAGCATGCTGCGGCCGATCGTGACGATGGTGCGGATGGCCCGCTCTGCCGTGCCGTTAGTCTGGTGCGCGTACGGAACCGTGGTTTGTTGCTCGATGCCCTCGTCTTCGTAGAAATCTTTAAGCGAGTTAGTCGCAAACTCACGAGCTCCGTCGTGTCGCACGAACTTGACCTTCTTGCCAAACTGCTTCTGCACCTTCGTGATGTACGTCTTGATGCAGTCTTCGCTTTCTGATTTGGCACGCAGACAGAAGCCCTTCATGCATCCGCTGGCTTCGTCCACGATCAGTAGCAAATATTTGCTGCCACCAAGCGAGGACTTCTCCATGGGTCCGCAAATGTCGAAGTGAAGCAACTCGAAAGTGTCGTAGCGACGCTTGTCACGGTTGGTAGGGAATGGTTTTTGGACCATCTTGCCTTGCTGGCAGCCGCGACACAGACTTGGTCCGCTAGGCTTGGAAGGTGCTTTCGCGTCCTTGATCATCTTGTTGTCGACCATCTTGCGAAGCACCTCGACTGGAGCGTGACCCATACGCGCATGCAGGTCGACCGTCCTTCCAGTTGTCGCCGCATTTGCTGATCGAAGAGGCGTGCGAAGCCAGTAGAGTCCATCTACGAGATCCGCCGATGCCACCACTTGATTTGAGTCCTTGCGTGAGATGTACATCTCGGTGCCATCGAACACCACCTGGAACTTTCCGTTCTTGTTGATCTGCGGAACTGAAAGCAGATTCTTGCTCATGTTAGGCTCATAGAGCGCATTCTTGATCTCGATCTCGCGCTCGGTGCCGTTGGGGCAGGACCACTCTTTCCACGATGGTCCCACACCCTTGATAGCCGCCTTGTTCCCGTCGGCCACCGAAAGTTCGCCTTCATCGCGCTCGATGAGATTGGCGAGCTTGGACTTGTCGTTACAGATGTGGTGTGTGGCACCACTGTCGACCGCCCACATTCCAGACACATTCTTGTTCGTTGAAACTCCACATTCCAGGGAAACCGCGAACGCTACTCGATCGTAGTCGTAGTCGTCGTCGCCGTCGTATCGCCACTGGATGTTGTTAGCTCCGCGTCCACGGCCGTTGCCGCCGCGTCGAGCACCTCGACCCTCATCCTTCTGCTTGGTCCAGCACTTGTCAATCATGTGCCCCAATTTCCCGCAGTACGTGCATTGGCGAGACTCTCGGTCGGTGTTAAACGCCTTGGCCGCGTTTTCAGTCTTCACCGTCGCCGTCTTCTCATCTTGTCGCTTGATGTGCTCGTTTGTGAGCACTTTCACAACGTCTTGCGACCGCAGCTCTGCGTTGCTCATCTCCAGATTGAGCACGACGTTCTCGTAGCTGTTGGGGAGACTTCGCAGTAAGCAGATCGCCACGTCCTCGTCCTCCATATTGGCGCCGATGCTGCTGAGCTTGGCGCTGATGTTGAGGACCTCGTTGCAATGATGCAAGACATTGCCGCCTTCCGACATCTCCATGCTGAAGAGTTGGCGCTTCAGGTAGATGCGACCAGCCTTCTGCGAACCACCATACAGCGTCTTCAAGCGCGTCCACGCGCCCCACGCTTCCTCGCAGTCATCAACCACGTGATGGTAGTCCGCGTTCATGTGGAGCAACATCAGTCCGAACGCAATGTTGCTCGCCTTGACGTAGTCGTCCTTGGTCCGGATGTCCGTGAAGCTCGGCGTCGTTTCCCGGTTCACTACGTGTCATACCGACTTGGTTAGAAACACGCCACGCATGTAGCGGTTCCACGTCGCGTAGTTGTCACCGTTGAACTTGTCCATGGTGACCTTGGTCGAGGCGTCATGGGCAGAGGACATGGTGCTTGGGCTCATAACCTGTTAACGGTGTAGAGGTGTTGGAACGAAGCTTGGGACTGAACGAAGTGACTTCTGCACTTGGTGCGGAGACCGGAGTGAAGGCACTTGAGCGGAAGAAGGAAGATTCGAAAGTGATTGATTTATCGGGGCTTACACTGTCCTCACTACCTAGGTCATCCAATCATTCTACTCGTCCAATCATTGGTGGCATAAACAACGTACCATAATCACAGCGGGATCGTATTGGACCGGTTCAGGTTGACCGGTTAATGGGTACAACTGGTACACAGTACCAAGACCAGCAACCCTCAATAGTACTTAAGCCTATACCTGCCTGGATTTCTACCTTCTATGTTTTTCACTCGTTAAATCTCTTACCAGGCTCGGCTGCATGTCCCTTCTTCCCTTGACCCATTATCCCAGCTGTATTATCTTCAGATCCACCGGATCCATGGCGTAATCATTATAGTCACCCTACTATGGGTACACTCATCCGGATCCAGGTCGCTTGGATCCACTTCACTGTGCGTGTACCCTCGTCGTGGATCTGAGCTCTCCAATCATCCGACATCATCTC
>NW_003303731.1:2114983-2120294 GCF_000142945.1 Phytophthora infestans T30-4 | reverse complement strand
CCACGTTTCATAATTTTTTTACGTGTATCGACTTGTATACCATCGGTAACTCGAATATGATTTCAGTATCATACAGCCCCATACCCAGCACAAGTTTTTCAAAGTGTAGAGCAATGTGTAGCACGAAGAAGTACATTCGCAGAGTTAAAAACCACGTCAAAACGGTGATTTTGCGGTAAAAGATCGGTTTTCCGTTCAAAACAGTAGCTCTTACCTACTAGTGGTATAGTATGACTGTACGCATACTTAGTAGTATATATGTTACTACTTTGAACAAGTCTACGTCTATGCACTACGTATACAATCTTCAATACAATCACAATTTCCCTCAATTCAATAATTTTACCTAATTTCATGATGTGTATCGACTTGTATACTAGCGGTAGTTCGAATGTGGTTTCGGCATCATATGGTGCAATACTCAACACAAGTATTTCAAGGTGTAGAGCAATGTGTAGCACGAACAAGTACACGTGCAGCGCTAAAAAACACGTCAAAACGGTGATTTTGCGGTAAAAGATCGGTTTTCCGTTCAAAACAGTAGCTCTTACCTACTAATGGTATAGTATGACTCTACGCATACTTAGTAGTATATATGTTACTACTATGAACAAGTCTACGCCTATGCACTACTTATACAAACTTCAATACAATCACAATTTCCCTCAATTCAATGATTTTACCTAATTTCATTATGTGTATCGACTTGTATACTAGCGGTAGTTCGAATATGGTTTCGGCATCATCTGGCACCATACTCACCACAAGTGTTTCAAAGTGAAGAGCAATGTGTAGCACGAAGGAGTACGTGTGGAACATGAAAACCCACGTCAAACCGGTAATTTTGCGGTAAAAGGTCGGTTTTCCATTCAAAACACCCACTTTTACTTACTAATGGTATAGTACGACTTTACAAATACATAGTAGTATAGATGGTACTATTTTGAACAAGTCTATAACACGTGTAAAATATGAGACGAGGCTAAGCATGCCAAAATGCATAGTATTCCATGTTCTCAGCCCTGTGACTGCATATAGCAAGCCCTCTCCAAATTAGCTAAATGTACCGTCTGTAACACATAATTAGCATATGATTAATTAGCATATGGTTTAATTCCCCGTATAAAATTACATAGTCAACCAGATTTCCAGTCTTGTATCGCTAAAACTGTTAGCGGAATCCAGAGCTTGCCTCTCTGACCCGTCTCTGTTACATCGATGTTACATCTATGTTACATTTTTGTTGTTGTGACCGAGCAAGTAAGTTTACCAGTTTGACCCCAACCCTACCATCCGATACATAACAAAAAACAGTCAAAAACGCTCAGGGATCTATAAAGAAATTATGGGGGGCCTTCCTATGGGAAATCATTCCCACAAGGGCGCTTCCAATGTGGCCGAGGGCGCTTCCCTGCCGGGAGGCCGCTAGATACAATTTCCGAGTGAAATGAAGGATGAGTCGGTTACGGGACCCTAAACCCTAAATACCCTAAATTTATCTTATTACCCTATATTACCCTGATTTACCCTAGCGGATTTCATGATTACTTTAAAAAAAAACTTAAATTTGACCTATTTCATATTTCATTCTCCTTATCTATGATCATTTAAACTTGCTTTTTTTTAGACGCTTCTGTTACTACCACACATCTACAAATTTCTCGTCAATCTCTTTCAATATTTTTCCTTTTTTACTTTCTAACATTTTCATAATCACAAAAAAAAAACTACACCAACTCTAACTCTTTGTTCAAATTATTTATATGTATTATGTACATGCACCACTTATATAAATATCTATACAATCTCAATTCCACTCAATTATTAAATGTTTATTAATTTTTTTACGTGTATCGACTTGTATACTAGCGGTAACTTGAATAGAATTTTTGCATCATACAGCTACATACCCAGCACAAGGTTTCCAAAGTGTAGAGCAATGTGTAGCACGAAGAAGTACGTGTGGAACATGAAAAACCACGTCAGAACAGTGATTCTGTGGTAAAAGTTCGGTTTTCCATTCAAAACGCCAGCGCTAACTAACTAATTGTATAGTTTGCCCCTCTGCATACTGAGTAGTTTGTATGGTACTACTTTGTACAAGGCTTCGTCTATGAACAGCTTATAGAAACTTAAATACAATAACAATTTCCCTCAATTCAATGATTTTACCTAATTTCATTATTATTATCGACTTGTATACTGGCGGTAGTACGAATGTGGTTTCGGCATCATATGTTGCAATACTCAACACAATTTTTTTAAAGTGTAGAGCAATGTGTAGCACGAACAAGTACACGTGCAGCGCTAAAAAACACGTCAAAACGGTGATTTTGCGGTAAAAGATCGGTTTTCCGTTCAAAACAGTAGCTCTTACCTACTAATGGTATAGTATGACTGTACCCATACTTAGTAGTATAGCTGCTACTACTTTGAACAAGTCTACGTCTATGCACTACGTATACAAACTTCAATACAATCACAATTTCCCTCAATTCAATAATTTTACCCAATTTCATGATGATTATCGACTTGTATACTAGCGGTAGTACGAATATGGTTTTGACATCATATGGCACCATACTCAACACAAGCATTTCAAGGTGTAGAGCAATGTGTAGCACGAACAAGTACACGTGCAGCGCTAAAAAAACACGTCAAAACGGTGATTTTGCGGTAAAAGATCGGTTTTCCGTTCAAAACAGTAGCTCTTGCCTACTAATGGTATAGTATGACTGTACCCATACTTGGTAGTATAGCTGCTACTACTTTGAACAAGTCTACGTCGATGCACTACGTATACAAACTTCAATACAATCACAATTTCCCTCAATTCAATAATTTTACCCAATTTCATGATGTGTATCGACTTGTATACTAGCGGTAGCTCGAATATAGTTTCGGCATCATATGGTGCAATACTCAACACAAGTTTTTTAAGGTGTAGAGCAATGTGTAGCACGAAAAAGTACACGTGCAGCGTTAAAAACCACGTCAAAACGGTGATTTTGCGGTAAAAGATCGGTTTTCCGTTCAAAACAGTAGCTCTTACCTACTAATGGTATAGTATGACTCTACGCATACTTAGTAGTATATATGTTACTACTATGAACAAGTCTACGCCTATGCACTACTTATACAAACTTCAATACAATCACAATTTCCCTCAATTCAATGATTTTACCTAATTTCATTATGTGTATCGACTTGTATACTAGCGGTAGTTCGAATATGGTTTCGGCATCATCTGGCACCATACTCACCACAAGTGTTTCAAAGTGAAGAGCAATGTGTAGCACGAAGGAGTACGTGTGGAACATGAAAACCCACGTCAAACCGGTAATTTTGCGGTAAAAGGTCGGTTTTCCATTCAAAACACCCACTTTTACTTACTAATGGTATAGTACGACTTTACGAATACATAGTAGTATAGATGGTACTATTTTGAACAAGTCTATAACACGTATAAAATATGAGACGAGGCTAAGCATGCCAAAATGCATAGTATTCCATGTTCTCAGCCCTGTGACTGCATATAGCAAGCCCTCTCCAAATTAGCTAAATGTACCGTCTGTAACACATAATTAGCATATGGTTTAATTCCCCGTATAAAATTACATAGTCAACCAGATTTCCAGTCTTGTATCGCTAAAACTGTTAACGGAATCCAGAGCTTGCCTCTCTGACCCGTCTCTGTTACATCGATGTTACATCTATGTTACATTTTTGTTGTTGTGACCGAGCAAGTAAGTTTACCAGTTTGACCCCAACCCTACCATCCGATACATAAAAAAAAACAAGTCAAAAACGCTCAGGGATCTATAAAGAAATTATGGGGGGCCTTCCTATGGGAAATCATTCCCACAAGGGCGCTTCCAATGTGGCCGAGGGCGCTTCTCTGCCGGGAGGCCGCTAGATACAATTTCCGAGTGAAATGCAGGATGAGTCGGTTACGGGACCCTAAACCCTTATGGCCTGCCATCGGGTGTTGTCAAAGATGTAGTTGTTTTACCATTGTTTTTAATAAAACTAGACTACCCTCATTAATTCGTCACACACTTCGCTTTCGAACAAAATGTATGGTCCTGGAAACGCGGGTTCTTGGACTTAGAGGGTTCCTTGACCTTCGACGTTTTCTTGCCCTTGCACACCTTGTAGTGCTTCCTCGCCCTCAACTTGCTGAGGCTTGTTTTTTTTTTCTTACGAAAAATGTCGATCAGGCGATACTTTTTTCCGCACCCGCGGCATTGGTGGGATATCGGGCCCTTGGTGGAATCATCGATGGTGTATCCCAGCTCCACGAAGTGGTCTTGAACGGTGAAACTTTCAGCCATGGAGAATTGTCGAATGACAGCAATATGACACGGCGCTCGAGAGCGCAATCGGTAGTAAGATAGTAGTACTATTGATAGTACTAAATCGATTCTGATCAAATTAGAGGTGCTAATA
This sequence comes from Phytophthora infestans T30-4, assembly GCF_000142945.1. Lineage (NCBI taxonomy): Eukaryota > Oomycota > Peronosporomycetes > Peronosporales > Peronosporaceae > Phytophthora > Phytophthora infestans. The sequence continues at coordinate 2,115,845 of NW_003303731.1, read as the reverse complement.
ATATTATGGCATCTAATTTGATCAGAATCGATCTGGATTTTTCGGTTTTTGATTTAATTCTACTTTGAAAGACACGATTTATACTAAAATCCAACCAGTCAGGGCTTCGATTTTTCGGTTTTTGATTTTTTTTCTTTGGAGGACAAGATATATATGTTGTGGTGTTGGAAATCCCACGTGAACTCTAGCTACAAACGTAGTTAGGATGTTCCCACAACAATACGTCTACTAGGATAGTAAACGATCGTTCGGGCGGACCTGAAGACCCCAGTTCTGCCCTTGCACCGGGACAAACTGGACCTTGTACACTACTTATATAGGCCAACCAGTAAAATAAATACACGCTACTAGCACGAGCAAAGCTAGCAGGTGTTTTGAATCCTCGTGGTCCCAACAGCGGAAGGGTACCAGGCACGGGTAAGCCTTTTACGAGATCACCGAGTGTTCAACACTCGGTTGGAAGAATAAAAGGGAGGCAATTAAAGCACTCCCAGTCGTGCAAATAGGCAACAATAAGCCGTCACGTAAAACCTCCCGATAATAATCGGCCAATACACAAGTCTCTTGGCCTTGCCGGATGAACTTTCGCTACAGAGCTTCGAGTTCACCAACAGGCATAACACACTCAAACAAGCTTGACCAGACGCTTACCTTGAAGCCGGACGTCGCTCTGTGTGCTTGAGTGGAAATTCTGTTCTGTATTTAAGCTTACCCTTTCGGGTCTATTCCTAATAAGAAGTCCTAATCAAGTATACAAATATCAAGTGAACAATGATCCGTTATGGATCTTCTTGCATGCCAAGCGTCGTCTGCACCGTCGCATGAGCATCTTTAACGGTCCGCGCCCTGTCCCAGACGGTGG
>NW_003303731.1:2100623-2104668 GCF_000142945.1 Phytophthora infestans T30-4 | reverse complement strand
TACCCAATTTCATGATGATTATCGACTTGTATACTAGCGGTAGTACGATTATGGTTTTGACATCATATGGCACCATACTCAACACAAGTTTTTCAAGGTGTAGAGCAATGTGTAGCACGAAGAAGTACATTCGCAGAGTTAAAAACCACGTCAAAACGGTGATTTTGCGGTACAAGATCGGTTTTCCGTTCAAAACACTAGCTTTTACTTCTTAATTGTAACGTCTGACTGTACCCATACTTAGTAGTATAGCTGTTACTAATTTGAACAAGTCTACGTCGATGCACTACGTATACAAACTTCAATACAATCACAATTTCCCTCAATTCAATAATTTTACCCAATTTCATGATGATTATCGACTTGTATACTAGCGGTAGTACGAATATGGTATCGACATCATATGGTGCAATACTCAACACAAAGTTTTCAAGGTGTAGAGCAATGTGTAGCACGAAGCAGTACATTCGGAGCGTTAAAAACCACGTCAAAACGGTGATTTTGCGGTAAAAGATCAGTTTTCCTTTCAAAACACCCGCTCTTACTTACTAATTGTAAAGTATGAATTTACGCATACTTAGTAGTATAGATGGTACTACTTTGAACAAGTCTACGTCTATGCACTACGTATACAATCTTCAATACAATCACAATTTCCCTCAATTCAATAATTTTACCTAATTTCATGATGTGTATCGACTTGTATACTAGCGGTAGTTCGAATGTGGTTTCGGCATCATATGGTGCAATACTCAACACAAGTATTTTAAGGTGTAGAGCAATGTGTAGCACGAACAAGTACACGTGCAGCGCTAAAAAACACGTCAAAACGGTGATTTTGCGGTAAAAGATCGGTTTTCCGTTCAAAACAGTAGCTCTTACCTACTAATGGTATAGTATGACTGTACCCATACTTAGTAGTATATATATTACCACTTTGAACAAGTCTACGTCTATGCACTACGTATACAATCTTCAATACAATCACAATTTCCCTCAATTCAATAATTTTACCTAATTTCATGATGATTATCGACTTGTATACTAGCGGTAGTACGAATATGGTTTTGACATCATATGGCACCATACTCAACACAAGTATTTCAAGGTGTAGAGCAATGTGTAGCACGAACAAGTACACGTGCAGCGCTAAAAAACACGTCAAAACGGTAATTTTGCGGTAAAAGATCGGTTTTACGTTCAAAACAGTAGCTCTTGCCTACTAATGGTATAGTATGACTGTACCCATACTTAGTAGTATAGCTGCTACTACTTTGAACAAGTCTACGTCTATGCACTACGTATACAATCTTCAATACAATCACAATTTCCCTCAATTCAATTATTTTACCTAATTTCATGATGTGTATCGACTTGTATACTAGCGGTAGTTCGAATGTGGTTTCGGCATCATATAGTGCAATACTCAACACAAGTTTGTCAAGGTGTGGAGCAATGTGTAGCACGAAGAAGTACATTCGCAGCGCTAAAAACCACGTCAAAACGGTGATTTTGCGGTACAAGATCGGTTCTCCGTTCAAAACACTAGCTTTTACTTCTTAATTATAAAGTCTGACTGTACCCATACTTAGTAGTATAGCTGCTACTACTTTGAACAAGTCTACGTCTATGCACTACGTAAAACAACATCTCAATAAACCTCACATTTCCCTCCATTCATGATTTACCCATTTCATATGTGTATCGACTGTATACTAGCAATACTTCGAATGTGGTTTCGGCATCATATGGTGCAATACTCAACACAAGTTTTTCAAGGTGTAGAGCAATGTGTAGCACGAACAAGTACACGTGCAGCGCTAAAAACCACGTCAAAACGGTGATTTTGCGGTAAAAGATCGGTTCTCCGTTCAAAACACTAGCTTTTACTTCTTAATTATAAAGTCTGACTGTACCCATACTTAGTAGTATAGCTGCTACTACTTTGAACAAGTCTACGTCTATGCACTACGTATACAAACTTCAATACAATCACAATTTCCCTCAATTCAATGATTTACCCAATTTCATTATGTGTATCGACTTGTATACTAGCGGTAGTACGAATATGGTTTTGACATCATATGGCACCATACTCAACACAAGTTTTTCAAGGTGTAGAGCAATGTGTAGCACGAAGAAGTACATTCGCAGAGTTAAAAACCACGTCAAAACGGTGATTTTGCGGTACAAGATCGGTTTTCCGTTCAAAACACTAGCTTTTACTTCTTAATTGTAACGTATGACTGTACCCATACTTAGTAGTATAGCTGCTACTAATTTGAACAAGTCTACGTCTATGCACTACGTATACAATCTTCAATACAATCACAATTTCCCTCAATTCAATAATTTTACCTAATTTCATGATGATTATCGACTTGTATACTAGCCGTAGTACGAATATGGTTTTGACATCATATGGCACCATACTCAACACAAGTATTTCAAGGTGTAGAGCAATGTGTAGCACGAACAAGTACACGTGCAGCGCTAGAAAACACGTCAAAACGGTGATTTTGCGGTAAAAGATCGGTTTTCCGTTCAAAACAGTAGCTCTTGCCTATTAATGGTATAGTATGACTGTACCCATACTTAGTAGTATAGCTGCTACTACTTTGAACAAGTCTACGTCTATGCACTACGTATACAAACTTCAATACAATCACAATTTCCCTCAATTCAATAATTTTACCCAATTTCATGATGATTATCGACTTGTATACTAGCGGTAGTACGAATATGGTTTTGACATCATATGGCACCATACTCAACACAAGCATTTCAAGGTGTAGAGCAATGTGTAGCACGAACAAGTACACGTGCAGCGCTAAAAAACACGTCAAAACGGTGATTTTGCGGTACAAGATCGGTTCTCCGTTCAAAACACTAGCTTTTACTTCTTAATTATAAAGTCTGACTGTATACATACTTAGTAGTATAGCTGCTACTACTTTGAACAAGTCTACGTCTATGCACTACGTATACAATCTTCAATACAATCACAATTTCCCTCAATTCAATAATTTTACCCAATTTCATGATGATTATCGACTTGTATACTAGCCGTAGTACGAATATGGTTTTGACATCATATGGCACCATACTCAACACAAGTATTTCAAGGTGTAGAGCAATGTGTAGCACGAACAAGTACACGTGCAGCGCTAAAAAAACACGTCAAAACGGTGATTTTGCGGTAAAAGACCGGTTTTCCGTTCAAAACAGTAGCTCTTTCCTACTAATGGTATAGTATGACTGTACCCATACTTAGTAGTATATATATTACCACTTTGAACAAGTCTACGTCTATGCACTACGTATACAATCTTCAATACAATCACAATTTCCCTCAATTCAATGATTTACCCAATTTCATTATGTGTATCGACTTGTATACTAGCAATACTTCGAATGTGGTTTCGGCATCATATGGTGCAATACTCAACACAAGTTTTTCAAGGTGTAGAGCAATGTGTAGCACGAAGAAGTACATTCGCAGAGTTAAAAACCACGTCAAAACGGTGATTTTGCGGTACAAGATCGGTTTTCCGTTCAAAACACTAGCTTTTACTTCTTAATTGTAACGTCTGACTGTACCCATACTTAGTAGTATAGCTGCTACTACTTTGAACAAGTCTACGTCGATGCACTACGTATACAAACTTCAATACAATCACAATTTCCCTCAATTCAATAATTTTACCCAATTTCATGATGATTATCGACTTGTATACTAGCGGTAGTACGAATATGGTTTTGACATCATATGGCACCATACTCAACACAAGTTTTTCAAGGTGTAGAGCAATGTGTAGCACGAACAAGTACACGTGCAGCGCTAAAGAACACGTCAAAACGGTGATTTTGCGGTAAAAGATCGGGTTTTCCGTTCAAAACTCTAGCTTTTACTTCTTAATTGTAAAGTCTGACTGTACCCATACTTAGTAGTATAGCTGGCTACTACTTTGAAGCAAGTCTACGGTCTATGGCACTACGGTATACAAAACTTCAATTAACAAATTCCACAAATTTTCCCCCTCAA
>NW_003303731.1:2095026-2097330 GCF_000142945.1 Phytophthora infestans T30-4 | reverse complement strand
CCACCATATGGCACCATACTCAACACAAGTATTTCAAGGTGCAGTAGCAATGTGCAGCACGAAGAAGTACACGTGCAGCGCTAAAAAACACGTCAAAACGGTAATTTTGCGGTAAAAGATCGGTTTTCCGTTCAAAACAGTAGCTCTTGCCTACTAATGGTATAGTATGACTGTACCCATACTTAGTAGTATAGCTGCTACTACTTTGAACAAGTCTACGTCTATGCACTACGTATACAATCTTCAATACAATCACAATTTCCCTCAATTCAATTATTTTACCTAATTTCATGATGTGTATCGACTTGTATACTAGCGGTAGTTCGAATGTGGGTTTCGGCATCATATAGTGCAATACTCAACACAAGTTTGTCAAGGTGTGGAGCAATGTGTAGCACGAAGAAGTACATTCGCAGAGTTAAAAACCACGTCAAAACGGTGATTTTGCGGTACAAGATCGGTTCTCCGTTCAAAACACTAGCTTTTACTTCTTAATTATAAAGTCTGACTGTACCCATACTTAGTAGTATAGCTGCTACTACTTTGAACAAGTCTACGTCTATGCACTACGTATACAAACTTCAATACAATCACAATTTCCCTCAATTCAATGATTTACCCAATTTCATTATGTGTATCGACTTGTATACTAGCAATACTTCGAATGTGGTTTCGGCATCATATGGTGCAATACTCAACACAAGTTTTTCAAGGTGTAGAGCAATGTGTAGCACGAACAAGTACACGTGCAGCGCTAAAAACCACGTCAAAACGGTGATTTTGCGGTAAAAGATCGGTTCTCCGTTCAAAACACTAGCTTTTACTTCTTAATTATAAAGTCTGACTGTACCCATACTTAGTAGTATAGCTGCTACTACTTTGAACAAGTCTACGTCTATGCACTACGTATACAAACTTCAATACAATCACAATTTCCCTCAATTCAATGATTTACCCAATTTCATTATGTGTATCGACTTGTATACTAGCAATACTTCGAATGTGGTTTCGGCATCATATGGTGCAATACTCAACACAAGTTTTTCAAGGTGTAAAGCAATGTGTAGCACGAACAAGTACACGTGCAGCGCTAAAAAACACGTCAAAACGGTAATTTTGCGGTAAAAGATCGGTTTTCCGTTCAAAACAGTAGCTCTTGCCTACTAATGGTATAGTATGACTGTACCCATACTTAGTAGTATAGCTGCTACTAATTTGAACAAGTCTACGTCTATGCACTACGTATACAATCTTCAATACAATCACAATTTCCCTCAATTCATAATTTTACCCAATTTCATGATGATTATCGACTTGTATACTAGCGGTAGTTCGAATGTGGTTTTGACATCATATGGCACCATACTCAACACAAGTATTTCAAGGTGTAGAGCAATGTGCAGCACGAAGAAGTACATCCGCAATGCTAAAAACCACGTCAAAACGGTGATTTTGCGGTAAAAGATCGGTTTTCCGTTCAAATCAGTAGCTTTTACTTCTTAATTGTAACGTCTGACTGTACCCATACTTAGTAGTATAGCTGCTACTACTTTGAACAAGTCTACATCTATGCACTACGTTCAATACAATCACAATTTCCCTCAATTCAATAATTTTACCCAATTTCATGATGATTATCGACTTGTATACTAGCGGTAGTACGAATATGGTTTTGACATCATATGGCACCATACTCAACACAAGTATTTCAAGGTGTAGAGCAATGTGTAGCACGAACAAGTACACGTGCAGGGCTAAAAACCACGTCAAAACGGTGATTTTGCGGGAAAAGATCGGTTTTTCGTTCAAAACAGTAAGCTCTTGCCTACTAATGGTATAGTATGACTGTACCCATACCTAGTAGTATAGCTGCTACTACTTTGAACAAGTCTACGTCTATGCACTACGTATACAAACTTCCATACAATCACAGTTTCCCTCAATTCCATGATTTACCCAATTTCATGAGGATTATCGACTTGTATACTAGCGGGAGTTCGGATGTGGGTTTTGACTTCTATGGGGCCATACTCAACACCAAGTATTTCTAGGGTGTGGAGCAATTGTGGTAGCACGAAACAATGAACACGGTGCAGGGGCTCAAAAACACCGAAAAAACGGTGGTTTTGCGCGTAAGAAGATCGGGCTTATCGGTTCCAAACCAGGAGATCTTGCTTGCTAAAGATGAGAAGGATGAACGTGAACCCATATACTAGGAGCGAAAGGTGCTGCTACTTTTGAAACAAAGTGAACGTGTGATCGCCTTCCGCTAACAAGCTTTCCTTAAAATCCCGAGGTTTTCCC